>NC_133658.1:145660052-145970598 GCF_037893015.1 Macrotis lagotis | reverse complement strand
GCCCATTCATACAGATTAATATCTATAAATCAGGCATATCATCTACCATTTTTCCCATGACCTATTCAAAAATGATAGGTGCTTTAGATATCCCATGTGGCATAAGTTCAAATTAGTTAGGATAAATGAAAGTGGTCTTTCCCACTTTATTATCTTCCTCTAATTGCCACACAACAATTTGTTTATTTAGTGTTCTGGAAGAACACAAAGTAAATAAACATTTATTGAGTACCTACTATATGTGAGGCACTATGCTATGTCTCATTGGTCCTAACAACAAATGTAAGTAGGTGCTATTATTGTCCTCATTACACAACAAAGAAACTGAAGAAAGTAGAGTGATTTTGCCATGGATTACACGGTTCAGTCCTCTGTACCCATTCTGATTTTCTTCTTTTTTTATTACACTTCTGTAAGTTCTATGAGACAGTAATAATGTCTTATATGAACAATTATTTCAGATGGTTTCTTGAGTCTTCCATCTCAGAGAAGACAACTCTGCAAGGATGTCCTTGAATGCTCAGGAATTATAGAGATGAATAGTCTTTAGAAACCAGGGGCACACCATGCATCCCATTCATTCAGTGAAAACATTTCAGACCTAGAACTGAGCTTCTTCATAAGGTATTCTTTCCATTCTTCAGACACCAGGCAATATGAAAAAATCAAATACCCCAGAATTCATCATTAAAAATGAAAACTTAAACATTTATATAGAGCAGAGGCTCTTATGTGTCATGAACTCCTTTGGCATTCTGGTAAAGCCCTGTACCTCCTCTCAGAATAATGCTTTTAATGAATAAAGTAAAATATACTGGATTAGAGAAGGAAGCCAATTATATTGAAATACACGTGATGCTTGCCCCAGGAGTAAGAATTCCAGTTACAGTGTTGGCTAGAATTCCACTTGAATTTTAATTAAGAACTTGCTATGCCTCCAAAGGGGTAATCTAGTGACCTTAAGCAATCACATGCCACAAAAGAAAGGTTATACAAAAGAAAGGTTATACATTTTTACCATTCAAAGTCTCAAATTGCAGGACTTTTGAAGCTTTCTTACAGTCATTCTCACTTTTCTGTGTCTGACATCTGTCACTCTTGTAGCATTTCAGTGGTACGTATCAATCAGGGTTTAAATTTCTCTTCTACTTGTAGGGCAACAGTGTCACCTGAGAATAATGGTATTTTCTCATATGAAATCCATTCAAGATGTCATAAGTTATATCTATCTCAGATTTGCCCAAGGGCTGTGGACCACCTTTGAGTAAGATAGAGCTGGAAGCAAATTCTCCTAGTCTAATTGCTCTGCCATAACTATGAACATATTGCATCTCCCTAATAGAATGTTGGCTCTTTGAGGGTAGTATCCATCACACTTATGTACTGGTACGTTCAGGATCAGTAGCGTGCTTGACACAAAGTACTAATAAATGCTGTTGACTGGTTAGTTTTTGTCTGACCTAGTTTCCTTTTTTTTTCCTAGGAATGTCAGTATCTTTTAGAACTAAATATTTGAGTAGACAGATAGGATTGTTAGGTGTTTGGGGTTTTTTTTTTTAACTACACTTTCTATGTGCTCCATCCCAGTATATGTGGGAAATTCAGAGGATTTCACAATTTTAGAAAACTCACATGAGGGAACATCTGTAAGGTCCTCCTTCAAAACATTCACTTACCTATATCTACAGCTACCTAGAACCTTTAAAAAATTCTACATGGTCTTTTCAGTATTCCTCCTTACCCCAAATTGTCTTTTGCCATTCCTTCACCATGAATTTCCTTAGATTACTGCTACTCTAAATAAGTCCCTAATTAAATAAGACAGAAGATTGAGTAATAATAGTTGACTTTTTTGGTAATACTTTAAGATTTGACAAATATATCTAAGCAAAGACTATTTATCATTTTGTATTATAATTCTCTGTGTAGGTGTAAAGCTCTCTATCAGACCATAAACTCCACAAGCACAAAAGTCTCATCTAAACTCTTAATCTTCATAACAAAGTGCTCTGTGCAAGTAGTAGGAGCTCAATAAAATCTTGTAGAGTTGAATGACAAAGAAAATAAAATATTATAAAGTCAGATAAGGGGAACAACCCCTTTCATCTAGGAGAGTAGGAAAAGTTTAGTGGAAGGGATGGCACATAAGCTACACTTGGTGGCATAGTGGAAAGAGTGCTGGTCCTAGAATAGAGATAAATCTAATTTCAAATCTAGCTTTAGACTACACAAACAGATCCTAGACAAATCTGTTTGTTTCCATTTCCTCAGCTGTAAAATGAGCAGCAAAGTAGCACTTTCATCTCTGTTTTTTTAATTGTATTTTATTTTTCCCAATTATATGTAAAGATAATTTTTTTTAATTTTGAGTTCCAAATTTTCTCCCTTTCACTCCCTCCCTAAAACTGTAAACAAGTTGATATAGGTTATATATGTTCAATCATGTAAAGTATATTTCCAAATTAGTCATGTTGTAAAAGAGGAAACATATCTAAGGGGGAAATATGGAAAATATAAAGAAAAAGAAAAATAGTATATTTAAATCTGCATTCACATTCTTTCATTTTTTCTCTGGAGGGGTTAGCATGTTTCATTATTAGACCTTTGAAATCATTTTAGATCTTTGCTGAGAATATTGCTAAGATGATTGCTGGGAATACCTAAGTCATTCATAGTTGATCATGGTACAATATTGTTTTTACTTATATACGATGTTCTCCTGGTTCTGATCATGTATAAGTTCACATAAGTCTTCCCAAGTTTTTCTGAAAGTATCTGCTCATCATTTCTTATTACACAATGGTATTCTATTATATTCATACAATGCAACTCGTTCAACCATTCCTCAATTTATTGTTATTCCCTCAATTTCCATTTCTTTGTCACCATAAAAGAGCTGCCATAAATAATGTTGTACAAATAGGTCCTTTTCTCTTTTTAAAATATCTCTTTGGGATACAGATCTAGTAGCAGCACTGCTGGGTCTCCTCTCAGGATTATGGAGAAGATCAAATGATATAATACTCATAAATCACTTAGCAAAGTTCCCAACACAGAGCAGTCACTTAGTTAATGTTTGCTTCATTCATTCTTAAGTAATAAAACAAGAGTTGAATTCAGTGAACAGTAAGTAGTGTTTGTTTGTTTTGGAGCATGGAGAATATAATGAGGAGTAGTATGAGGTAAGATGGGGAAAAACTGGTTTGGAATTTGAAATTATACAAGAAAAGTCACTTGTTCCCATCTTTTGAATCAGTAAGGGTAAAATATTTAGCCAAGAAAATCAATGATAGAATAAAAGCAAAATATTCTTTGGAGAAATTTTTGTTATAGCAAAAACTGAAAAAAGTGCCCATTAATTATAAAGTGACTGAACAAATTTTCATACTTGACTGTAATAGAATATTATTGTGCCATAAATAATGATGGATGTAAGGAATTCAGAGAAACATCAGAAGACTTATATGAGCTGAGGCAAAGAAAAACAGAATCAGAACTATCTGCCCAGTCACTACAATACCATAACTATAAACATTACTAAAAAGCAGCATAATTCTGTTTAATTATAACAACCCCAGAATTAATAATGAATTCTACCTACTTCCTCTTAGATGTAAGTTAGAGGGCTATAGATTTAGAATGTGGATTATGCTATGAGGCAAGCTTTCTATATCAATTGGTGCTGTTAACTGTTTTTCTCTGTAATAAAAGAAGTGTAATGGGGCTTGCTTTATTTATTTTGCACATGATCAGATTGCCTAAAATGGAGAAGCTCTCTTGGAGATGCCAGGGACCTGCTCCTTAAAAAAGACATTCCTCTTACCCCACCACACAATTGAGAACAGCCCCTTTTCATTGACTACATAATGAAAACAGGTTATAACATTAAAACTAATAAAATGGAACAGATTCTCTCTCCCTGTCTTTCTCTCCCTACCTCCCTCCATGTCTTTCTCTCCCTGCCTCCCTCCATGTCTTTCTCTCTCCTCTCTTCTTTCTTCTTCTTTCCTTTTTTCTTCTTCCTCTCTGTCTCTCTCTTTCTATCTCTGTTTGTCAGTCTGTATGTCTCTCTCCTTTCCTCCACTCCATCCTGCCAGCATCTTATAAAGATGATACCAAGAACACAAGTGTCATAAACTGGGGTGAGAGGAAGAAATTTTTAGGTCCTTGAGCCCAAGAAGGACTTTAGATTCAGAACTTGATGGAACTATACTATATAGGAACTGAGCTAAACTATGAATTTAATTCTCTTTTCATCACCAAAGATGATGAAAGAGTAGAATAGATGAAGATTATGAACCCCAGGGGTTGGAAAGTGGGGTAATGTTTTTTCTACTATATACCTTTGAAGCAAATATCACTTTTTAAAAGATAATCTGACTGTTATGGTTAAATGGAACTGGGTTTTAGGGTACCTCTAAAATTAGAAGAGCACCATTAATAGGCACCATATCAATGTGGGAATAAAGAGTTAAGAGGAAATGATTGTGGTATAAAAACAAAAGGCATCAATAAATAACTAATTTTTTTAACAAAAAAGAAAAATAAACTGAAAACAGATTTTTTTGGAGGAGCCTCAAATTCCAAGATAAGAAGTATTAACTTTATTTGTAGAAAATGGAAAGTCATTAAAAGTTATTTTTTCCTACAAAATAAAATGATCAGACTTGATCATTAGGAGGCTAGGACAAAGTGAATTCTTTTTCATTGAAGATCTTCAAACAGAAATAGGATGATCGCTTGGTATGTCTTAAAGGGGGATGCCTGCTTAGGTAAGAGCTGGTCAAGATAACTTCTAAGGACCTTCTAGCTCTAAAATACCGTAAGCAATATTTTAACATCTCTAGCATGGAGAAATTAGATTCTAATAGAATAGACTACCTTGGCTTACCATCATAAGGAGAGGGTACTTAAAACATTAAGTTGGGGAAGGAATGTCAGAGCAAAGACATACAATGAGACCTGGATGGGAAATTAGAACAATTTCCAAACTTTCTTGCTTCCAGGAGTCCTAGTGTTTCAGTCATTTTTTTAAAGTGTTTGTGGTAAGGTCGTTTTTTTCATTTGTATCTGATTCTTTGTGACCTCATCTGGGGTTTTCTTGACAAAGATACTGGAGTGGTTAGCTATTTTCTTCTCCAGTTCATTTTACAAGTGGGGAAACTGAAATAAAGGAAGTTAAATGGGCTTGCCCAGAATCACACAGTTAGTAAGTGTTCGAGGTCAGATTTGAAATCATAAAGGTGAGTCTTCCTGACTCTAGGCCTAGGACTCTATCTACTGTGCCACCCAATTGTCCCTTTTTCAAGGTACCCCTCAGCCAAAATAAATACCTAACAGTTCTACTTAAGTAATAAAGTTCTACAATTTAGTAAGTGACTATAATAAGTAATTAGTAACTTTGAAAAAATAATACACATAAATTGAAAGAAAAGAAAATATTTTTTATTTCATCCTAAATAATCCCCATTACTCACTAATATCTTGTCCACATTTGTTGGGCACTGCATAACTTCCCAAACCTTGGAATCAGATTGTTTATCACCACCTTCATTTCCTATTCCACATTGATAGTCACCTGGTATTGGCTTTTCATCATAGCAACTACCAAAAGCCCAGTTTCACAAAGATATGATATCACAAAGTAGAAATTACAGATGTAGCCAAAAATACAAGTAAACAAAAACTTATCTCAAACATTCCAGCACATTATCAAAAGGAATGTGGCACTATCTAACACTAGAATTGTAAACCATCTTAAGCAATTATTTGTGCCACCAACAGATATTGAATATTGTTGTTTTCCACAAAAAATGTAGAATATACTCCAGCCCCCCCCTGTAATTTTACTGTTGCCCTGAACTGCTTACAGTTTGGGAACCCCATGTTTAGAATCTAGGGGACTCCAGGTAGCTGACCAAGGGACCTGGATTCAAGTTCATGGCTTGGCTACTCCCTGTCAAAGCCTCCACCTGAACTGAAGGGACATTTGCTGGAGTAACGGATGCCTCTTTCTTTGTTTCCCTTCTGTCAGGCATGTCAAAGAAAATCTTCCTGGAAGGGTGGAGTGACTGGAGAATGAGTCATGTCCAGTGAAAGGAGAAGGGAATGTCTGAACTCAGTTGGTAATACATTCTAACACTCAGAGGAGGGAGTAAATACCCATCCCTTTTATTTTTCCCCCATTTAAAAAATTCTGAAATAAACAACTAAAATGAATACTTCCAAAACAAAAAAAAAAGGGAGGGATAAATATGGAGTGGTAAATCTTCCTTATTTTCTTTTCAAGTATATGAAAAATTCAACTTTCAATATAATTCAATATTAAATATATAAATATTACTTTCAAAACTGTCCTCTGATTCCTTTTAACCTTCCTTCAGAAACTTGTTTCAGTGGCCTTCTTTCTTTCTTTTTTCCTTCATAACTTTATCACTAGTTTCTCTCCCCAGATTCCCTCAAATCAAGAAAAAATAATAGGCCAAAAATTAATAATACTTATCACAATGTCATATAATATATGATACATAATAATAATAAAACAAAATCAAATCCCCACATAAGTCATGTCCAAAACTTGAGTCAATCACACCTCTGATAAAAGGTGAGAAGCATGCATTATTATCAGGATCCCTGGTTGGTTTGCTGTGTTGATCAGAATTCTTAAGACTTTCAAAATTATTTGTCTTTATAATGTTATTATTATTATTATATTAATTTTTCTCCTAGTTCTAGTGTTTGTTCTTAACAAATTACTGTAAGTTTTCCCAGGTTTCTCAAAAAAACATTACTTTCATTAATTTCCTATGGCACTTGAATATTATATTACATAATATGCCATTCATTCCATAAAGTGATGGTCATTTCCAGTTCTTTGCCCTACAAAAAGAGATTGCATAAATATTTTTTATACATGAGTCCTTTTCATCTTTTTTTGATCTCTTGGTATACAGTGGTACCTCTGGGAATGCACAATTGAATGATTCTGAATGGAGAATTAACTTTCAGAATGATTGGACCAATTCATAGTTTCACTAATGCCAATTTTCCCACAGTACCCTCTAATAATTATAAATTGTCTTTATTTTTGCTAATCTGATAAGTATGAAGAAGAACCACAGGGTTGCTTTAATTTGCATTTTGTTAGTTATTAATGATGTGAAGATTTTTTCATATTTTCATATCTTCATATGGTTTGGATTTCTAACTTTGAAAACTGACTGTTCATATCTACTGACCATATCTATTTCGTTTGGGAATGACTCTTATTATTAAAAATTTGAATTAGTTCCTTATTTATATTGGATATGAAACCTTTATCAAAGAAGCTTTCTGCAAAGTTTTTCTCAGTTAGCTGGTTCCCCTTCTAATTTTTATCTGATTGCTTGTCTCAGTTTCATCAACTGTAAAATGGGGACAATGGCACCTACCTTGCAGGTTTGCTGCAATGATCAAATGAGATAAAATTTGTTAAAAGTATTTGGCAAATAGTAGGAATTTAATAAATATTTATTAACTAATTTTAACTACATTGGTTTCATTTTTGTACAAATTTTAATTTTTTAAATAGGTTGTATGAGTGTTCATATAAGGTATGTATATCTTCTGTGGGTTATCTAAACATGACTTATGGGTGTTATGAAATGACCCAGCACCTCTTCCAGGAAAACCATATGACTATTAAAAAGGGTTTGATAGATATAGTTTCTAAATAATTTAATCATTTTACTAATAAAACCAGCAGTTTATTAACAGAAGGATAGTCATTTGGCATCTCTCTCTTAGACCAAAGACAATCATGGCAGATGAAGTTCACACTTTATATATCTTTGAAAAGTAGGTGTTCAGTGAGGGCCTGAGAGTGACATCATGTGAACTCTATACTCAGAGCAACCTTGGACTTTATAGACAAAAGAATCTGTTTCCACCCAAGCTTGAGTGGAATACAATAGGCTTCCCTACCTTAGATTGAATTCCTTTTGAAGTTGGATAGGATATGAGCAAGATTGAAGAGAGTTAATTCAGTCCCATTATCAGTAATGTCCTTAAAGAGACTGAACTTTTTAAAATCTGGAATTTGGAAGAAGGCAAGAGCTCCGAGTCTCCTCAAGATATTAGTTATTAATAATCATTTCTCTCGACTGTAATATCCAGCTTTAAGAGAAGCAAGAGAAGGGCCTTGTCTGACTGTTATTTCCTTTCTTTAATACCAAAAAGGATATCAATTATATTTACATCTGTCTAACCCCTCAAATGTTGCCTTACTTGGGAAATGAGCCTGGTTCATAAAATAAAAGTTGCTTCCCTTGTTTCCAGTCTTTAGCTTATACTAATTCCTTCTACCAAATGCTGTTTATATAAAAGACCATCACAAATAGCAAATAGTGAATGAGTCCATTTATCTAAGCAAATAATCAAATAGAAGTTGGATAAATTCTTCAGATTAGAATGAACCAAAAAAATACACAAGAGTAAATGAACACTTGGCTGGGAGTGGGATGAGATCTCTTCTCAAACCAAGAAAAAGAACTGGTTCCAGTCTAAAGGACAGTGGCCCCCTAAGCTCTTTAGGGAGGTTCGGTGGAAATCAACATGTTAAGGACCCAGCTTGTTCTGCACATTTGCCTTTTTTTTTTCCTTTTGCCTCTCCTAAAGTATGTGTGAGGAACTATATTGTCTGTTTCTCAAGTAACTCAAACCAACTCAGCCCTTTCTGTAGGCAGCATGTCTGCAATATCCCCCTGGGGGACGGAGGAAGGAAATAATTATTAACTTATCTCTTACCATGATAAACTAGTATTTTTTTTACAAGTATTGTCTCATTTAATCCTTACAACAATTTTCAAGGTTGATACTATAATCTCCACTTTACCCACTGAGGAAACTGAAGCAAAACCAAAGTTAAGTGACTTACCCAGATTCTCACAGCTAAGTAAAGCCAGATTTGAACTCAGATGTTCTTGAATGCAGGCCCAGTTCTATACACTACAGCACCAGCTGCCCCTACCATAATTAGGAATTACATCTCCATCTCCTTCCATCCTCAGCAAGCAGCCCAAGCCTCCTCCATCCAGTTACATAGGCAATCAAAACTGTTTATTTCATTTTCTATGTCTATCTCTGGTCCTTACTGGGTTGTGAATTCATCCCTTATCTATGCCTGGGAAAGATATTTTCTTTAATATATTCATTTGGAAGTAGCCTTGTCATAAGGTGTGCAACATTAGTCTGCATCTCACCACTGCTCCAGCTTTTCAAAGTTCTCAACAAAAAGTGAGTCCATACCCCAGGACCTGGGATCTTAGCCTTTATCAAACTATACTTACTATGTGTCAGCTGACTTGTATGTCCCATACTTCTGTTTCATGTACCAAATCTCTCTATTTTTAACCTGCACCGTGGTTTTGATCATCACTGTTTTGGGGCACATTGTGAGATTTTGTACCACTAGTTCCCCCCTACACACATACACACACACACACACACACACACACACACACACACACACACGACACACACACACACTGCTTCCTTCCCACTTTTTTATTATTTCTCTTGATATTCTTGACCTTTTGTTCTTCCAGATGTATTTCATCATTATTCTTTACTAACTCTCTAAAGTAATCCTTTGGCAGTTTTGTTTGGTATAGTGCTGAATAAGTAATCTAAGCAGTATTGTCATCTTTATTATATCGCCCTCCCTTTCATTTTCAACCAAAGAAGCCTCCCAACCTTCAAACAGCACAGAGACTTCAATACTAAAATCTCTTGGCTGTGATTTATAGGATTAACTGGAAAGGAAAAAGCCTAGGCTCATGCAGTAAGCAGTATGAGTGAGAGATGATAAAGGCCTACAGTCTTTTATGATATCTAGCATATTATAATGTGTATTATAATAATTTGTGTATTTGTATTTCCCTATACTTTCTTTGAAGGCTGATTCTACTTACATATATTCAAATCCCCTATAACAATTGGTCCGGTGGATTCCAATTCCTTCTTACTATAGTAGTAGTTTGGGCATTCATAGGGATTTCACAGAAGAATCAGACCTGCCTTTCAATTGCTGAAAGTCATATAACAGGTCTTCATTTGGCATATTTAAAGGAAGAATATATGGCTTAATTGGAGATATCCAGGATAGGAAGCATGGAAGAGGAGCAAAAGGTGGGGACACTAGGGCAGTAACCATCTCTCAAAGTAGGACAGTATCTAATATCTCAAAAATAGGATTGAGAAAGGAAGAGAAAGGACTCAAAGAGAGATGCCACCAGAGCCTTGGGTGAAGAAAAAAAGTTAACAATGGTCCTGGGAGGGGCTCTTACCTAGATTTAACATAGGGTTATACCAAAACCCTTATCAACCCCATCTTGGTGCAATGGGTGGGTTTCCTGAGGGGAAGATGTCTCAAGCATCAAGACAGCTAGCAGATGAATAAAGTGGGGGTAGGTCTTTTAGAGGGAGCAGCAGGATTTCTCCCAGGTAGAGCTGATTAGATTCCTTACTCTGATGTCACATCAGGCAGGGAAAGCACTAGGGATGCAACCTGGGGCATGGAAGATTTTAGGATAGATTCCAGGCATAGAAAATACCAGAAAAAGGAGAAGGTACATGCTGAAGGAGCATGGGGAACAAGGAGCAAGGGAGAATGTCGCAAGAAAGAATGACAGGTCCAGAAAACCAAGAGAAATTTTTTATACTTATACAACCCTAATATATATATATATATATATATATATATATATATATATATATATATATATTTGCAAAAATGTGTATATGTACACACATATATGCATTTATACATATATATGTTCATATGTGTAAAGAAAACCAAGAGAAATTTTCTATACTTACACAACCCTAAAAAAATGAACACATATATGTGTATGTATGCATGTATGTGTAAAATTATCTACCTCTCCCTCAGGTTAGTAGTCTGAAAGCTATACCTAGGTTCAAAGTCCTATTCAGGACTATTCAAAACCACAACTCTATCTGAGCTTCCCTTTTCAACAAACCAAGAGTTAAATATTAATTTATTAATTCAAATATTTAAAAGATTTAATTTAGCAATGTAAGAAGCCAGGAAAAATTCCTATGATCCTGAATCTCCTCCCCCAAATTCCCTTGCCACCGGCGTGAGGGGGAATGCTGTACATCAAGGAACCCCCAAGTTCTGTCTCCCCTTGCTGCTTTCCTCCGGGGCTCCTGAGGGGCTCTGCTGTGACACTGCCGCTGCCTTGCTGCCATCTGCTGGTCCTCTGCTGAATTGCTCCTCCCACTGGATGGTCCACCTAGCATCCACCCAGACTTTTCTGCTGAACTGAAGCTGACTTGAGACTTTAGGAAATATTTACAGCCTTTCCCTACAATCTCATAGAGCCAACAGGAAGAGAACCTCTTATTCAAGCTCGTCTTTTTTCATTTTTTATTTTTGCTGGTGTAGTTGGAGTAAATTCTTTTCAACCATCAACATAACCAGGGGCAGTAATTTAAAGTCCACACAAATTACCCCGTGGTATAAA
The DNA here is from genome assembly GCF_037893015.1 of Macrotis lagotis. Lineage (NCBI taxonomy): Eukaryota > Metazoa > Chordata > Mammalia > Peramelemorphia > Peramelidae > Macrotis > Macrotis lagotis. The sequence goes on along the minus strand of NC_133658.1, from coordinate 145,959,070 downwards.
ATAGTATGGACATCTAAGTGGTGCAATGGATAGAGTATACTCATATCCTGAGTTCAAATTCTGCCTCTGACACTTACTAGCTGTGTGACGCTGGACAAGTCACTTAGCCTTTTCTGCCTCAGTTTCCTCATCTGTAATATGAGCTGGAGAAGGAAATGACAAACCACTCAAGTATCTTTTGTCAAAAAAACCCTAAATGGGGTTATGGGGAATCAGACACGTCTGAAATAACAGAGCAACAACAAATAGGATAGGATATATCATTTTGCCAATCTGAAGCAGGGAAATAACTGAAATCCTTTCTCCTGAGATCCTGCCAGTATTTCTTATCCTTTCCCTTACACCATTAATCCAAATCTGCATTGTTATTGTTAGTGTTGTTGCTGTTCAAAGAGCATAAACAGAGCAACACTGCTCTCCTGACCAACCGCATGTGACTCAGCACTGGAGGATGATGAAGCAATCCTCTTATTGAACCCTGAGTTGAAAGCTATTGACCCAACTCACCTTTTTTGGTCATTTTCTTCTCTTCCTAGTTATAGATCATGTCAGGTCTAGTAGAGTCTATTACTAAATGTGTTAGGGAAAGAATATGGCTCCCCTCCCTTCCCACTCACCCAGAAAAAACGGTAACTTGTTGGTTGTGTGACCATGGATAAGCTACCACTTAATAGCTCAGTGGCCATATGCAAGCCTCTCCAATCTTGTTTTTTATCTATACAATGAGTATGACTCTGCCAATCACTAGGGCTTATGGAAAATTGTCAAAATTTGTTTGCCCAGAGAAGGTCATCAGTATTGTATAACAATTTCATGATGGCGTCCTTGCCTAGATTTTGGATAATGGATGGTGCTCTCAGCTTTCCTGGTCACCAGTGGAGTGAAACAATGCTATATCGTTGCTCCCAAGCTTTTTAGCATGCTACTTTCCAGTCATATTTTCAAACGCCTTCAATAAGGATGAACACAGCATTAAGGTCAGCTACTGCACTGATGGTAAATTCTTCAATTTGGAAAGGTTATAAGCCAAGACCAAAGTGGAGGGAGTGTAGGTGCATGATTTTCTGTTTACAAATGATTTGCTCTCAATATTCTCAATGCAATCTCTGAAGCTTAGATGCCACAAAGTTTGGATCCATTCTCTACAGTTTGTGTTCTTTCTGACCTAATACCCAAGAAAACACAGGTACTCCATCAGCCAACACCACATCATCAATGGAGTAGTTTTTAATATTGTGAATAAGTTCACTTACCTTGGCAGTATATTTTCCAGGGATGTACACATTCATAATGAAGTTGACACATGCATTGCCAGAGCTAGTTTAGGAGGCTCCAGAGGAAAGTGTGGGAAGTAAGAGATACTTGACTACCAAACTGAAGATCTACAGAGCTGTTGTGCTGACCACATTGTTGCATGTCTATGAAATCTGAGCAGTCTACCAATACCATGTCAGGAAACTGAATTGCTTCCATTTAAATTGCCTTAGGAATATTCTGGAGATCACCTGGCAGGAGAAGATACCTGAAACTGAGGTCCTGTCTCAAACTAAACTGCCACACATTCAAACCCTACTACAAAGCACAACTTTGATGGACTGGTCACATTGTTTGAATGCCAAATGTACACTTGCCAAAAAGACTATTTTATGGAGAACTCATACAAGGCAAATGCTCACAGGTCAGAAAAAGCAATACAAGGAATTCTCAGAGTCTCTCTTAAGAACTTTGTAATTAATTGTTCAACATGGGAGACACTGGCACAGGACCACCAAGCATAGTGTGCTCTCACAGAAAGGGTGCTATGCTCTTTGAGCAAAACAGAATTAATGTAGCTCATAGGAAAGATGAGATGCATAAATTTAGAGCATCCACCCTAAGTGTTTACATGGACAATTTGTGCCCTACCTGCCTTTATTAGTCTGATCAGCCACAGTCAGACACATTGTAAGATTCTTACATAGAGATGTCATTTTGGTCCTCTGAGAATGAAGGATAACAATCAACCAACCAGTTGTATTAATTACCTAACAGATTTATTGTGAAGATCTAGGATCATATATGTTTGAAATATGCAGACAATAAATAATAATTATTATATAGCACAAGGCAGAGTGTATACAAAGATGAAAAATGGTAGCATGACTGCTTAGTAAGGGGGTGAGGCATAGATACAAATAACTATAATACAAGATCAAATGTGATACCTGCATAGGAGAGTTCAGAAAGGAATGAGAGAGTCAAAGAATAAGTCCAGGAAAAAAAATAAATTCAGAATCATCCAGATTTAACAGATATATAGACTTTTTGATAATGGTTTTCTATATAATTTTTTTACTTTATTCCTCTGGATTTCAAAGTTAGGAACCAGCAAAAGAAAACTTTGACTTGATCTTAATTGCTACTCACACATGGAGACTAATTTCAGCCAAACAGTTTTTTTAGAGTTAGAATTCTGAAAAATCTAGCCACATAAACATAACATCATCCCCAGTCTTATCAGATTCTTCTCACTGGGATGTTTATAATTTTTCAGTACATTTTCAAAAGATATAATTTTATCCTCTGCATCTAAATCTATCCCATACCATGTTTTTCTAATAAAAGATCAAGAAGAATCTTCAGATTTTGAAAGGCACAGTTTTATAATCTCCTTTTTTTATTAAAGTCCTAGAGTATCAAATTTAAATAATCTTTAGAGAAATAAGAATGCTGGGTATGGAGTCAGAAGATCTGGGTTCGAATTTCTGGAAAAGTTATTTAATCCCTCTGGGTCTTATGTTCTTCATCCACAAAATGAAGGGATTGAACTAAATTATTTCAAGCAGTTCTTTCAGTAAATTCAAGATTTTCTTGTAGCCTGATTCTGACACCAACTCTTCCTGGGCTTTCAATTCCCTCCCCCCCCCCTCCCCCCCCCCCCCCCCGTCTCTCTCTGTCTCTCCCCCCTTCCTCTTTTCCCCATGCCTTTAGAATGGTTTCCTCAACACACTTGCACTTATGTTGGGATGATTCTTCAAAGGGACAGCTATAGGGTTACATTTTATTCTCAGAGTTCTAGGGATAACTGTTGGATTTCAAAACTTAGTCCACCCCCCACCTTGTTTATCATATGAGGAAACTGGGGTCCCAGAAGATTTCATTGACTTGACTAAGACCTCACAGATGAAAGTGGCACAGCTAGAATTTGAACCCAAGTCCTATATTCTTGTCACCATACCAGGAGAATAGGCTCTGTCCTATTTTAAAACTTAAACACTCAACTATTCCCTTAATCTCTCCTGAAGCCACTAGCCAGAATCATGAAAGGTTAGAGAGAAAAAAGAAAGAACATTGCTATTTGGTCTGGTGTTTGAATTGCTCTATGAATCAATTTATTCTATCTTACTCCTTCCTGTGGTGGAAACAAGAAAAAAGATAAGAAAGAGGGTAGAATGGTAAAAAGCTGAATAGCTTTCCAGCTCCTTCTGAATCTAATTATCACAATACAGCTTCATTGTTTTTATTCAAAATTCAGTTCATTCTGACTGATAAACAATAATGGAAAAGAACATTAATGCAGATATATGAAACACAAATGCTAATAATCCACTCAGCAAATCTGGGGGCTGTGACCTCATGTTCCATGACAGGGAAGCTATTTCTGTGTGTTTCCATCTGTTATTGCCATTTTACTATGAAAATAGATAGTGTTAGGAGAAAATAATGTGATTAAATATAGAATGTTCCCTCTATCACCTAAGCTAATATTTGATACAGAGCTCAGCAAATACTGACTACTCACTATGTGCATTTTACTATATACAGGAATCCTGATAAACCAAATTTTTATTTTAGCAACTCAGTTTTGTAACTGTTGACATATCAGGAAGATGTAAAATTAAAAAAAAACTTTTGACAAAGTAGGAACATATTCAATATATGTTACCTGAAGAATCACAGTTTGGAACTTTTCATTCCTTCCTTTAAAAATTCAAGGAGATAAAAATTTTCCTATCTGACCTGATCCCATATATTCCTGCTAGACCTGTTGCTATCATAATTTCCATGTCTGATCTCCCCCTAGGGAAGGTGCCTCATAAATGGCATAGTGCAGTGGTTCTCCAAGTGTGTGAAAGACTATTTCAGGGGGTCTGAGAGTTCAAAAATATTTTCAGAATGATAGTATATATTATCTGCCTATTAAAATATTCCTTTTCCTGAATAGAGCACTGGCCCTGGAGTCAGGAGTACCTGAGTTCAAATCCAGCCTCAGACACTTAATAATTACTTGGCTGTGTGGCCTCGGGCAAGCCACTTAACCCCATTGCCTTGCAAAAAAACTAAAAAAAAAAGAAAAGAAAAAAATATTACTTTTCCAGTCTGTGTGAGGATGAATTTTCTTCATAGTCTTCAACAAAAATAACATTGCAACAGATTGAATAAAGTGGCAGATAAGAAAATCCAGTTGTCTCCTACTGTTAAACATCAAAGAACTCTGAAAAAATATGTAAAATAATTCTATTCTTTTCACTGTATAAATTTTTTGTTTTGGAAAAATACTTGTTTCAACATAAAAATGTTATGTTACATGTAATAAGTTATTGTTATTTTAGATGAATTAGTAAATCTATGTTTTAAAATTTATTTTAATGTCTAATACAGTAAATAGACATAACCCACAGAAACAAAAGGTGTGTGTAAAGGAGTCTTAAGCTCAAAAACATTGAAAATAATTTTTGCTATTCAATGACTTTCAGTCATGTCTGATTCAGTGACCCCGTTTGGGGTTCTCTTGGCAAAGATATAGAAATGGTTTGCTATTTCCTTCTCCAGTTCATTTTATAATTGAGGCCAGATTTGAACTCAAGTGAATGAGTCTTCCTAATTTCAAGCCCATTCCTCTATCCACTGAGCCACCTGTTTACCCCTGAAATGCACTGCCTTAGAAGAAAAGACCTGGACCTGGAGTCAGGAACTTAGTTTGCATCCCTTCTCCAATATTAACTACTGTACAAGATCAAACAAGGGTAAGTCACTTTTCTCAATCGCCAGTTTCTTCAGCTATAAAAATGGAAATCCCAATAATAAGTAAAAAATTATCACATACAATTGTGGGGGAAATCATTTTAAACCTTAAAGTAGTAAATTAACACAAACTATTGGTTACTATTGATGTGGAAGTGACCCTGTTTTTTTTTAAACAGGTTTTATATTAATTCCTTTTATTTTTACATCTCAATTATTTCCAAATATCTCTGTTCCTGAAACTGAGCCTAACAAACCAAAACAGTAAAGCAAAAATAATCAACACTGTGAACTTGTTTGTCAATGTATTCAACACTCAGTTCCCATCTCTCAGTCAAGAGAAGGGAAATTTGTTTCATTATCTTTTTCTCTGAAAGAAAAATTAGACATTATAATTACTGAGTTCAATTTCCTTTTGTGTTGCTTCTTTTTCATAGGATTATAGATATAAGGTTGAAAGCAATCTCAGTACAAGCCCTCATTTTGCAGATGATGACACTGAGCCCAAAAAGTTAAATCACTTGCCTAAGACCATACAGGGAGTATTAGAGGTAGGATTTGAATCCAAGAATTTGTACTGTATACACAATCAGTGTTCTTTCCACTTTAGGTTATTGTAGCTGCATTTATTCTTCTCTTGGTTCTGCTTGCTTCACTCTCCATTAATTCAAGATTTCCCATGCTTCTCCCAATTTTTCATGTAATGCATGATAGGGGAATTGACTAGATTAACCCTGATCAATTGACAGTGCCACCCCCACCCCGCCCAGCTGATAAAATCACCAAAGGGAAAAGGCAGATGAGAACCAGTGAGGTTTTGACATCTTAAAACAAATTCAAAGAAGTATCAATGTTTTTAATTTTATGAGTTATGAATTTTTTCCACCAGGTTTGACAGAATTACATGACGGCAATCCATGGGCTGACCAAAGGACTAACCACACTCCTAGTGGCGTTTTAAAAAAATAAACAAGTGTACTGGGGCAGCAAGGTGGCACAGTGGATAGAACACTGCCCTTGGAGTCAGGAGGGTCAGTGCTCTATCCACTGCGCTGTCTAGCTTCCCTTGCCTCTCTACTATTGTACTACTGACCCTATGTGTAGAGTACTCCCCAGTCTTGTGAGGCGGGTAGAGTGAAGAGGGGATGAGGTAGTTTGTTACTATTTGTACAAATGCCTTTGCTTTGAGGTAATTCTATCTACTAGCTGAATATTAAATGTAAGCATACTGAGGGAATTCATAAAATAGAGCAAAAACCTAAAGAATATCTTGAATTTGAGATCATCCCTCCCCAACACTGTGACTCAATCTGTACATGTGAATTGGTTGTCTAGTCCCAAAAGAGATCCTATATTTTATCATTATTTTACTGAATAATAATAATAGTGTTTCATTCATATATTATACTTTTTCAGCCCTTTGACAATCAACGGATATCCATCTTGTTTCTACTTATTTTGCAACAATAAAACTGGTGCTAATACTTGGAGTCAGGAACATAGTTTGTATACCTTCTTCAACATTAACTACTGAATAAGGATACTATCTTTCTGACTGTGACCTCCAGAAGAATCAAATTAGATGATATATGTAAAGTGCTTTGTAAACCTAAAAATGTTATACAAATGCTATTATTATATAACCAATAATAGAATCACTGAACCAAGGGTATAACATATTATACATTTTCTTGCATTTTCACTAATGACTTTCCAGAATATCTGGCATCCAAATTGTTTTTTGGAACTCTACCACTCTACCGACATTGGAGTCACTTTCTTCCCACAGCTCCACCAACATTTAGATATTTTTTACATTTTTATGTGATCATTCATAGTTTGTAATTCTTTTGAAAACTGAGTTCAACTTTTCTCGAAAGAATTCTAAATTTTAAAAACTATATGAAATATTGTTACAAACCACTAACAATTCTGAGGTTTCATAGTGAAGATGATAAGAGACAGGAACAGTTAAAAACAATACACATAATAATTAAAATACTATAAATGGAAAGAACAAAAAGAAATTGAATGCTATAATTATGACAAAAATTAGCCCTGAAGAAGAAATGGAAGAAAAAATGTATCAGCCTCTCTTCTATGTAGAGGTGGGGAGCTTTGGCTGTGGAACATTGCATAAACTATTGACTATTGATGGGTTTAGCTTTGATGAATTGATTGATTAGGGATTTTTTACTCTTATTTTATTCTTTGTTACAAAGGAAAAAGAAAAGTTAATTTTTTCTTTATTTTATTTTTCCCTCAGTTACATGGAGAAACAAGTTTCAACATTCACTTCTAAAACATTGAGCTCTGAATTCTCTCCCTTCTTCCCACACCACATTCCCTCACTGAGAAAGCAAGTTACTTGATATAGTTTAAAAATGTGTAGTCATGGCCAATATGACCAGAAAGGATAATGATCATTGTTGGAAGGAAATCTGGGACAGTATTACACTGTTGGTGGAGCTGTGAACTCATCCAACCTTTCTGGAGAGAAATTTGGAACTATGCCCAAAGGGCAACAAAAATGAGTATACCCTTTGATCCAGCAATACCACTACTGGGTCTATACCCTGAAGAGATGATGGAAAAGGGTAAGAACATCACTTGTACAAAAATATTCATAGCAGCCCTGTTTGTGGTGGCAAAGAATTGGAAATCAAGTAAATGTGCTTCAATTGGGGAATGGCTTAGCAAACTGTGGTATATATGTCATGGAACACTATTATTCTATTAGAAACCAGGAGGGATGGGATTTCAGGGAAGCCTGGAGGGATTTGCATGAACTGAAGCTGAGTGAGATGAGCAGAACCAGAAAAACACTGTATACCCTAACAGCAACATGGGGGCGATGTTCAACCTTGATGGACTTGCTCATTCCATCAGTGCAACAACCAGGGACAATTTTGGGCTATCTGCAATGGAGAATACCATCTGTATCCAGATAAAGAGCTGTGGAGTTTGAACAAAGTGCAAGGACTATTCCCTTTAATTTAGAAAAAAACAGATATCTTATTGTCTTATCTTGTTATCCCTTATACTTTTTGTTTCTTCCTCAAGGATGTGATTTCTCTCTCATCACACTCAATTTGGATCAATGTACAACATGAAACAAAATAAAGACTGACAGATTGCTTTCCGTGGTGGAGTGGGGGGAGGGAAGTAAGATTGAGAGAAAAACTATAAAACTCAAATAAAATCTTTAATTTAAAAAAAAGTGTAGTCATGAAAAACATTACCCCAATAGTCATGTTGTAAAAGTAAACTCCTGCCAAAAAAAAAAAGAGAAACCTCAAGAAAAATAGTTTAAAAAGTGCTTCAATCCATATTCAGACACCATCAGTTCTGTATTTGAGATGGATAGAATTCTTTATCATAAGTCCTTCAGAGTCTTCTTGGGTCCCAGAATTGCTTAGGAAAAGGTAAGTCATATGAAATACCAAATTAGAAATTCTGAAAATTGAAGGAGAGATTAATAAAATTGAAAGTAAGAAAACCATGGATCTAATAAATAAAACTAAGAGTTGGTTTTATGAAAAATAACAGTAAAATAGATAAATCTTTGATTAATCTGATTTAAAAAAAAGAAAGAATACCAAATTACCAGGATCAAAAATGAAAAGGGTAAACTCACCACTAAATGACAAAGAAATTAAAGAGACAATTTGGAATTATTTTGCCCAACTATATGCAAATAAATTTGATAACCTGAGTGAAATGGAAGAATATTTACAAAAATATAAACTACCCAGAGTATAGTAGAAGGGGAAATAAAATACTTAAATAACCCCACTTCAGAAAAAGAAATTGAAGAAACAATAAACTCCCTAAGGGGGAAAAAGTCTCCAGGTCCAGATGGAATTTACAAGTGAATTCTACCAAACATTTAAGGAACAATTAATTCCAATTCAACATAAATCACTTTAAAAAATGGGAGATGGAGTTCTGCCAAATACCTTTTTTGACAGCAATATGGTGCTGATAGCTAAACCATGATCAAGTAGGATTTACATCAGGTGGGCAGGAATGGTTCAATATTAGGAAAACAATTAACATAAATGATCATATCAATAACAAAAATAATAGAAATCATACAAGTATCTCAATAGATGCTGAAAAAGCCTTTGACAAAATACAACATCCTTTCCTCTTAAAAACTAAATGGGCGGGGGTGGCTAGGTGGCATAGTGGATAAAGCACCGGCCTTGGAGTCAGGAGTACCTGGGTTCAAATCCGGTCTCAGACACTTAATAATTACCTAGCTGTGTGGCCTTGGGCAAGCCACTTAACCCCAATGCCTTGCAAAAACCTAAAAAAAAAAAAACTAAATAGGAATAAATTTCTTAAAATCATATCTAAAACCAGCAGCAAACATTATATGTAATGGAGATAAACTAAGAGCATTTCCAAAAAGATCAAGGTAAAACAAGAATGTCCATTATCACCACTATTATTCAATAGTATTAGAAATGTTAGCTTTAACCATAAGAGAAGAAAAAGAAATAAAAGGAATTAGAGTTGGCAAGGTGGAAGCAAGACTTTCACTCTTTGAAGATGATATGATGGTATACTTTAGAGAACCCTAGAAAATCAACTAAAAAATATTTGAAACAATTAAAACTTCAGCAGAGTAGCAGGATATAAAATAAATCCACATAAATCATCAGGATTTCTATATATGAACAACAAAGTCCAGGGCAAGAGATAGAGAAATTCTATTTAAAGTAATTGCAGGGGCAGCTAGGTGGCATAGTGGATAAAGCACCAGCCTTGGAGTCAGGAGTACCTGGGTTCAAACCTGATCTCAGACACTTAATAATTAACTAGCTGTGTGGCCTTGGGCAAGCCACTTAACCCCATTTGCCTTGCAAAGAATAAAAATAAAAAAAATAATAAAGTAATTGCAGACAATATAAAATACTTAGGAATCTACTTTCCAAGACAAACCTAGAAACTGTATGAGAAAAATTACAAAATACTTTTCACACAAATAAAGTCAGATCTAAACAATTGGGGAAAAAGATCAATTACTCATGATTAGGTAAAAGCTAATATAATAAAAAGACAATTCTACCTAAATTAAATTACTTATTCAGTACCATACCAATCAAATGTACCAGATCTCAAACTATATTAAAAAGCAGTTGTCATCAAAACTGGTTAAAAGAGTAATGAACCACTTGATTAGGATAGGTACAAAAGAAACAGTAATAAATGACTATAATATATTAGCTTCTGGGATAAGAACTCACTATTTGACAAAAACTGCTGGGAAAACTGAAAAATAGTAAGGCAAAAACTAGGCATAGACCCATATCTTACACCCTCTATCACAATAATGTCAAAATGAGTATAGGATTTAAAAACATAAAGGACGATACTATAGATCAAGTAAGAGAACAAGAAATACCCTGTCAGTTCTATGGAAAGGGGAGAAATTTACGGTCAAACAAGAAATAGAAATCATTATAAAATGCAAAATGGATGATTTTGACTATAATAAATTGAAAAGTTTTTGCACTAACAAATGCAGCCAAAGATTAAAAGGAAAACAGAAAACTGGGGGTTCTGATTAAGGTTTCATCTCTAAAATATATAGAGAATTGAATCAAATTTATAAGATTACAATTCCCCAGTTGGAAAGTGGTCAAAGGGTATGAACAGTTTTCAAACAAAGAAATTAAAGTTACATATAATCATATGAAAAAATGCTCCAAATCATTATTGATTAGAGAAATGCAACTTAAAACAGCTATGAGGTACTGTCTCACACCTATCAGATTGGTTAAGATGATTAAAAGGGGGTGTCTAGGTGGCTCAGTGGATAGAGCACCGGCCCTGGAGTCAGGAGAACCTGAGTTCAAATCCAACTTCAGACAATAATTACCTAGCTGTGTGGCCTTGGGCAAGCCACTTAACCCCATTTGCCTTGCAAAAACCTAAAAAAGAAAAAAGATTATTAAAAGGTAAAATAATCAATGTTAGAGAGGTTGTGGGAAGATTGGAACATTAATACACTCTTGGTAGAGTTGTGAACCAATGCAACCATTCTGAAGAGCAATATGGAACTATGCCCAAAGAGCAATAAAAGTGATCATACCTTATGACCCAGAAATACACATTACAAGTCCTACTTGTTCAAAAATATTTATAGCAGCTTTTTTTTTTGTAGTGGCAAAAAATTGGAAATTGAGGAGATGTCCAACAACTGGGGAATGACTGAACAAGTTGTGCTGTAAGACTGTTATGGAATGCTATTGATCTATAAGAAATCATGAATGGTTGGGCTTTAGAGATGCATGGAAAGAAATACAGGAACCAATGTAGAACCAAGAGAACATTGCACACATTAACAACAACATTGTGATTTGACCAACTACAATGGATGCAGTTCCTCTCAGCAGTTCAGAGATTTAGGACAACTTTGGGAGACCTGTTTTGGACAACACCATCCTCATTCAGAGGAAACAAAGAACAAACAAAAACCAACAGAAACTGAATGGATACTAAGTTCACTTTTTAAAAAACTTGTATTTTTCCTTCCTAATCCATGGTTTTCTTTGTTTTTCCTTAGCCCTAATTTCTCATACACAAAATGACATATGTAAACATGTTAAATACAAATGTATATGTACAACTTTTACTAGACTGTTCACCACTGGGGGGGAAGGGAGGGTGGTAGAAAAATATATAACATAAATTTGCAAGTGGATGAATGTTGCAAAACATTCATAACATGTAATTGGAAAAATAAAAAAAAGGTAAATTACTCACAGCCAATCATCTTGCAACATTGTTGTTACTTTGCATACATTTCCCATTGCATCTGCTAATGTAAGTTACTGAAAGCATCCTGTTCATCATTTCCCATAATAGAACAGCATTTCAACTCATCATATATCACAATTTGTTCAACCATTGCCCAAACAATGGGCATTCCTTCAGTCACCAGCTCCCTGACACCCAAAAAGAGCTACTATAAATATCCCTATACATTAGGTTCTTTTCTTCCCATATTTTATCTCTTCTGGAATATATATACCTAGTAATGCCACTACTAAGCTGAAAAGGCATGGTTTTATAGCCCTTTGGGCTTAGGGAAAAAATTCTTTAGAAATGATAGTAGTTATGTGACCTTGGACAAGTTACTTAATCTCATTGCCTTTCAAAAAAAAGCAAAAAAAAATGATAGTGATGTAAAAACAAGTATGTCAACAAAAGTTTTCTAAAAAAACTTTTATTCTTCCATTTATCTACTGGGAAATGACTCTTGCTGGCTCTAAATTCTATACCAGACTTCATGAACTCTTCTTATTCTGACCTCCTTGAGAGATCAGACGAGAAATTTGTAAAGTGCTTTGTAAATCTCAAAGTGCTATTAAATATATATATATATATATATATATATATATATATATATATATATATATATATGCTTGTGATAATTTGAATATCTGCTGTCAAAGGACCAGGCTAGTTAAATTCAATCTCATTACCAGGTTGACTTCAAGGTCAGTCATATTTTTGACTTTAGCATTTCTGAAATACCATCTACCAAGCTGTAGAGAGGATGTAGTCATTGGTTGTAGTTGCTGTACTCAGTGGAAGAAGTTTGCACGTTAACAAAAATGCAAAGCTTAACACATTAAAGCATGAGTTGTTAATGTGCTTAGATGAGATAGGAAATTGGCAAACTCTTACTTGGGGCTCACACTCATCTTTTCTTATTGCCATGGTTGAGCAAGGTAAACTTGATATGAAAAATTATACCCTTCTTTCCTTCTTGCAATCATCTTATTCCAAATTCAACACAGCATTTTTTAATTTTATCTCAAAGTCATAGCATAATCAAGTTTTATTTCTTTCAATATTTGTGAATTGTTTTTTTTTTTTTAGTCAAAATGATTTCTCTCTTTCGGATGCTCCTAATTTGATCATATTGTGAGAAACCATGAACTGAAATTCTCTTATTTTGTTATTCACATTTCACATCTTTTCTTTCCTATTATGCAGACTCAATCCCTCATCAGTACTTAATATCAAATCTTTCCTAGTTTGAAAGTGAAAAGGCTAACAATTTTATGACTATTAACTGTATTTCTGTTTCTGTCTCTGTCTCTCACACACACATATACACACATACAAGCAAATCTATGAGACTTAAAAAGTATGTTATCATAACTTAATATGATAGGTATTAATACTTGTTGTGGGATTAGGATGAGAAATTTCCTTTTGCTTATGAGTGTAGACAAATAGCTGTTATATAAGCTGTTTTCTATAAATAAGTATTTAAGTGATATAGTTTGGCAGTGACACGTATGTTCCCAAATCTTGTAAATAACTGCTAATGATCTGTGTCCCTCAAATCTTGTAAATAGTTGATAAAAATTTGCTAATAAAGCTTGGTAAAGTTTTATTGATAGTTTCCTTTTATCACAAGTTTAGGGAATCCATCATCAATCAGAATTTAGATGTAATTTGCAAAGGCCCTTAGTCAGAATCATGAAAAACACAAAGCTGTCAACCTGCACCAGACTGTGGCTACAAAGAGTCCTGTGTTCCCTCATCTTGGAGGTGTCAGCGCTGAGAGCAGGGCTGATTGACAGAGATTTGTCACCTTAGGGTGGCTAGGTAGCGCAGTGGATAGAGCACCAGCCCTGGAGTCAGGAGGACCTGAATTCAAATCCGACCTCAGACACTAGCTGTGTGGCCTTGGGCAAACCACTTAACCCCACTGCCTTGCTAAAAAAAAAAAATCTAAAAAAAAAATGCCACCATGGAGGGAGCCACGCAGCCTCTGATCAATGAAGGAACTTTGTTAAGAGTACCAATAGGAGACACATTTAACTTGAACCTTTAAGAATCAAGTTGGCAGTTTTGCTTTCTTTATTATTAGTCTATAACATTTGATTACATGAATTGATGAATATATCTTGATGGTTCTTGTGCTTCATCTTTGCATTTGAGTGAAGGGGTGCTATGCTAAGTCACCAGCCTTACTTTCTCCTCCAGAGTCATCTAGACCCAGTGGCCAGATATGAATCAGGACTGGAGAAGGCCCTGGATGAAAAGCAATCAGGTTAAGTGACTTGCCTAAGGTCACGCAGTTAGTGTCTGAGGTCGGATTTGAATTCAGGTCCTCCTGACTTCAGGGCCAGGGTTCTATCCACTGCGCCACCTAGCTGCCCCTTCTTAGTGTATTTTCAACCCCAATAAGCACCTATAACACTAAACTGGTTTTACATCTGCTCTATATATGACATTCATCCTTTCCCTACCTCATTTTAAAACTGAGTTAATTGGTCAACTAACATTTATTAAGAATCTCTTATGTTCCTAGTATGTCTAAATACTGTATGTAGTAAAATGAGGAAACTGAATTAGAGATAGGAAGTTACTTGTCCATATTACTAGACCATCTCATATAGCTTATAGCCTTGGAATCAAGGGGCATTTTTTACTCTCTCACCCTAGCCCAATCCAAACTGCTGCCTAGGTCTATCAATTTTACCTTTGCAACATCTCTCCACTATACTCCCATTTCTTCTCTGATACTACCTCCATTCTGCTGAAGTCCCTCATGACTTCATCACCTGGACTACCTTACCCACCTCCTTCCCATTCCAAAGCAAGGCGCTCCATCTCTTGGGCCTGGGCGTTTTTTCTTGAATGTCTCTTCATCTCTATCTACCACTGTCTCTGACTTTTTTTAGGGCCTATCTAAAATCCTATTCTCTACAAAAGAGGATCTCTGCCCCCCCCCTTTTAATTCTAGTGCCTCCTTTCTTTTTTCTATTTATTTTTCTTTTTGCAAGTCAATGGGATTAAGTGATTTGCCCAAGGTCACACAGCTAAGTATTTGTTAAGTGTCTAAGGTCGCATTTGAACTCAGGTCCTCCTGACTCCAGGGCTGGTGCTCTATCCACTGCACCAGCTAACTGCCTCTAGTGCCTCTTCTCTTTTCATTTTTTTTCCCTACTTCCTATTTATAGCTTGATTGTACATATTTGTTTGGAGAGATGTTGCAAAGATGAAGCTAACAAGGTCTGGCAACAAATTGGTGCTGAGAATGAGGGGCTAGAGAAAAATAATAAAGATTCCAGGAAACTTCTACATTATAAACTTGAAGAACAATGATAAGAAATTAGGAGGAGGGAGACTTTAGGGGAAGAGATATTGAGTTTCAATTTGGACATATTTTTAAAATATCTTTGGGGTATATCCAATGTAAGATGTCAAAGTCAGAGATATGATATTGGAAGTCAGCAGAGAAACTGGGGTAGAACAGGTAGATTTGAGAATCACAGCATAAAGATGGTCCAGGACTGAACCCTGAGGAACACTGCTTATTACAGGGTGGTAAGGGTTGAGGAATATTGGTTGGATTGGTTGGATATTGGTTCTCATCCTTCATTATTGAAAATGACCAAAATGGTATCACTATTTTTGAGACAAATTACAGTATGTCTGACTGTGACTGATCAGACCTACACAAACTCAGAATGCTCTACCACAGATCAGACATAAATAGTCCATGTGAATGAATACCTGAGGTGAGTACTCTAAATTTATGAGTCAAGTTTCTTTTGAGTTGCTTCAATTCTACCTTCCTCATAGCATGGAGCACCCTCCCTCATGAGGGCACATCATGATGGGTGGTCCTGTGCCACTGTTTCCCATACAGTACAATCAATTCTAAAGTTCTTCAATGAGTCCTTCAGAGTGTCTCAGTATTGCTGCTCTGACTTCCTTGTGAGCACTTGCCCTGTGTGAGTTCTCCATCAAATAGTTTTGTTTTTTTCAAGTATATGATGTCCAGTCTATTGTAGTGGCACTCTCTATAGTAATATTGGAATACTAGTCAGTTTAGCTTGAGAAAGGACCTCAGTATCTGGGATCTTCTCCTGCCAGATGATCTTCAGAATCTTTCTAAGATAATTTTAATGGAAGCAATTCAGTTTCCTGACATGGCACTGGTATGTCCAGGTTTCACAGGCATACAGCAATGAGGTCAGCACAACGATTCTAGACCTTCAGTTTAGTAGTCAGTCTTAATACCTTCTCTTCCACACTTTCTATCAGAGGCTCCTAAATACTAAGCTAGTTCTGGCAATGAGTGTGTCGACCTCATTGTCAATGTGTACCTTCTTAGAAAGGACATTGCCAAGGTAAGTGGACTTGTCCACGTTACTCAAAACTTCTCCATTTTCTGTAACTTATGGTTCCACATACGGATGATGTGGTGCTGGCTGATGGAGCACCTGTGTTTTCTTAATTGTTAGACCAAAATGAGCACAAGCAATAGAGAATTGATCCATACTTTGTGCACTCAACTGCAAACAGAAGACAATGCACCAACACTCCCTCCACTTTGATCTTGGCTTGTAGCCTTTTCAAATTGAAGAATTTGCCATCAGTGCAGTAGCTGACCTAGAGGCTATGTTCAACCTCAGTGAAGGTGTTTGATAACATGGCTGAAAACATAAAAAGTATGGGAGCAAGAACACATCCTTGTTTTACTCCACTGGGAAATCTTAAGAGCATCGTCCAGAATCTGGCCTAGCACGCCGTCATGGACTTGACATTTAGATACTGATGAACTTCTCCGGGCAACCAAATTGTGACAATTTTCCATAAACCCTCATAATTGATGTGTCAAAGGCCTTGGTCAGATCTACAAATGTTGTATACAGACCTCTGTTCTGTTCCTGGTATTTTACTTGAAGTTGTCAGGCAGCAACTTCCATACCAACAATTCCTCAATCCTTTCTGAAGACATACTGGCTCCCAGGGAGGTCATCATCTTCCAGGTGAAGGATTAGCCTATTGAGAAGGACTCTGGCAAGAATCTTACCAGCAATGATTAAAAGAGAAACAGCCCAGTAATTGTCACAGGACAATATTTTCTTTACCTTTATAGAGATGGACAATGGAAGCATCCTTGAATTCTTGGGGGATAACCTCTTCATGGAAAATTTCAGTCAGTTTTTAGAAGATGGACCCCCCACCTTGTAGATCTCAAGCTGGAATGGAATCATTGCCAGGTGCTTCGCCACTTGAAAGGAGCCCAATGGCATTCAAAACCCCTTCAGTTGGAACTCCACATGGGTCTGACCAGTAGGTTGAAGAACAGACTGGAGGCAAGTATAGCATGAGATGAATGATATGTGGTCATATCCATATGAAAGACTGTTTCATGGTTCTTCTTCCCTCTGAAGGGTGTAGATTAGGCAAGAAAAGGGGACAGTGGGAAGGAATCATCTTCCTCTCCACTGGTTTGAGATTCTACATATTCATATATTTCTAGTACATATGCCTCCTTGGCAATTTAGCAAGAAACTAGTAAGTGTGAAATGAAGTAGTATATCTGAATTAACAACTATCCCTGAATATAGCCACATGAAAATACATTATTACATTATTGCCTGAGCTTTTTCATTTAACTTTATTTTTTAAAAATAAGTGTATAGGAGCAACTAGGTGGCGCAGTGGATAAAGCACCGGCCCTGGAGTCAGGAGTACTTGAGTTCAAATCTGAACTTAGACACTTAACTACCTAGCTGTATGGCCTTGGGCAAGCCATTTAACCCCATTTGCCTTGCAAAAAAAAAAAAAAAAAAACCTTAAAAAAAATAAGTGTATAACATGACTAATATGAAAATAAGTTTAGCACGACTATACATGTATAACATCATTGTCTTGGAGAGGGAGGAAGGAAGAAAAGGAGGAAAATAATTTTACAAAAATGAATGCTGAGAATGATTGCTACATGTAATTGAAAAAATACTATTAAGATTTTAAATATATATGTATATATATGAACTATTCACTTTCAAAAAGCCACTCCTCCAACCTACCTCAAAATAGCCAATGATCATACTCCTGATCTTGCCATCACCCATAAATGCAAACTCAAAAATTCTGAAATCCTCCATTTGACTATAATCAATTGGCTTTCCACTTCTCCCTCTGCCTTCCATTACTAAATCCTACTCTTCATATACACCATGACCTCCAATTCCTGTGCCTGTTCTTTCAACCATCTCCACTGCATTAGCCACTCTTTCTTTTCCCTATTTTGACCCCTTGGTGAACCAATTCTACTCTACATTGACCTCTCAAATTCCCATGCCTCATATCATTGATGCCCTGCCAACTGCTAACTTGGACTTTTCCTCCTTCACATGTGCTGCTGAACAAAAGAAGAATCAATCATGCCATTCTGACTTGGTCAACTACAAATTTATATTGCACAACCTTAATTGGGCCCTTACTGTTGCTAGGCAATCCTGTAATTCCCTTATCAACTCATTCTCCTAATTTCTTTCAAAAAATTCTTTCAAACTTTTCATCCCTCCTCAAACTTCCAATGGTTTTCCCTCCCCTTATTCTCTCTACTGAGAACCTTGCTTCATAATTTACAGAAAAAAAATTTATAGCATTCACCTTGCACTCCCTCTTCTTTCTCATTGCTTATCACTTATATGCCTTCTGTCATGATCTTCTTCACTAATCTTAACAAAGCTAACCCCTCTCCTTGTTTAAATGATCCCATTCCATCCCATCTCCTTCAAAAAATTTCTCTTCTGTCATCCCCACTTTGTCACTTATTTTCAATATTTCTCTATTGGTTAATTCCCCAGTGCCTACAAATATACCCATGACTCTATCCTGAAAAAAATACTTTTCATGCTGCTTATGTTTCTTCTATCCTTTGTAAATACACTCCTTTAAAAGAAAAATAAAAACCCATCAAATAGGTATCTCTACTTTTTCTTCTTTCACTTTCTTCTTAACCTCTTAAAATCTGACTTTTAATCTTATCATTCCACTGAAACTATTCTTTCCAAAATTACTGATATTTTAGTTGCCAAATCCAATAGCCTTTTTCTCAGTCATTATTCATTTGAACATCTCTTCATGCTTTGACACCATTGATACCCTCTCCTCTTTGATACTTTCTTCTTTCCTCCAGCCCATCTGACTGCTCCATCTTAGATTCCTTTACTAAATACTATTCACATCATGACTTTAAAATGTAGAATCCTTCAGTGTTCTGTCCTGAGTCCTCTTCTTCACTTGGAGATCTTATCAGCTATTATATTTAATTACCATCTCTACTGATTCTCAAATCTACCTGTCCTACCCCACCTTCTCTGCAGACATTCAATTTCCTCTCTCCAACTGCCTTTCAGACATCTTAAACTGGATGTCCAGTAGACCAACATGTTTAAAACTAAACTTCTTTCCTCCTAAATTCTCCTCATATCCTACCTTTCCTATACGGTAGAGAGCAATACCATCCTCCTAGTCTCTCAGGTTCACAAGCTAGGAGTTATTCTGGACTCATCTTTTACCACCACTACTGCCCCCATATCCAAACTATTGCTAAGACCTGTCAATTTTACCTTTGTAACATCTATCAAATGTGCCCTCTCTAACCCTAATCATCACACTAGGATGGACTCTTATCCACTCATGCTTGAACTACTATTACAATAGTTTAGTGCATCTGACTGCTTCAAGTGTCTCCCTCCTCTAATTCTTCCTCCATTTAGCTACTAAAATGATTTTCCTAAACTCAGTCCAATCATGTGACCCACCCATTCAATAAACTCCAGTAGCTGTCACCTCAAGGATCAAATACAAAATCCTTTGTCTGACTTTCAAAATCCTTCCTCACCTACCTCCCCCCTCCCTTTCCAGTCTCACATCTTACTCCCAGACAAGAAATCTTCAATCCAATGACATTGACCTCCTACCTTTTCCATATATAAAATACTTCATCTCTCAGCTCCAGGTATTCTCTCTGGCTAACCTCTATACCTGAAACACTCTCCCTCCTCAACTCAGTCTACTGACTTCCAACTAAAATTTCATCTTTTACAGGAAGCTTTCCCCAACCCCTCTTTAAACCTTCTGTTATTTCCTATTTATCCTGGATTTAGCTGGTTTGCATATATTTCTTGGCATATTGTCTCCCCCATTATATATCCTTAAGGTCAGGGACACTCTTCTGCCTTTTATTTTTGTAATCCAGGACTTAACACAGTGTCTGTTTATTGATTGATAGATCTGACACTATATATATAATACAATTGACTATATATAATACAGTTCAGATCTTTGGAAGACCATTATTACCATATTCCTACATTCCTTTAAATCCACTTTTGAAGAATATTTTTTAAAAATATTTAAGAACTCACGAGGTGTTTGACTAATGGACTACAGATACTGTTTTTCATATGAAAGGAGAATTTTAATCACAAAATTTTTAGTAAGAGTCAAGGAGAAAAAAAGTAAGAGGTCAGCTTTTGTCTTTAATAACTGCTGTTAAGTCTTATGTAGAAGACAGGACTTTGCTGAAAAAACTGAAGTCCCAAATAAGTCAACAAAGCTTTGAGTGTCTATTATGCATGGCAACACTAAGAAACCTTAATAGTAGCACTATTGTAAAATAAAATGGTCAATATAAAATGAGTTTAAGATCTATTTTAAAGTAAAATTTTGAAATCAAAATAGGTTATCAGGCATTAATACATTTAAAGTTTTTTAATAAATGCGCTTTATGATACTTGATGTAAGTGATTGCTCCAACATCTGTCTAAAAAAAGAAAAAGAAAAAAACCTGCTTCACTGAATAAGAATGTATAACTTCAAAGGACTATAAATACCATCTCTATAGCATGTAAAAAATAAGGATGGGGGCGGCTAGGTTGCACAGTGGATAGAGCATCGGCCCTGGAGTCAGTTCAAATCCAATCTCAGTCACTTAATTACCTAGCTGTGTGGCCTTGGGTAAACCACTTAACCCCATTTGCCTTGCAAAAAAAAAACCCTAAAAAAAATAGGGATGGAAGAGTCTATCATGGAAAGAGCACTGAATTAGGAATCAGAGGAGCTTGCTTTCCTCTGTGATAGTTCCTTAAAAATTTCCCATCAACACAGGTTATTCTTTCTTCCCACAATTCATGGAATCAACATATGGGATTGGTTCTATTTCTTACCACTTCCTGATGTTTGCAATGTTATCATCATACAATAATCTCCTCTCCATTGAAGTCAAAACTGATCATTTGCAAAACCTCCCATCCTGGTCATCATCAATATTCAGAACACCTTCTTACTTCCAGGACTTCATTTACAATTCATCCCTCTATCTATTATCAACTTAGATCCTAAAGCATAGGTCTATGTCACACATACATAAATACACACACACACACACACACACACACACACACACACACACACACACACAAAGGAGTGCATACCACATAAAACACATTAATAAATTCCATTAATAAATTCACCACATTTGGGAAAAAAGTGAGCCCCTTACAAAAATAGGAAAATTAGCAGAAATTTAGAAAATGAGATAATGAGTAACATTAATGAATACCTATCATTGTTCTCCAATTAACTGTCAAATTGATCTTTCTAAGTGCAGATCTAACCATGTCACCCAACCCCCATTCAATAAATTTTTGTGATTCCCTATTACCTCCCAAATAAAATATAAACTACTCTGACTTCCAAAGTTTTTTTATAACCTAGCCCACTCCCACTTTTCCAGTCTTCAGACACCTGACTCCTCTACAAAATTATTTAGTCCTTGATGTTTCTTGAAAAAGACACTCCACATCTTGACTCAGGGTCAGATGAGTGATTGAGAAAGTCCCTTAACTTCTGTGTCTTGGTTTCAACTATAAAATAAATAATAGAATCTGTCTCTCAAGGTTATTGTGAGGGTCAAGTGAAATATTTGTAAAGTGCTTCAAGTGATAGTTGGGGACACATTTTGTCTGTTCCCTCCTGCCATTCTACTCCGAACTAACCTGCCTTTTCCCAACATTTTCCAGTACTTCTCTGTTCTAGTCAACTCTACTTCTTTGGTTTAATATTGTACAATTCATTTAACAGACACTTACTGAGCAACTACCTTAGGCCAAGGATTTGGGTTGACCCTGAAGATATCCCATGCTTTTTCTCCATTGGTAACTTAAAGGCTCTGCTCCCCTGAATCGGAGAGGCAGCCGCCGAAGGGGTGGCCCGCCAGAGCCAAAGAACTTCAGCCTCCCGGAGGCAGCCTCAGGGTGCTGGGAGTCTCAGCTCACAGCAGCGGGGGAGTCTTCTGAGCTGCACCCCAGGGAGCACCAGGCACAAAGTGGGGGAACAGCAGGGGACCTCTGCCAGAGCAAGCACGTGGAGCCCAGCCCTCGGGGCACACAGGGAGCAGCTTGGTCTTACTGCAGCCCAGAGGTGGAAACAGAAGCAGGCAGAGCCGGTAAGCAGCAGCCCCCAGGGCATGAGCCCATTGAGCTGAGGGAGGGGAGTGAAGAGAGAGAGACTGCCCAGCTCTGTCCTCTGTCTCTGGAACAGGACTCTGGGGCTCTGACCACATTCAGATCCTGATCGCAGTTTAGGCCCCCCCCATATAACAGCAGGGCACCCCCACCTCTCCCCGTGGCAGAGGGGGGCACTTATGGTCATTCACAGACCAGGAGGGAGGACAGAGCCTCACACACTGAGACCCTTGTGGGAGTGTCCTAAAAGCTCAGGAAGCACCATCAAACCAGGACCAGGCTGGGAAAATGAGCAAGCAGAGAAACAAAAGGAAGACTATTGAGAAATATTTTGCAAATGAGCCCAAGAAGGATCAAAATACTCAGTCTGAAGATGAGGAAGCACAAGCTCCTGTATCTAAAGACACCAAGAAAAACAGAAATTGGGCTCAGGCTATGACAGAGCTCAAAAAAGACTTTGAAAATCAAATGAGGGAGTTGGAAGAAAAACTGGAAAAAGAAAGGAGATGCAGGAAAAACATGAAAATGAAGTCAGCAGCTTAGTCAAGGAAATCCAAAAAAATGCTGAAGAAAATAGCATGCTAAAAACCAGCTTAGATCAAATGGATAAAACAGTTCAAAAAGTTATTGACGAGAAGAATGCTTTAAAAAGCAAAATTGGCCAGATGGAAAAAGAGATAAGAAAACTCTCTGAGGAGAACAAATCCTTTAGACAAAGAATAGAATTCAGGGAGATTGATGAATTTACCAGAAATCAGGAATCAATACTTCAAAACCAAAAAAATGAAAAATTAGAAGAAAATGTGAAATATCTCATTGAAAAAACAACTGATATGGAAAACAGACTTAGGAAAGATAATTTAAAAATTATTGGAATACCTGAAAGTCATCATCAGGAAAAGAGCCTTGACATCATTTTCAAAGAATTACTACAGGAAAATTGCCCTGATATTCTAGAAGCAGAGGGCAAAATAGAAATGGAGAGAATGCACCGATCCCCCCTGAGAAAGAGATCCAAAAAACCAACCCCTAGGAATATTATAGCCAAGTTCCAGAACTCCCAAGTCAAAGAGAAAATATTACAAGCAGCCAGGACACAGTTCAAATATTGTGGAGCTGCAGTCAGGATCACACAGGACTTAGCAGCAACTACATTGGAAGCTCATAGGGCTTGGAATACAATATACCGGAAGGCAAAAGAGCTTAGAATGCAGCCAAGAATGAACTACCCAGCAAGGCTGAATGTCCTCTTCCAGGGAAAAAGATGGACTTTCAATGAACCAGGGGAATTTCAAAGGTTCCTTTTGGAATGGTCAGAGCTGAACAGAAGGTTTGATCTTCAGATACAGGACCCAGGTGAAGCATGGAGATTGGAGGAGAGGGGGGAAATATGAGGGACTTAATGAGGATGAACTGCATGTATTCCTGCATAGAAAAATGACACTGTTAACACTCATATGAACCTTCTCAGTTAATGGAGCAGGTAGGGGGAGCTTTTATAGTTGAAGCACAGCTGAATTTGAAGATAAAATATGGTGTAAAAATGGAGTCAATAGAAAAAAAGGGAAATGTAATGGGAGAAAGAAAAAGGAGAGGGGGAATAGTCCAAGATATTTCACATAAGATTTTTTTTTTATTACAATGAGCTATTGCAATGATATGGAAGGGTGGGGAGGCAAGGGGGAATGAGGGAACCTTTGCTCTCATCAGAGATGGCTAGGAGAGGAAACAGCATATATACTCAATGGGGTATAGACATCTGGAGTAAGAAGGAGGGGGGATCAGGGGGAAGGGGTGGGGATGGAGGTCAGATATAACACATTTTCTTTTTTACTTCTTGCAAGGGACTGGGATTGGAAGGCCTGCCCAGGACCATAGGGCCAGGTGGATTCTGGGCCTAAGGGGTGGTATGGGGGCTCAGGGCTTCTTGGCCCCAGGACCAAGGATCTGTCTGCTGAGCCAGTCAACGACCCTACAGCAGAGTCAGGGTGAAAGGAGAGAGAAAATATAGTACATGGTAGTGGAGAAATAAGAAAGGAGGGAGCTGTGATCAGCAATGGCAACATTGGAAAAATATGGAAGTAACTTTTGTGATGGACTTATCATAAAGAATGAGATCCACCCATGACAGAGTTGTTGGTGTTGGAACAAAGACTCAAGCACATTTTTTGTTATTATTATTTGGGGGAGGGTGTAGGGCAAGTGGGGCTGGATGGCCTGCCCGGGGCCACATAGCAGGGTGTCTGGGGCCAGATTTGGACCCAGGTGCTCCTGGCTCAAGGGCCAATGCTCTGTCTGCCACCCAGCCACCCCTACTATTATTACTATTTTATTTTATTTTGGGTCTTTTTTTTCCTTCTTCTTTCTGGTTTTTGTAGGGCAGTGGGGATAGGGTGACTTGCATGTCACACGGCTGAGTGATTGTTTACAAGGCTGGATATGGGCTCAGGTGCTCGTGGCTCCAGGGCTGGTGCTTCATCCATTGCGCCACCTGGCCATACCTACAATTATTACTATTACTTTTATTTGTAATTTTAATTTTTTTCTCTCCCCTTTACTTTTTTCGCCCAAGCAAGTCTATCTATATTCATGGGGAAGGAGGGGTATTTTGTTTACTTGTAAACAAGAATATTTTATTAATGTAAAAAAAAACATTTGTACAAAATGAGAATAAAAAATAAATTCAAAAAATAAATAAATAAATAAATAAATGATCTTCCTTAATGAATTGTAAATTCTTAGAGGACACCTATCTTATACAACTCTGTGTATCCCACAACATATCATATCTTGCCCTTGGTAGGTACTCAATAAATGTCTATTAAATGAAGGGGTTATGATTTTAGACAAATTAAAAATTGTTTTTACATTTTTAATGGAACTTGAATTTCACATTTCTAAATGTTGGTTATTGGACGACTGTAAAAATATTAAGCATTATGTGCCAGGCACTATGCTAAGTCCAGAAACACAAATACATTAAAGAGTTTATATTCCAATAGTGGTAAATAACACATTGGCAAATGATGGTCAGAGAGGGAAGCTTTGTTCTGGGTAGTTAGAGGGTTAAAAAGTTGAACCATAAGAGCTACTTATTGACCTGCCCTTTCTAGAAATTAGGGAAATATTGATTAAATTACTATGTTCACCTAAAGAGGAAGAAAATTGGGAGGGGGAATGTGTACATGCAACAACAAGATGGCAGCTCAAGTGAGATGATAGATGGGACGTAAAGCATGGTCTGGTCTGATGCCAACTATTCAAGATTATTTTTTTTGAATTTGTATTCATTTATTCTTCAGGCTTGATAGATCAGCCCAGGGTGAGCATTCTAAAACTGAATGAATTAATTGCCCCAGGGATGGAGCATGATTTTTTGAAGTATTATCAGGAAGGCACTGTCATGGGAGGGGTAAGAGAAGTGCAGACAGACATACAGCTACATAAGCTACTTTATTTAAACCTGTTAAATCAAATTTATAGTCATTTTAAAACTACTTCCACCAATGCTTTATTTTGGTAATGGAAATAACTAAGAACTGCAAAACTATATAAACAGTTCTATATCTTGCTCAAGAGTTTATAAATCTTGAACTATTTTGCATATCCTTACTACTACTAGAGCATCGTGCTTTTTAAAAGGCACTAAATTTCTTGTTATTTTTCACATATCCAACTAGTTTCTTTTTTTCTACTTTGAGTATATGAATATTACAATTTTGTTCAATGGGGAATTTTGCTTAACCATGCAAATTTATTCAAAACAACTTAGTCTTTTTTTTTCAATGGGGGAGAGAAGAAGAAATGGAGGAAACAAAAGGAAAGGTTTGCGTGCAATAAGGGACCTGGAAAGGAAAAAGGAAAAAGGAAAAAAACAGGGTCACTGAAGCATTTTTTTAAATGCATGGAACAGAACAAAAGGAAGGTCAGTCACAGACAAGGTAACTTTGAAAGTTATTATGTTCAATTCATTACACATTTAAAAGAAAAACTACACAATGGAAATATGCAATTTTATGTACAATCTTTTATTTCTGTTGTATTTCTTGTTTGGAAGTGCATATTTTATTTAGTGCTAAGTTCAGAATAAAAATATTTTTAAAATTCTAAAAGAATATAAGCAGCTAGGTACACAATAACTAGAGTAGGAATCTAGATTCTAATCCAACCTCAGATACTTATTAGTTGTATAATTGAACTTGTCAATTCATTTAACCTCTATTTCCCTCAATTTCCCCATCTAAAAATGGAGATAATAGTTCTTATTTCTCAGGATTGTTGTGAGAATATAATAATGAAAGTGCTTGGAACATAGGCATATCTAATGCTAGTTATTGTTATTATTAATATTGCATGCCTATTCCTAAGTACTCTTTTTTAAAAATCAAAATATATTAATCACCAAATTTGATGTCTGACCTCTCCTAAAATGTTAAAATTGATCTTCATACTTTTTCATTTTCTATTTTTAAATTTATTTTCCCAATCACGTGAAAAAACAATTTTAATATTCATTTTATTTGGGGGGGGTTTGTTGGGGGGGTTAGGTTTGTTTGGTTTTTTTGCAAGGCAAATGGGGTTAAGTGGCTTGCCCAAGGCCACACAGCTAGGTAACTATTAAGTGTCTCAGACCGATTTGAACCCAGCTACTACCTGGGTTCAAATTTGGTCTCAAACCCTCAATTATTATTATTATTACCTAGCCATGTGGCCTTGGACAAGCCACTTAACCCTATTTGCCTTGCAAAAACCTAAATATATATATATATATATATATATATATATATATATATATATATATATAGGCTCAGCCTAACCAGGCACAATTAATATTTTCCCAGTTGTTTCGATCTATGTGAAAAGTGTTTTGTAATTGTGCTCATATAGTTCCTGGGTTGTTTTGGCAGGTCAACTCCCAAGTTTATATTATTGGCAGTTATTTTAATAAAACTTCTTATTTTTCTTCCTGCTGGACTTTGCTGGTAACATAGAAATGCTGATGGTTTATGTGGGTTTCTTTATATCTTGCAACTTTGCTAAAATTATTTCAGCTAATTTTTTAGTTGATTTTCTAGAATCATCTAGAACCATCAGGTTGTCTTCAAAGTTTTGTTTCCTTGTCTAATTCCTTCAACTTCTTTTTCTCCTCTTATTGCTAAAGTTAGCATTTCTAGTATAACACTGAATAATAATGGTGATAATGGGCATTTTTGCTTCACCCTGATCTTATTGGGGAGGTTTCTAGCTAATCCCCATTAGAGCTAACACCTGCTGATGGCTTTAAATTACTACTTGATGGGGTGGCTAGGTGGCACAGTGGATAAAGCACCAGCCCTGGAGTCAGGAGTACCTGGGTTCAAATACGGTCTCAGACACTTAATAATTACCTAGCTGTGTGGCCTTGGGCAAGCCATTTAACCCCGTTTGCCTTGCAAAAACCTAAAAAAAATAATAATAATAAGATTACTACTTGACATACTAAATACTTTTATGGGCCGCTAGGTGGTGTAGTGGCTAAAGTGCCAGGTCTAGAGCCAGGAAGACTTAAGTTCAAATACAGCCTAAAATGCTTACTAGCTATGTAACTCTGGCAAAGTCATTTAACACTGCTTGCCACAGTTTCTTCATTCAGAAAATAATCTAGAGAAGGAAATAACTAAAATATCTTTACCAAGAAATTTTTAAAGGGGTCACAAGGAGTCAGACACGACTGCACCACAACAAACTTAGCCTTTTAAGAAAAGTTTCATTTATTCCTATACTTTCTAGTATTTTTTAATAGGAATGAGTATATTTTGTTGAAAGTTTTTTCTACATTTATTGAGATTTTTTTGATAGTTTTATATTTGATATTGTCAATTATGCTAAACTTTCCTAATATTGAACCAGTTCTGCATACCTGGTATAAATCCCACCTGATCATCAATTGTTGTAATCTCCTAGTGTTTTATTTAAAATTTCAGAATCGATATTCATTAGGCAAACTGGTCTATGGTGTTTTCTCTGTACTCTTCCTGGTTTAGGTATCGGCATCATATTTGTATTGTAAAAGGAATTTGATAGGACTCCTTTGCCTATTTTTTCTAAATAGTTTATAGAGTATTGGAATTAATTATTTTAGTATTTGATAGAATCCACTTGTGACTCCATCTGGTCCTGAGAATTTTTTAACTAGGGAGGTCATTGATAACATGTTCAATTTCCTTTTCTGATTGGGTTATTTAAAGTTCTAGTTCCTCTTCTGTTAATCTGGGAAATTTACATTTTTGTAAATATTCATCCATTTCACTTAGATTTTTAAATTTATTGGTGTATAATTGGGCAAAACAGCTCCTGTAATTGGGCTTTTCTTTGCTTTGTTTGGGTTTTTTTATGTTTTTGCAAGGCAAATGGGGTTAAGTGGCTTGCTCAAAGCCATACAGGTAAGTAATTATTAAGTGTCTGAGGTCGAATTTGAACTCAGGTACTCCTAACTCCACTGCTCTATGCACTGCACCACCTAGTCACCCGCCTGTAATTGTTTTAATTTCCTCTTCATTGATAGTAAATTTACCCTTTTCATTTTTTTGATGATAAATCCAATTAACCAATGACTTATTTTTATTGATTTATTGATTTTTTGTTTCTAAAGTCAGTTCCTAGTTTTATTTACTTTCAGTTTTATTAATCTCCACTGGTTTTCAGGATTTCCAATTTTGTGCTTAATTGGGGATTTTTAATTTGTCCTTATTTTAATTGTATGCTCAACTCATTGATCTTTTTCTGTTTTATTGATGTAAGCATTTAGAGATCGAAATTTTTCTCTACTGCTTTGACTACAAACTATAAATTTTTGTATGTTGTCTCACTTGTCATTCTAGTTAATAAAATCATATAAATATAATATATAATAAATATAAATAAAATAAATTTTATTGCATCATGATAAAATATAATTTAATATTTCTGCTTTTCTACATTTGGGTGTGAGTTTTATGCCCTAAATACATGGTAAATTTTATGAAGATTCCATGTTCAGCTGGGGGGGAAAAGTATTCTTTTTAATTGCCATTCAATTTTCTCTAGAGGTCTATCAAATCTAACTTTTAAAATTCTATTCATCTCCTTAATTTGATTATTTTTAGGTTAGATTTTCTAATTCTGAAAAGGAAAAATTGAAGTTCCCCCATTAGTTTACTTCTATTTCCTCCTGTAAATCATTTTTTTCCTTTATTTAGGTGTATATTTAGGATTTATATTATTTTACTGTCTATGGTATTTATTAAGCATAATGTAGTTTCCCTGCTTATCTTTTAATTAGATCTAGTTTTGCTTTTGTTTTTATCTGATATCTTGATTGCTACCCCTGCTTTTTTTTTTAAACATCAGTCTAAAGCATAATAAATTCTGCTCCAGGGCCTTATTTTTAACCCTGCATATGTGTCTCTGCTTCAAGTGTGTTTCTTGTAAACAATATGTTATACTCTAGTGTTTAATCCATATATTCATATATATATTCATATTCCTAACTGCCCTAAGAATAATAAAGTTCTTAGGAGTTCCGAGTATCATCTCCCTATGTGGGATAAATTGTGTAACCTCATTAAATCCTTTATTTCACTTTCATATTTATCATTTTAAGCTTCTCGAGACTTGTATTTGAAAATCAAATTTTCTATTCAGTTGTGCTTTTTTCCAGGAATACTTGGAAGTCTTCCATTTCATTAAATAGCCATTTTTCCCCTGAAATACAACACACAATCTTGTTATTCTTGATTGTAATCCTGGCTCCTTTGCCTTTTTGGAACATCATATTTTAAGTTCTCCCATTTTTTAATGTAGAAATCTGCTAAATCTTATTATCTTGACATGGGCTGCATAGTATTTGAATTGTTTCTTTCTGGCTTAAAATATTAAAATATTCTTTCCTTGGCCTGGAAACTCTGAAATTTGGCTATAATGCTCCTGGAAGTTTCTCATTTTGGGATCTCTTTTAGGAGATTAATGGATTCTTTCAATTTCTATTTTATCCTCTGGTTCAAGTTTTTCTTGATAATTTCTTGAAATGTGCTTTCTAGGCTATTTTTTTTATCATAGCTCTCAGGTAGTTTTCATAATTCTTAAACTATCTCTTTCCAGGTCAGCTGTTTTTCCAATGAGATATTCCACATTTTCGATTTTCATTCTTTTAACTGCATTCTTGATCAGGGCCCTTGCTTTCCTATGGCCACAAGCACTAATGTGCTAGTATTCCTTCTTGCTCTGGGACTGCAAAACAGAAGTGTGTGTGTGTGTGTGTGTGTGTGTGTGTGTGTGTGTGTACACAATACAACAGGATCCTATATGTAGCCCCAGGAAAAAGTCTCCTGTAATCTTCTGACATCCTTACTGTCTTTGGGTTGAAAAACTCCTGAAGCTGCTATATCCACTGCCTCCAGGACCTGCTCGTTTTCCAGAATGCAGCCTACACTGTACTGTACTCCAGGTCTGACCACAATTCCAGTGAGGGAGATCTTTCCTGCTGACCTCCTAACTTGTTTTGAGGTGGAAATTGTTTTACCCAACTTTTTGTTCATTCTATCACTTCCAAATTTGATTTGAAGCATTATTTTAAAGCTTTTAGAGAGGGGAATTATGAAGTGTTCAGGTGAGTTTTCACTTTTACTATCCATTCTTTTTACCTTAACTTTATCACAAAGAACAACTGAGTTTAAACTTATAATTTCTCAGGTTATTATGAGAATAACTTTCTTCATAAAAAAATGACTTTTGACTTTATCAGATTTGTATTCAAATAGCCATAGTTTTAATAATAGTTATCCTTCAGTATCAAAGAGGATCATGCCAACCAAGTGAATGGTGATGTGACTTGCACAATTATAGTGAGGGGGTAAGCTTGTTCCTTCCAGAACCATTCCACCCCATAACCTCATTTGATAGGCAACAGGACTATTGGTGATGGTCTGTTTCTTGACTTTTTAAATTGGCTTCTCTTCCTTTCTTATTAGCTAGGCCCCTTGGAGCACCATCAATTCCAGGCAAGCACAAGCATGCGATTTCTGGTGACAGAATGAGATAAGCCAGTATATACAAACCTATCTCCAATGGACTACTCTCATCAGTATAGTCTTTCCTCTCATACCTTTCACCTTTAACCATGCTGCCTCAAAGACTTTTGATTTCCTGGAGACTGCCTAGGAGGACATGGGAATAACACTGCCAGATCCCTTTAGTTGGAACTACAACAGTATCTGATCATCTTTTAATCTCCAAATTTCATTCTTGATTCATGAAAACATTCTTGGCAAAAACTTTCACAGCACAAAATGAATGCCCCTCCACTCATCCTACTTAATCATGGTCCAAGTTTCAAAAATCAACAAAATAGAAATGGTAAGAAGAGAGAATG
This sequence comes from Macrotis lagotis, assembly GCF_037893015.1. Classification (NCBI taxonomy): domain Eukaryota; kingdom Metazoa; phylum Chordata; class Mammalia; order Peramelemorphia; family Peramelidae; genus Macrotis; species Macrotis lagotis. The sequence goes on along the minus strand of NC_133658.1, from coordinate 145,927,363 downwards.
GTAGAAAAATGTACAACTCACAAACTTACAAATGGATGATTAAACTACGTTGCATGTAATTGGAAAAATAAAATTAAATACCAAAAAAAAAAAAAACAGAACTGGTGTTCTATTCCATTATTCCTAGCTGGGGTATCCAGGACACTTGGAACTGCTTTGATCACAAATTTTTTAAAAGGAAACACACACTTTTGCACTATGGGACATTCAGCTAAAAGCACCGAGGAGGTGCAGAGAGACAGGGTCTGAGACAGGTGATGGCTCCCCTTCTGATAGACTGGCAGCTCAATTCTAAGATCCAATTACAAGCTTTTTAATTGCAACAACTTTAATATATTAAAAAAAGCAAAACAACTTTTAGAATGGAAATTGCTGTATTTGTCAAGACAGTTCAGGAAGAGAAAAAAATTACAAGTAGCCATTTTTTTTCATTTTGTTGTCTTGATAACTAAAGCAGCTGTTTGAACTGTTTTCTATTATTTTCCCATCATCAAAAAGAAAATTTTGAAATGAGAAAGCAGATGTACAAAAGATATCATTAATTTCCCTGAAAATGGCCCATTAAAATAATGTCAATGAACCTAAGGATAAAAAAATTATCCAAACAAAAGAAGCAGAATAATACAAACAAGGCTGAATAATAGTATTGCCCAGTGGAGACATATTAAAGACATTGCAACAAACCAAAAATCTCTTCGGTTGAAATCAAATGAGGCCCCAGGCAGACAAATTTTACTTAGTAACCAGTCAGAGAAAAAAATATTTTGGTGCCAAAATCTTCAATAAGAAGGGTTAAGATTTTTTTGTGTTTTTTTATTTTTTTAAAGATTTTATTTATTTTGAGTTTTACAATGTTTCCTCTGATCTTACTTCCCTCCCCCCACCCCCCACAGAAGGCAATTTGTCAGTCTTCACAAAACAGTTAAGATTTTGAATAACTCAAGCGACAAAGAATTTGGCTTTGTGAGATAATTTTTATTTAATTATTCAGCTCTTAGCAGCTTTGTATAAAGTAGAGACAACCAAGAGCAAACAAGTAGAGAATTTTAATTTATAGAAAAACACAGAATTCGGGAGACATACGGGACTTCAGCAGCGTAAGTCCAACTTATACACAAAAGAAATCTCCATAAGCAATTATACAAATTCCACCAAGATTACAGATTTCTATCTATATAGATAGCATAGTTAAAGATAAGAGTAAAATTACTTTTCATTCAAGTAAAATATCTATGTAGTTTCAAGTCATTTATGCCTAAACACTTAAACTCTTTTAAGAATAAAGAGCAGGTTGGCTAGGTAGCTAGTGGATAAAGCACTGGCCTTGGAGTCAGGATTACCTGGGTTCAAATCCGGTCTTAGGCACTTAATAATTACCTAGCTGTGTGGCCTTGGGCAAGCCACTTAACCCCGTTTGCCTTGCAAAAACCAAAAAAAAAAAAAAAAAAAAAAAAAAAAGAATAAAGAGCAAACCTTGAGGCAGAGTCAAAATGGTGGATTACAGACAGCAACTGAGCTGAACTCTTAAAAGCTTTAAAATAATACCTCAAATCAAATTTTGGAGCAGCTGCGTCAGTGAAGGTGAAACATTTCCCTGCTGTAAGGAAATTTACAACAGTCAGCACAAGTCTGTGGCACAGTGAGGGCACATGCACCCATGGAGCGGACCCAGCAGCAACAGTGGCTTCAGAGTTCTAAGTTTAGAAGGAGCTAACAACTAAGAGGGCTGACCAACTGATCAGAGAGAGTTGGCACTGCGTACAGTTAGCAGATTGGCAACTCTCCTGCCCATAGCGGTTCTGGGTTGCACTCCCAAGGAGGAGAGGCATGGTGCAAATGTTCTGTCATAGGGAATAAGGGCCCTGATCACAGTATCAAGGCAAAGAGGAACACTAGCCCTTGTGGCTACAGGAGACTCGGAGCTCTTCCTGGGTAAAGATCAAAGCCCAGACCAGGAGGACAGTGATCATACCTCTCCCAAAATCACATCATCTTGGAAGCACCAAAAACTTGCTGACCCTCAGAACTAGCTCTGAAAACAGCAGCACAAAAAAGTCTTATGCCTGGGATGATCCGTCTTCAGGTGAGCAGAATCCAATTTAACATAAAACTAAAAAAGTCAAGAAATAAAGTCTAGAAAAAAAAAGCAAACAACAAAAAAGGTAATTTGGCCATAAAAAAAGCTACTACAAGGGCAGCTGGGTGGCACAGTGGATAGAGCACAGGTCCTGGAGTCAGGAGTGCCTGAGTTCAAATTTGGTCTCAGACACTTAATTACCTAGCTGTGTGACCTTGGGTAAGTCACTTAACCCCGTTGCCTTAAATAATTTTTTTTAAAAAGCTACTACAGTTGCAGGGAAGACCAAAATAAACCCAGAAGACAACAACAATGTGAAAACGACTTGACTACACTGATCAATATAGATAATTCCGAAGGACTCATCATGAAAAAATGTTATTTACCACCATAATCTGAGATGACTGATGAACTCTTGAGTACAAATAAATGTAAATTTTCTGCTATTTTTGAAATATGGTTAATTTGAAGATGTGTTTTATATGATTTCATATATATAATTAATATTATATTGCTTGCCTTCTGGCAGAGAATTTGGAACTCAAAAAATTTAAGAAACAAAAACTAAAAATAAATGCTTTAAAAAAAGAATGTAATTTGTACTTTCTTTGTATTCCCCAGAATTCCTAAAATTTCTATGCTCACAGCCATCAATTAGTGAAATTACTGAAAAGAAAAACGAGCTTAGACTATATAAATATATGTATGCATGTATGTATATGCTACTCCCCCTATATGTAATGTCTCTGCTGGGCAGACCATTCAATTGGGCTGCCTGGCCTTATTCCTCACTATAGTTTAACCCTAATGGGCAGCCCTGGCTTTCTTCAAATCATAGAGATTATTCTCCTGAAAACTGTCTCCCCTGCCTAAACTTTCTGTTGATCTATTTTTTGAATATATCTTTCAATTATTACAAAGATAAATTTCCAACATTTTTTTTGTAACTTTGAGATCCACATTTTTCTACCTCCCTTCCTTCCTTCTCCCACCCCTTATCCCACAGCAAGTATTCTGATAAAGATTATACCATTATGATCATGCATAACTTATTTCCATAGTAGTCATATTATGAAAGAAGAATCAGACCTAAGGGGAAAAAATGAGAAAAATAAAAATAAAACATTTTTAAAAGTGAAAATAGTATGCATTGGTCTGCCTTTAGACTAACATTTTTTTTCCCGGGATGTGGATGGCATGCATTTTCCATCATTAATTTTTCTTGGTCACTAAACTGCTGAGAGGAGCTAAGACCATCATAGGTGATCATCATACAATTTGCTCACTAACTTTCTTGCTGGATATTTTCTCCTATTGGTCAAATAGTGCCATTACAAGGTGCCATAGCCAATGGTGGGGGGATGAAGAGAGGTTAAAAAAAAAAGCAAAATCCCCTCTCCTCATTTTGCATATAGTAGATATTTAACAAATATTTGATGATGATGATAATGAAATGACATCTGGTAAAAACCAACAAGGAAACAGAAAAGATCAAAAGGTAGAGAGTATAAGTAGACTTGAAGAGATCATGAAAAAGGGTAAAAACATCACCTGTACAAAAATATTTATAGCAGCTCTATTTGTAGCAAAGAATTGGAAATTGAGTGAATGTCCATCAATTGGGGAATGGCTGAACAAATTGTGGTACATGTACATTATGGAACACTATGGAACATCCCCCAGGAGGGATGGGAATTCAGAGAAGCCTGGAAAGATTTGCATGAACTGATGCTGAGCAAGATGGGCAGAACCAGAAGAACATTGGTGACCTCATCAAGTCCCATGGATTTAATTATCCTCTCAATGCAAATGACTCACAGATCCATATATCTAGCCCCAGATTCTATCGTGAGCTTCAGTCCTACATCACCAACTACCTAAAGGACAATTTAAAACTATGTTCTAGAGACATTTCCCTATGTTCAAAAACAGAACTTTTCCTTTCTTCTCAAACTTATCCATCTAAGTTGAAGGCACTTTTAAAGGTGCCTTCTTCCAGACATCTAGGTTTATAATCCTAACATTAATCTCACCAGCATATATTCATTCTCTCCCACAGCATATATTTAATCAGTTGACCAGTCTTGGAGTTCCTATCTCTACATCTCCTGCAGAGAACTCTTTCACTCTCCTCACACAACCACAGTTCAGACTCTCATCACCTCTTGCTTGGACTATTATTATGGCTTTCTCATTGACCTCACTGCCTCAAGGATTTCCCCTCTCCAAAATCTTCATCCAGCTTACAAAGGGATTTTCCTTAAGCACAGATCTGACCAAGACATTCCCCTATTCAACAAACTCCAGTGGCTTCCAATTATTTCTAAAATGGAAATTTCTTTTTCAAGCTTTTAAAATCTTTCACAATCTGGCCCCAATCTATCTTTCCAGACTCACTGAACATTATTCCCCTTCCTACATTCCATGGCCTAGTCCATCAGACTTCTCTGTTCATGACATACAGAACTCCATGTCCTATCTCCCTGCCTTTATACTGGCTGCTCCCCATGTCTGTAATACACTTCCTTTTCACTTCTGCATCATTATTTCTATAGTCCCATCAAGACACAGCTCAAGTTTCACCCTTTACTTGAGGCCCTTTCTGATGCCCTAATCATTAGTGCTTTCTCCCTCCTCTTTGTAAATAACTTGTATTTATTTTGTTATCTATTGTATATATTTTAATACATAATAAATGCATACACATGTGTGAATCTAGAATGTTACGTGTACTTATATGTGTGCATAAAAGATGTGTACACATTATTTACTCATGTGCAGTATCCCAACAGTTTTGGTGCAGTTTTAGGTATGAACAGTCCAGGAACAGTAACTGTGTCAGAGAAGGGGACTTACACAAAATATATCGGGAAGACAGAAATGACAGGACTTGGCAATGATAAGTGCAATAATGAGAACAAGGAATCAAGGATATCCCCTAGATTGCAAACCTAAGTGGCTTTGAACATGGTAATGTCCTCAATAGAAAAATTCAAAGGAATGAAGAATTTGGAGAGAAAGATAATTCAGTTTGGGACATACTGAGTTTAAGATGTACAGAGAAGGATGGCTAGGTGGCGCAGTGGATAGAGCACCAACCCTGTTACCAGGAGTACCTGAGTTCAAATCTGGCCTCAGACACTTAATAATTACCTAGCTATGTGGCCTTGGGCAAGTCACTTAACCCCATTGCCTTGCAAAAACAAAACTAAAAATAACTTAAAAAAAAAAAAAGATGTACATAGAATATATAAGTATCTAAGTTCTTGATGTCTGATAGCAAACTACTAAAAAATTTTAAAATGCAGATCTTAGGACCAAGAGCTAGAGATGTGAAACAGAGATGTTAAAGTTGCATTAAAAAAAAAATCTGAGGATCTTCTGCAGAGATGATTGAATTCATGAAAACTAATTAAATCACCAAGGGAAAGAATATGGGGGAAGAAGAAATGAGAGCCCAGGACAAAGCCTTTGTGGGATGCCCAATGTTAACAGGTATGATGAAGTGGCTGAAGATGCAGAAAAGGAAATTGAGAGGGAATAGTCAAAAAGGATCAATGGTAGATCTCTGGAATATTGGGTTAATTTGCCATTAAGTATTTAGAGAAGGATGGACAAGAATTGCCCCAATGTGAAAAGACACTAGTGGCTAATATCTTCACAACTAGAAGAAGCACAGTGATGAGATCATGAAACCGTAAAATGATAGCAACAATAACTAACATTTACAGTTTGTAGATAATGAGATTTACAAAATGTTTTACATACATTTTTTGACACTGAAGGAATTAATCTCAACACAAGTTCTAAACAAGTTTTTAGATGTCTCAGTTTTTACCTAAATCATAACTTTTGGATACTTTAATTTTTTAAATGTAAGATATTAATAGTAAGGGTATTTTCTTAATATCTTATATAGAAATTTAAAGTCTTACATAACTGAATGCATACAATTAAGAGCTGAACAACTACAACAGCAAACTATAAAAATGCAGATTTGGGACCAATAGATGCTAATCTATGATCCCTAACTCAACACCAAATTCAGTAATACTGTTGAATCCTTGCCTTCTCAAAAGAGGGAAGTTCTACATCCAGATAAAGAACTATGCAGTCTGAATGCAGACCAAAGCATACTACTTCCTTTTTTTTAATTTGTTTTTCTTTCTCATGGTGTTCTCCTTTTTGTTCTAATTCTTCCTTCACAACATGACTAAAATGGAAGTGTATTTAACATGACTGTACATATATAACCTATATCAGATTGCTTACTATCTTGGGGAGGGGGAAGAGAAAGGAGGAAGGAAAAAAATCTGGAACTAAGAATTATGTTCTTGTCAATTTAATACAACTGAGGCACAGCTAGGTAGTGTAATGGATAGAGCACCGACCCTGGAGTCAGGAGGACTTGAGTTCAAATTTGACCTCAGACACTTATTACCTAGCAGTGTGACCTGGGCAAGTCACTTAACCCCATTGCTTTAAATTTAATTTTTTTTAAAAAATTAATATAATTGAACATGAAATAGATAAAAAAAATAAAATTTTTAAAAATACAAAAAAAAAGAGGGAAATTCTGGCATTGGAGCTTTTTGTGATTCCATTCCCAAGAAAGTGGCCCCTTCTCAGTGACTAAATAGCCATTCCCTTTATCATTTTGGGGAAAGGATAAAATAAAGTAAATATGGCAATGTTTTGAAAAAGTAAAAACCATCCTAAAACAGAAGACATATTAACATTGGGTTTAGAAGACCTGGGTTCAAGTTCTTGGTCTACCAACTTATAGCTTTGTGATCCCAAATTATTTAATCTCAGTCTACTGAATCTATAAAACAAGATAAAAGACAAAATGTTACCTTCTTGAAGGGTTGTTCTGAGGATCAAATAAAATAATGAACCAATTAGTACTTTGCAAACCATAACCACTAAACAAATGTAAGGTGTCATGATTTTAGACAGCTTTGGGAAAATGTCATGAAATATATAGTTACAAATTGCAGTAAAAATATCACTCTCTTGGCAGATGAGTTTATCAGGAGTTTCCTCTGCTAGTGAATTCATAGGACATCTTTCTATCCGTATATCCTTACAAAGTGTTCTAAACACATTTATAAATGCTAAGGTATCTCCCAACTCTACATCAAAAGTATCTTTTAAGCATGATAATTCTATGAGGTTGCCCCTAAAATTTTATAACCATTTGGGAAATGAGGAAATTGAAGCTCTAAGGAATAATGTGACTTAGTTTTTTTTTGTAGTTCAAGTTCTGCTTTTGCCTCTTATTTGAAGTGACTTCATAATTGTAAATGAAGTAAAGCCCTGCTAGGTGACACAGTGATGAGTACCAAGCCTGGAGTCAGAAAGAGCTTATGTCAAATCTGGCCTCAAACATTGTATGACCTTGGATAAATCACTTAATCCCTTTGGTTCAATTCTCTTATCTGTAAAATTAACTGATGGAAGGAAAGAGCAAACCACTCCAGTATTTTTTGACAAGAAAAACCCCAAATGGGGTTGAGAAGAGTCAGACATGACTGAAATGACTTAACTTGAGATCACTGACTGTGAGGGTACATTGTAAGGGAGGATACTAGCTACCTACAAGGTTGTTCTGAGGATCAACAATAAGAACATATTTCTAAGCTCTAGGGATAGATTCCTTAATCAGGAGAGAAAAGCTTCTCTACTAATATGGATAACAATTATTCAGTAATTTCTTTAGTCGAATTGTTTAGGGTTTAGTGACTTGTCCAGGCTACAAAGCCAAAGGCTAAATGATGGAACTTGAACTCAGGCCTTCCTGGTTCAGAAGCCAGTCCAAACATTATGCCATGCTGACTCTTAAGAATCTGCTTTAAAGTTTTTAACTTTATAGTTTTGCCTTATATATTTTTTATATGTTCTTGTCTCACCTATTAGGATATAAGCTATTTGGGGATAGTTTCTATTTGTATTGCCAGCACTTATCTGTGTCTGGCCCAGAGTAGGTACTTAATAATTGATTTTCTGAGTTCAAATCCCAGTTAATGACCTAATATAAACTAATCTTCTGAGGAGGAACTCAAGTTCTTTTTCAGTTATTAGAAATCTTAAGAGCTCTGGAAAGACCTAGCAGATCTGTGAAAATCTAGGGTAAATTCAGTCCCCTAGACACCATCAGAGGTTTAGTGGACCAACAAATATTTAGGAAGCTTTGCTAAATAGAATGGACAGGAATGTAGACACTATTTAGGCACTTCTTGCCAGGGAGACTAATGAGGAGGCTTCGGCAATAATCTAGAGATCTGATCAAGACTGTCCCTGTTCCTGGAGAGGTCAGAAGGGAATGGTGACACTGTTGAAAAGGGCAAGATGTGCAAAGTGATTCGACATATGGGAGAGAGGTGGTGAAAAGTAGAGGATAAGATTAGAAACCTGACACAATGGAAGAATGCTATTTTGGGGGGGGAGAGAATTTTTCTTCAGAAGAGCTGTTCGGAAAATAAATTTAAAAAATAAAATAAAAAGTTCTTTCCAACTCTGAATTTATTTTTTTTAAGCTTTGTAAGTGTTATTGTTGTTATTATTCCAATAAAGTTCTCTTATCCAGTGGGGGAGAAGAGAGCCAATGGCCTGCCTGCCCTCTGCGCATGCTTGCTGGGAACGGGGAAGGTGTAATCAGACAAGATGACAAAGTCATCACACTCAAGTGTTACACGAGCTCGGGGCTTGGTCCATAAAAGCAGTATTTACTATTAAGAGCAGGATAAGCTCCACAGAAGCCCAGCTGACAAGAGCCCTTCAGCTCGGAGGGCCGAGTCTTCCCTGACACAAGCCAGCGGTTGACCCTGGGCTCTGCCCTGGACCTCTTGGGCTTTCCACAGGTAATGGTCGCTTGACATCAGGGGAGGCATTTTCTCACACGACGAAAATCCCAAGTCAGGGCAAAAATAAAAATCGCCTTATAAGGTTATCTAAGCACCTGGGGGAACACGTGTCGGCATCACAGCGGCGGGACGGCTCCCTGCCCCTGCCCGGAGCTGGCTCTCGTTGCACACCCCCTCTGCCCCGCCGCCACCTCCCGTACCGGGCCCGACTACCGCCCTCCCCTCTCCCCGAGCTCCGGCCTCCGCCCCCGTGCCAACCGCCAAAAGCGAGTGCCCGCCCCCCGCGGCTGACGCATGCGCGGTCCGAGCGCCGCGGCGCAGGCGCTTTCCCGCTGGCTCCTCCCCCGCCCGGGCCCAGGCTCCGGCTTCTCGCGGCCGGGCTCCGGGATCGCCCGCCGCTCCTCCCCCTCAAGGCCTTCCAACAAAAGAAAGAAGCGAGGGATTGGAGGGACGCCCGGCCCGGAGAAGAGAGCCAATGGACTGCCTGCCCTCTGCGCATGCTTGTTGGGAATGACCGGGGTCGGCTAAATCCACTTCTCCGCAGTTTAGTGGCGGCTCGGGCCGCCGCCGAGATAGACGCGCTCGGCGAAAGGAACGGGGAGAGAGGCGGCCCGCCCCGGGCCGCGGAGCTGCCGAGAAAACCCGGAAAAATGGAGCCGGCCCCCGGAGCCGACGGCGCGGCGTTGGACATGCGTAGTAGGCTTCCCACGGGTTCGGGTCCCGGGGTCGGAGGGTCGGGCGGCGAGTCCAAAGGACTCGCCTGCTCCGGCGTCATGTCGTCCCTGGGCGACTGCGAGTTCCTGGTGCAGCGGGCCCGGGAGCTGGTGCAGCAAGACCTGTGGGCCGCCAAGGCCTGGCTCATCACCGCGCGCAGCCTCTACCCGGCCGACTTCAATATCCAGGTCAGGGCCCGCCGTGCGCGCGCGTGCTTGTGCCTGTGCCGGGGGAGCGACGTGCGCGGCGGGGCGGCCGTGGGGCTGGCGCTGCGCGCCCCGCGCCCCTGCGTGCGCGCGCCCGGGGCCGGGGAGCCCTCCGCGTGCTGGCGCGGGGTGTGTGTGGGTGTGTGTGTGGGGGGGGGGGGGGGCCGGCGCGGGTGCGCGTGGGGGCGGGGACACAGTCTGCGGATCTAGGGGTGTCTAGTGAGTGTGTGCAGAATGGGTGTACTATGTGTGTAGTGACTGTGTGCAATGGGTGTAGCGTGTGTATAGTGAGAGTGTATATACTGTGCGTGGTGTGTATGTATATATAATGAGTGTGAGTATAATGGGTGTAGTGTGTGTATAGTGACTGTGCAATGGGTGTAGTGTGTGTATGTAATGAAAGTATGAATGCGTGTATAGTGAGAGTGTATATACTGTGCAGGGTGTGTGTGTGTGTATATATATACACACAATGAGTGTGAGTATAATGGGTGTAGTGTGTATAGTGACTGTGTAGTGGGTGTAGTGTGTGTATGTAATGAAAGTATGAATGTGTGTATAGTGAGAGTGTGTATACTGTGCGTGGTGTGTGTGTATATATATACACAATGAGTGTGAGTATAATGGGTGTAGTGTGTGTATAGTGACTGTGCAGTGGGTGTAGTGTGTGTATGTAATGAAAGTATGAATGTGTGTATAGTGAGAGTGTATATACTGTGCGTGGTGTGTGTGTATATACACAATGAGTGTGAGTATAATGGGTGTAGTGTGTGTATAGTGACTGTGCAGTGGGTATAGTGTGTGTATGTAATGAAAGTATGAATGTGTGTATAGTGAGAGTGTATATACTGTGCGTGGTGTGTATATGTATATATAATGAGTGTGAGTATAATGGGTGTAGTGTGTGTATAGTGACTGTGCAATGGGTGTAGTGTGTGAATGTAATGAATGTGTGTATAGTGAGAGTATATACTGTGTGTGGTGTGTGTGTATATATATACGAGTGTGAATATAATGAGTGTAGTGTGTATAGTGACTGTGCAATGGGTGTAGTGTGTGTATGTAATGAAAGTATGAATGTGTGTATAGTGAGAGTGTATATACTGTGCAGGGTGTGTGTGTGTGTATATATATATATATACACACAATGAGTGTGAGTATAATGGGTGTAGTGTGTATAGTGACTGCAGTGGGTGTAGTGGGTGTATGTAATGAAAGTATGAATGTGTGTATAGTGAGAGTGTGTATACTGTGCGTGGTGTGTGTGTATATATATATATATATATACACAATGAGTGTGAGTATAATGGGTGTAGTGTGTGTATAGTGACTGTGACTGTGCAGTGGGTGTAGTGTGTGTATGTAATGAAAGTATGAATGTGTGTATAGTGAGAGTGTATATACTGTGCGTGGTGTGTGTATAGTGACTGTGTGCAGTGGGTGTAGTGTGTGTATGTAATGAAAGTATGAATGTGTGTATAGTGAGAGTGTATATACTGTGCGTGGTGTGTATATGTATATATAATGAGTGTGAGTATAATGGGTGTAGTGTGTGTATAGTGACTGCAATGGGTGTAGTGTGTGTGTGTAATGAAAGTATGAATGTGTGTATAGTGAGAGTGTATATACTGTGCGTGGTGTGTATATGTATATATAATGAGTGTGAGTATAATGGGTGTAGTGTGTATAATGACTGTGTGCAATGGGTGTAGTGTGTGTATGTAATGAAAGTATGAATGTGTGTATAGTGAGAGTGTGTATAATGTGCGTGGTATGTGTGTATATATATATAAATATATACATATACATATATGTGTGTGTGTATATGTGTGTGTGTGTGTATATAATGAGTGTGAGTATAATGGGTATAGTGTGTGTATAGTGACTTGTGCAATGGGTGTAGTGTGTATGTAATGAAAGTATGAGAGTGTATATACTGTGCATGGTGTGTATATATAATGAGTGTGAGTATAATGGGTGTAGTGTGTATAGTGTGTGTACATGATGTGTGTAATGTGTGAATAAAATGAATGTGTGCATAAATGTGTAGTATGTACATATAAAGAGAGGATGTATAATGTGTGTAATGCACGTACGTAGAGAAAGTATGTATGTGGAGTGTGTATATATAGTGAGAGTATGTGGAGTGTGTATAGTGAGTGTGTGGGTATAATGGGTGGAGTGTGTGTGCAAAATGTGTGTATATGTAAGTGTGTATAATGGGTGTAGTGTGTATATAGTGAGTGTGCGTGATGTCTGTAGCACATCTGTATATAGTGCATGTGTGCATAATGGGTGTAGTGTATATATATATAGTGAAACTGTATATGGTGAGAATGTATATGTTGTATGTGATGTGTGGGTATAATGGGTGTAACATGTATATAGTGAGTGTGTGCATAATGTGTGTAGCATTTATATATGAGAGGATGTATAATGTGTGTAATGCATATGTGTAGTGAAGGTATGTATTGTGTAGTATGTATATATAGTGAGAGGATATAATGTGTGTAGTGTGTATATAGTAAATGTAGGTATAATGTCTGTAGTGTGTGTATATATAGTGAGTGTGTGCAAGATGTCTATAGCATGTTTATATAGTGAGTGTGTGCATAATGTGTGTAGTGCATATATAGTGAAAGTACGTGTATCTATAGTGAGTATGTATACTATGTGTGGTGTGTGTATATATATGAGTGTGGGTATAATGGGTGTAGTGTGTGTGCATAATGTGTGTAGCATGTATATAGTGAATGCACATAATTGTGTAGTTTGTAGCACGTGTGTATAATGAGAGGATGTATAACATGTGTAGTATGTGTATATAATGAATATGTGTGTATATAATGTGTTGTAAGTGTGTGTGTATATATAGTGAAAGTGTGTGTGGTGTGTTTCTATAGTGAGTGTATACTGTGTGGTGTATGTATAGGGTGTATGTATACTGTGTATATATTGTGTGTATAGTCTGAAAATATATATATAATGTAATTCTAGGTGAATATGTGAATTGTGTGAGTGCATTTAGTCTGTCTATATAGCACATGTGTGTATGGTGGGGAGAGAGTATACATATCTAGAGTGTATGTAGAGAGACTGTGTGTATATGGTATTTCTATAGCATGTGAATATAGTATATATTTATTGTATCTATAGTATGAATGTGTATACATAATGTGTATAGTGGAAATGTCTGTATGTAAGGTGAATATGTGAATCATGTGATTATGTTTAGTGTGTTGTGTATATTGTGTGTGCTTGTGTGTAATATATCTCTATAAATGTGTGGGGGAGAGAAAGAGAATATGTATGTGTGTGCTATGCCCGGGACCAGGAAAAGATGAAAATGTCAATTCGAGAGCAGGGGTTTTTAACTTGGGGTACCTGAATTTGTTTTTAGGAGGGAACCAGGTGGTTCATTGGAGTCAGGAAGACATGAGTTTAAATTCTGACACTCCCTAGCTCTGTGACCTTGGGCAAATCGCTTCTCTCAGCCTTAGTTTCCTTATCTGTAAAATAGGAAGAAAAAGTGTTTTACAAGAAGTGTTTTGAGGATTAAATGAGGTATTTATAAAGTGCTTTGCAAACCTTTAGGGACCATATGAATGCCAGTTATTTTTATTATCATTATTAAAAAGGGTAATAGCACTTTCCTTCTAGGGTAGTGATGAACATCAATATTTGTAAAGTACTGAGCTATATAAATTCTAGTTATTATTACAATAAGTATCTGAAGTAATTCACAGTGGCTTTCTGTGATTTTCTTTACCTACTTCTTTATCGTAGCCTCTCCTTTCTTCGTCTTTCTTCTCTAGCTGTCCCATTCTATTTTAGGCACCCATGTTCTTTCCTTCTCCCAAATTACTAAATCCTTACTTTGTCCCAGATTACTTGCAAAATCTTAGGCAAGTTATTTCTTTCTGGGCCTCAGTTTCCCCATCTGTAAAATGAGGAGATTCACTCTAAGGTCCTGCCCTAGTTCTAAGTCTGCATGATGTTGTATCTACTTATTGATGTGCATGTTGTGTTGCTCCCTGTAGAAGGTAAGCTCTTTGAAGACAAGGGACTATTTTTCTTTTTTTGTCTTTGAATCTCTGGTACCTCGCCCAAGGCAGGAATTTTAAATTGAAATTGAATTCTGCTCTCCACTTCTCACTCTATGCACTTTTCCATTTTTACAATATTAGATATTGCTAAACACCTGCAATGAAGGGATTGCTGACCCCACCATACATTCTATTTTTGCCCATGCGTAATATTTTGTTAAGTCCAATATCACTACCAAACATATCACTCTCAAATATCCTGAGTATTCGCTGAAGGTTAACTGAGGGGGACAGTTTCCACAAGTAGAGTCAGATTAGGAAGGAAGTAGTAAAGTGAGAAAGGAGCCATCACCAGCCCAGAGACAGTGGATAATGCCAACTGTGAATGGTCTTTGTTTCAGTATGAGATGTATATCATTGAACGGAATGCAGAGCGGACGGCTTCAGCTGGAAGGCTCCTGTATGACATGTGAGTGAAGACAGCTCTTACCCCCGTTTGACATAACATTTTCTTCATTGAATTTCTACTTGAGTCTTTGTATCTGGGAATGAAATTAGGAAGGTAAAGATTATCTGAAAGCTTCCCCAAGCACTAAAGTTTCTGTATAGGAGGGCTCTTTGTCCCTGTAGGTCAAAATTAAAGATTCAGTGTCCATTCTGGGGTCTCCTTCCTGCACCTAAGCTCCTCTTTGTACACATTTCAAACCCTTTACAGTCTGGCTCTTTGCCAACCCTTCATGCACTCTACAACATTTCTTGGCACTGGCTTACACATGTATAGAAGATATTCTGTCTGTGACACCTCCTTGCCTTTGATCAGGCTGGACTACCTGCCTGCAAATCATTCCCTTCTCCCTTCAGCCTCTTAAACTCCCTAGCTTCCTTCAAGGTTTAAATCAAAAACCACCTTCTGCAGGATGCCTATCTTGTTTCCCTAGTTGAAAGTACCACATCTTCCTTCCCCAATTACTTTGTGTGTTTTATAGAGGCCACATGACCTAGCACCAAAGCCATGAAGGTCTGAGCTTACAGCCCACCTTTGACTCTTGCCTGCTGGGATCAGGGACAAATTTCTTAACCCCTCCATGTACTGGGAATTCCATGAAATCACAGGTCCATGACCTAGCCCTTTTATACTTCATATTGAGAAGCAGCATAGTAACACAGTATGTAGAGTCAGGAACAACTGGGGTCACATCCCTCCACTGACCCCCAGGCAAGGAATCGCAATACTCCAGACAATTCTCTGTGACTGAAAGTTGCCAGCCTGTATTGGCAGGGGGTCTTCCTTCATCACTTAAACTTCTTGATTACAATCAGGTCCAGGTCAAAACGTTTTATCTATTAAGCTGGGCAGACGTTGTCTCTTCTCCTTCCCTCCCCACATTCCCATTAGAATGGAAGCTCCTTAAAGGCTGGGGCAGTTCTTAGAAGTGGTCTTTTGTCACTTAACAAATACTTATAATTGTAAGGCATAGACAACCTGAGCTTCATGTGCTGTGGACTTCCACAGTTTTCTCTTAAGCAACCTTATTTTTTCTTATAAATCAGTTTCCATTTCTCAGGAGTTCTCTTTGATTCTATTGGTATATACATTTCTTTTCTTAGAAATAGGAAAAGTGACAGTTTTTGTTTTAATCATAATGGTTTTGATTCATGATGGTTTTTAATAAGCCAATTTCCTACTTGAAAATTTAGAATTTTGATGTATATATATATGTATATGTAAATATATACATATAAACATTTGAGTATATAAACTATATATGTTAACACATAGAGGGTGTCTCAAAAGTCTTAGTGCAGTTCTAAGCTTTAATAACTTCAGAAGTATATATGTCACAAACTTATAAAAAATAACATTTGAAAGGTGAATTATGTAACATTTTAAAACATTGGTGTTTCTTACTAAAATGCAACATAACTACCAATAATAAACGTTGCTCTATTCAATTTTTGAACTTTTTATTTTATATTTAATATTTAATCAATAGCTACTCAGTGACTGAAATAATATTTGTCTTCCTGGCCTTAAGATCATCCAAAGAACAAGGTTTTGATGTATACATGACAGTTTTTTAATTTTTTTTAATTATACATGACAGTTTTGACATGACCCCATAATAAAAAGTCTGATTGAAATAGATCAGGTTAACAAGAGAACTGGGAAGAAGACCTCCTATCCTGATCCACTAGGCTGAGAAGTGTCATCCAGACATTATCCTATAAGCAATGTACAATTATAAGATCTCCTGTCTTATTCAAATTACAAATGTTTTATCTAAAATGCACAAAATAAAATTTAACTCATTTAAATAATTAAACTTTCAAATGACTTTATGAATTTGTTATTTCTGAAGTTATTAAAACTTCAAACTGCTCAGAACTTTTGGACATCCTGTATATGCATATTTTATTTTAAAAGTTTTTTTTTTTTAAAGGTTTGTGAATTTCCCAGACCAACCAGTGGTATGGAGAGAAATAAGTGTCATCACTTCTGCATTAAGGAATGATTCCCAGGATAAACAAACTCAATTTTTAAGAGGTAAGTTGTGACAAAACCACATATTACAAAGAAAACTTTCTTGAATCTCTAATTTTCCTAGCAATAGAAATTTAATAGTTTTTGGTCCTTGTTCCTAAATATAGACATTGTTCCTGGCATCTAAATTTGTTTAGGTGATATCAAGGAATCCATGAGGTTTTGGTTTTTTTTGGAGCCCCTTATCTTGGAGAAAAATAAGTTTTTCATTGCTCCTAAGGAATTGCTGGGAGTTAAAATAGGGAACTATTCAAGTAGAAAACAAATCAAATAGTAAATTTAAATTTAAAAGTAAACATCATATTGGTGAAGAAATAAAGACTGTTTCTTAAAGATCTTCTTTGTAGTCTTTGAAATGAATAGGAAAAAAAAGATTTTCAAATTGCTAGATTTCTTGTACTTGAAATATGAGGGGGAAAAAGATTGAGATTATTTTGTTTTGTTTGTCTATTTCATCTAGAGAAAGAAAACCTATGGCCTAGCAGTAAAAGAACACTGAATGATTTTAGACCCTCATGAAAAAAAAAGTGAGGAGATCTGCCTTATTCCATCATGCAGGAATAGACAGTAAACATTTATTAAGTTCCTATTATGCACAACTGCTCTTCATTCTGTTCTGTTACCTCTCCAGTACTAGGTGCAAGGGAGACAAAGAAAGACAACAAAACAATAGCAACCCTGAAGAGCTCACAGTCTAATCAAGGGAGACAACAAACAAGCAACTGTGTAAATAAGCTCTATGCAAGATAAGAAGTAATTAGTAGAATAAAGCCTCTAGATTAAGAAGGATGGAAAATGCTTCCTGTAGAAAATAATATTTTAGTTGCTACTTGAAGAAAAGCAAGAAAGACAGGAGGCAGGTAGGAAGAGAATTCATGAGGACCAGTCAGGGGAAAAACTGGGTGTAAGGAGGTTTATAAGGGAAATGTAAGGGATAAAAAGACTAGAAAGGTGAGGGGAATGTGGTGGGAGGTCAGGAAAGGCTTTGAATGCCAAATAATCTTAGATGTGTTAGGAAATCACTGGAGTTGAGGCAGGATTACATGGTCAGAATGTCACTTAAGGAAAATCACTTTGATGGCACTGCTTGTGCCTAGCAATACAGAAATTGTCTTTAGGCTACTGTTGGCAAAAACTAATAAAAATTAGCACAAGATATTCCTTCAACTTGTATTGGATGGTCTGAACATTAACGTAACTTACTCTTTTGCATCTCTGTCTCATTTTCCAAAAATAAGAAAAATAAAATTTTATTTTGAACAGGTCTATTTGAAACCCTTCCTGGTCGGATACAATGTGAGATGTTACTAAAGGCCACAGAACAATGTTTTAATACATTGGAGCGAGCAGAAATGTTGCTTCTGCTTTTGAGGCGTTTCCCTGAAACAGTTGTACAACATGGGGTAAGAGAAGATTTGACACAGTGTAATCTTTAGTTTTATAGATATGGACAATGTTCCCAGTCAATGAATATATTTGGTTTTTTCAGATCAGAGTAGAGGTGAAACTGATAGCTAACCAAGTAATACAAAATATTTTCTGTGTTGACATTATAAAGGCAGTGTGGTAGGGGCTGCTAGGTGGCACTGTGGATAGAGCACTGGCCCTGGAGTCAGGAGGACCTGAGTTCAAATGTGACCTCTAACACTTACCTAACTATGTGATCTTGAGCAAATCGCTTAACCCCATTGCCTTGCAAAAACCAAAAAAAAAAAAAAGAGAGAGCATGGTTAATAGTAATATAGTCTGAATTTTAAATAGAATCTTTAGAAATTTTCTATATTGATTGTAAGATATTAAACTTTGCTTTGTCATGCTAGGGAAATAATGACTGAACTATGATAATAATATGTGCTCAGCAAACAAGCGCTATAAAAATTTTACATTCCTTGGAACAATGTATAAATTCTTAATTTTGGTGTATTTTGGGAATAAGCTAACAATTTGCTTCTGGCTCAATCATTTCTTAGGCCAGTTTACTTTCCTTCTGACTCACTTTAAGGTTAGTTCTCTTGACTTTAGCAGGTCAGTTCCGTTCTTCCTTTAGCCTATTTTCTGGTTTGCTGACCAGACTGGCCTGTTCTGTTACCTCTGCAGTATTTCTCTGATTTTAGCTTTTCCTGTTCTGCAACACATTACTTTCTTTCACCACTGACATAGTCCAGTGCTTTATTAAAATGTGTATTAGTTTTAAAGATGTGGACAAGGTTTTAAGGACTTCAGTTTGAAGCTCCTATAACATTTAACTGAAATCAGGTGTCTATAATTTATTTTTTATTTTTTTAGGTTTTTTTCAAGGCAAATGGGGTTAAGTGGCTTGCCCAAAGCCATACAGCTAGGTAATTATTAAGTGTCTGCGGTACTCCTGACTCCAGGGCTGGTGCTTTATCCACTGTTCCACCTAGCCGCCCATGGTGTCTAATTTTAAAGGAATTCCATCTGTTCCCATGTCTTAAGTTCTTGCCTTTCACAGCTCTTTAGCATTGACTTTTGTGGCTATGACAGCAAGTGCTGGTGTCATTACTTGTCCCATCTCCAGTAAGCCTGATTTATATCTGACCATTGGATCCACATGACTGTAGGAGAAAGTGGGACTGGTGACTTAGCACAGCACACCCTCACTCAAATCCAATTCATGTGTTTTCATGGCGTCACCTCCCTGATATCATGATCTTATTTGAAAACAAAGGACAAACATCATTATCATCACTTGTCCCATACAGAGGAGAGTTCTTCTGTGTACTGTTGCAGTGTTCTTCAAGCTCCAAGTCTGATGCTTTCCATTAATTTCTGTAGTGGTAGTACCAGATTCTCAGTTTTTCTACCTAAAATAATAGAAATAAATAATAGAAGAATGGTCTTATGTTCTTTTTGGAATTTTATTACTGATTTTACCATGGATGTCCCATTTTTGTTATTCCTAAGATGTAAAATGAGGTTACTTGCTTTTCAAAAAAATTTCATCTTTTATTGGGTAGTATAAGTACACAAAGACAAAATATTATTCTGTCTCCTTTATAGATCTTTTTTTTTAATTTTTTCAAGGAAAATGGGGTTAAGTGGCTTGCCCAAGGCCACACAGCTAGGTAATTAATTATTAAGTGTCTGAGACCGGATTTAAACCCAGGTACTCCTGACTCCAAGGCTGGTACTTTATCCACTATACCACCTAGCCGCCCCATCCCCCTTTATAGATCTTAACTTAATCAAACCTTACCACAATCTGCATTTGAATATACATTTATTTACATTTTAAAACAGGTTGGCCTCGGGGAAACATTGTTGGAAGCTGAAAATATTGATGAACAAGAATCCCCCGTCAATTGCTTTAGAAAATTATTTGGTAAGTACAAGTTCCCTTATTTCAAGCCAAGAAACATTTGGAGGGTTGGTAAGCCTGTTAGGGATGCCAAATATGTGTCAGGAGACTCAGATTAATGTAATCGTTGTATTATAGAATTTTAATGTAATTTCCCTGTTTTTTTCTGTAAACTTTTACATTTTACTTGCTTAGGAAAGTGTTTGCCATAGTTTTCTTCTTTAATTAGAAGCTAAAATTATTAAATTTCCAGTGTACTTACATTTTGCTGGTTTTATGATGATGGAAAAAAACAACAACCAATTTTTTTTCTTCCAACAGTTTGTGATGTCCTTCCTCTAATAATTAATAACCCTGATGTTAGATTACCTGCCAGCCTATTATATAAGTATTTGAACAAAGCAGCTGAATTTTATATTAATTATGTCACTAGGTCTACCCAGACAGAAAATCAGCATCAAGGTAAGTGAACAAACCTGAAATTGTTTTCCAATCAGTTAGTAAGCAAGTAATTATTAAACACCTATTCTGTACTAAACATTGAGAATATAAAGACAAGAACAAAACATCCTCTGCCCTCTGGAAGCTTACATTCTATCAGAGGAGACATGTACACATAGAAATATATATAAGATAATTTTTGAAGGATAAACTAGCATCTTGGGAACAGAGTAGGGTCAATAGGAGATGACATTTGTACTCCTAAGAGATCAGGAGGGAGTACATTTTAGGCATGAACAACAGCCAGTATAAAAGCACACAGGTGGGAGATGGAGCAACAACAAGCTAGCCAATCTGATTAGACCATAAGATCTGGGGAAGTTTGGAGTCAGCTTAGATTCTTCAGGGGTTCAAGTGGCAAACCAAAGAGTTTGTATTTGACCCTTAAGGTAATAGGAGCTGCTAGAGCTTAGTGACCAAGGGAGTGGTTGTCAGACCTCTGCTTTAGGAATATTACTCTGGTAGCTGGGTGGAAGATTGGATGTGAAGGAAAGGTTCTCCACAATAGGGTTGTAGATTTAGGACTTTAAAGGTCCCTAGAGGCCATCAAATCCAACCCATCATTTTATAGATGAAGAAATGGGCACAAGGAGGTCAAGTGACTTAGCCAGACACATATCTAGTATGTGTTTGAGGCAGGATTTGAACTCAAGTCATCCTTATTCCAAGAGCAGTGCCCTATCCTCTGTACCATGAACTCAAGAACTGATGCTGGGAAACCAATTAGAATACTATTAGATGAGAATAATCTGAAATAAGGGAGTGGTCTCATGAAATAACAAGATTTGGCGACTGGTTGAATATAAGACAGTGAGGAATCAAGAATGACCACAGAAAACTGGCATGGATTTCGTTGTTGTTTCATAACATTCTTGTGCTGGCTTTAAAGCCAAGCTGGATCCAAAACTTAAAGACTCAGATTGTGATTAATCTGATCTGAGTCTTTTCTTCAATTGTCCTTTTTGATTATAAAGGATTAATTTTGTCATTTTGGGAAAAGTGGATGAAAGAAATGAAAGTTGAACAGTTAGGCAAGATTGAAAAACCTAAAGACTGGGATAAATTCAGGACAGCAGTTCTGATTGAATACCCACAATGTATACTTAAGACAATACTAGTTTTTGTAAGGAATAGGGAAGTAGAATCGTCAAGAACATCCAGTGATGGAGAGAATGTAGGAAACAACAACAGAAGACAGTATAACGAAGGACCAAATGTATTATGTAAACCCAGTGCTAAGACAGGAGATGAGAGGAACATTCATGAAATAGAGGGGCTTCAACTTGGCATTGAAGGGTGGAGAGAGGGTTGAATTTGGAAGAGCCTAGACAAGGGAGAATTTCACAACATAGATAAGAAATGAAAAGATTTAGAAGTTTCATAGCAACTTAGAGTAAAAAGCAACTGTTTGTTTATTTGTTGATCATTTAATGTCTGGTCCAATCTCCTACCAGCATGGACATTGCATCATCCACAGCTCTGACTAGTTTTCTAATCTTTTCATATAAATATTTTTCAGTGTTGGCTCCCTGCCTCAAAAAAAGCAATTCACTCGATTTTTTAACAATTTTAATTGTTAGAATGTTTTCCTTAACTTTGAATTCTGCTTCCCTGTAATTTTGCTCATTAGCCTTAGTTCTTGCCCTCTTAAGCAACACAGAATAACCGCTTCCTCTTCCACACGATGGCCTGTGTAGCCATGTGTTGATGACTGTTATGTCACTCAGGCACCTTCCCCTCCCCAAGCCTTCTCTTCTCCAGGTTAAATTTTCCCAGTTCCTTCAACCATTCCTCATAAAATGTGGCATTCAGAACTGAACACAGTATTGCAGATTTGCCTGATCATTGCCGTATGCAGTGGGACTGTTACTTCCCTTGATCTGGACACTACTTGCTGTCATACAACATTAGTGCACAGAAGTTATATAGAATGCAGCTCAAAATTCTGTTCCTAGCTATACCAGTGGGTGACCTTGGACCAAAGACTTCGGGACCTCCATGTCCTAACCTTTCCAATGAAGGTAATGCCTCCTGCTTACCTCACAGAATGTGTGTACGGGGAGGGTGTGGCATGTGGGCTGAGGGGCATTTTTAAAACAAACTAATCTTACTGTCCATCAGATGCCATCTAAGCACTATGTCTGAGTGGTGATCAGTACAGATGTTTTCCCCTTTACATTTCAGGAGCCCAAGATACACCTGATCTTATGTCCCCGAGCAAACGTAGCTCTCAGAAGTACGTCATAGATGGCCTGACTGAAAAGTCATCCCAGATCGTAGACCCTTGGGAGAGATTGTTTAAAATTTTGTCTGTCATAGGAATGCGATGTGAATGGCAGATGGATAAAGGAAGAAGGTAAGGAATGGACTTTTACTCTTGGATTTGTTATCTGATCTTCTAACTTTGTTATCACAGGGCTTTAAAAGAGAACAATGTGATTTAAAAAGCCTATTGTATGGAGGTAGACCCTACTTTATACACAGTTACATGATCTGTATTTGCATAAAATAAAAGTGAGAGGGTATTTGGTTACTTACAAAAGGTTTTTTTCAACCACAGTTTAACATGCATCTGAGATAAGTAGAAAGTTTAACAAATGTTTGTTGAACCTTTGTTGACTTTTCATCTTTCAGAAACCTTGGTGATATTTTACATAGAATGAAAGACCTCTGCCGATACATGAATAATTTTGACACCGAAACTCACACAAAGTACAAAAATCAAATAGTGTATTCTACAATGCTTGTCTTCTTTAAGAATGCATACCAATATGTCAGTAGCATACAGCCGTCTCTCTTCCAAGGTTAGTCCTGAGAATTTGATGTAGCAATATTCGTGGTGAGGGAGAGAAATGGTAAAGATGAACATTTACTGGACTTGAGGAACAAGTTTAATGGAAAATATAATTGAAATTCTCATTCTTGGATCACTGTTTAACTGTGATCAAGTTTGCATTGATGTTGGAGTTTTGTTTTTTAATTAATATGTCATCATTGAAAGGTTTCTAAATATGTTAATGTTCCATCACTTAAAGGTTCTAAAAATGTATGTAAAGAAAAAACTAATAAATGCTTACAGCAGAAATTAGCAAAGTCAGAAAGGAATAAAGGTTGTGCTCAGAGACTTTTTATGGATTAGGTGAAGTTTCTAAGAATACTTTTATTTCTACTTGTAGGTCCTAACACTCCCAGTCAAGTTCCATTGGTTCTTCTTGAAGATGTATCAAATGTGTATGGTGATGTAGAAATAGATCGTAACAAACACATACATAAAAAGAGGAAACTTGCAGAAGGAAGAGAAAAAACTATGGTAATCTTTTCATTTATTCAAAATATATGTTAGTCTCTGTGGTGCTTAAGTTCCATACTGGGCATCTTTCTGGGGACCAATGAGAAATTTTTTTTTAGCTGAAATAACAAAATTAGATGATGCTAATTAAATAATTTCTTACCTCTTTAATATTTTGTTTCATTGCAAAGACTGTCCCAGGTATTTCCTTGATGATTTAAAGGCTGTCACATGATCCAGCTTTGTGAAGATGAAGCCTGGCATAGTGAAAAAAGAATTAGGTTTGTGGTTAAGAAACCTGGGTTCAAATCCCATCTCCAATACTTGCTAGCTTTGTAAACATGGTCAAGTCATATAACCTCTCTCAGGCTTAGTTTATTAATCTGTATAATGGAGATTATATTATTCTTCTTGATCACAGAGCAATTGTGAAATTTGAATGGTATATGTCAAAGTTATACAGGTTCGTTTCATTTGTCCTTAAGGCTCTGTTTTAGTATCTGAATTCCCCTTATTAGAGACTATCCTTTTGAATTATAGCATTACACTAAAAGGCTCTTTTAGAATAGAATGGGTTCTGAGAAGATTGTAATATAATTAGGACTTCTATTCTCCTCCCCAAGGTTGTCCTGTCTCTTTAACCACAGAATAAATTTTGGGTTCCATTTTTTTATTACCATCCAAGGTAAAAAGGGAGAAAGGCTCCTTAAGAATGTATATTTTCGGGGAGGCTAGGTGGCACAGTGGATAAAGCACCGGCCCTGGAGTCAGGAGTACCTGGGTTCAAATCCAGTCTCAGATACTTAATAATTACCTAGCTGTGTGGCCTTGGGCAAGCCACTTTAACCCCATTTGCCTTGCAAAAACCTTTTTAAAAAAATGTACATTTTCTCCTAATTTCTGTCAGTATCCTTGCCCCCATCTTCTTGATTTTATTTCATTTTTTTAAAATCATTTATTTTTGAGTTTTGCAATTTTTCCCCTAATCTCACTTCCCACCCCCCCATAGAAGGTAGTCTGATAGTCTTTACATTATTTCCATGCTATATATTGATCTAAATTGAATTTGTTGAGAGAGAAATCATATCCTTAAAAAAAAATATGATAGCAAAATTACATAATAAGATAATTTTTTTTAATTAAAGGTAGTAGTCTTTGGTCTTTGTTCAAACTCCACAATTCTTTCTCTGAATACAGATGGTATTCTCTATCACAGGTACCCCAAAATTGTCCCTGATTGTTGCACTAATGGGATGAGCAAGTCCATTAAGACTGATCATAGGGGCAGCTAGGTGGTGCAGTGGATAGAGCACCAGCCCTGGAGTCAGGAGTACCTGAGTTCAAATCCAACCTCAGACACCTAAATTACCTAGCTGTGTGGCCTTGGGCAAGCCACTTAACCCCATTGCCTTGCCAAAAAAAAACCTTTAAAAAAAAAAGACTGCTCATCAACCCCATGTTGCTGTTATGGTGTACAGTGTTCTTCTGGTTCTGCTGATCTCACTCAGCATCAGTTCATGCAAATCCTTCCAGGCATCTCTAAATTCCCAGCCCTCCTAGTTTCTAATAGAACAGTTCTGTTCCATAACATACATATACCACAATTTGTTCAGCCATTCCCCAATTGATGGACATTCACTTAATTTTCAGATCTTTGCCACCACAAACAGACCCGTATGAATATTATCTTCTTCATTTTATTCATCATACATTGAAAGAGAGTACAAACCAAATTAAAATACTAAATCATATTCTTCATCTCTGTACAGTCAGTAAATTCTTCATCTTGTCTTTTGTTTTACATTGTTCAATTAATCTAGGACAGATTCATCAGCACTCAAATAACCTTTGTTTTGATGTCCCTGATGAATGTAATTTGAAAGTTCTTAATGAACTTTTCCAAAGTGTTATACTGCCTATCCTTTCTCCTGTTCCATCTTATTTTTATTCGAAGGAAAAGGGATCTTTACTGTTTGAGTATCAGGTCCATTTCTCTGCTTTCCAATTGTAGCAGAACTTTTCCTACAAAGATGTTGCCAAGGGACATCTTTGTATAAATTATAGATGTATAAACAATTTTTTATTCCCCTCTTGGATTATTTACTTGAGGTAAATTCTCTGGAAGCAGAATCATCAGGCCAAAGAATGCTCATATTGACTTCAACATACCCATTTCCTTAGAATGGATTATCACAAATGTTTTTAAAATAGCATTACAAGTACTGTGTTAAACACTGAAAACATGGAGGAAGTAAATGCATGATTCTTCTCTCAAAAAACTTATATTCTAATAAAACAGCAAAGCAAAAAATTGTATATACATACACAGACACACACACACACACACACACACACACACACACACACACAGTACATGGAAGTTAAATCTCAAAGAATAGGCACCACTGTGGAGGTGGGTGGCAGGGAAAAGTCACTTACAGAAGGTAAGAGCTTTGTCTTGAAGAAAGCAAGGACCCTGAGGCTGAGAGGGAGGACAATCAAGACCTGGAATCAGGAGATCAAATATAATTTGTGAGGATCAGTAAGGTCAGTGTTGCTGACAAAACTAGAAAGTGTGAAGGAAAGAAAAGTTGAAGAAGACTGGAAAGGGGGGCAGCTAGATGGCTCAGTGAAGCCCTGGAGTCAGGAGGACCTGAGTTCAAATCCAACCTCTGACACTTAATCCTTACTGGGTGTGTGACCTTGGGTAAGTCACTTAACCCCACTGCCCCAGCTTAAAAAAAGAAGGCATTTATTACCTGGACAAGTTACTTAACCCTGTTTGCCTCAGTTTATCATCTATAAAAATGAGCTGGAGAAGGAAATGGCAAACCACTCCAGTAGCTTTGCCAAGAAAATCCCAAGTGGAGTCACAAAGAATATAAGATTGAAAAATGACTAACAACAACTTCTAGTGCAAAATATACCTGACAGTTAATTCACCTCAAAAAAAATTTTTTTTTGTAAGGGCAGCTAGGTGGCACAGTGGATAGAGCACTGGTCCTAGAGTCAAGAGGACCTAAATTCCAATCTGGCCTCAGATACTTAATCACCTTAATCATCAGATACTTAATCAAGGTCACCTGTGTGACCTTGAGCAAATCACTTAACCTAATTGCCCAGCAAACCCTCCCCAAAATAAATAATTTTAAGAAAGACTGGAAAGGAAAGAAGGGACCAGATTATAAAGGGCTAATTATGGGACTTTTTATTTAATCCTGACAATAATAGGCAGTAACTGGACTTTATTTAATAGGGAGTGATAGGGTCAGAGCTGAGCTTCAAGAAGCTAGAGAACTTTGGCAGGGAGATCACCCAGAAGGCTCTTGCAGGAGTTCAGGTATGAAGGGATAGCTCTTGGTGGCTGTGTGAATGAAGAGAAAAGGATGTGATGAAATTAAAAACAATAAGATTTGGCAACAGATTGAGTTTGGGGTGAGTTGTGAGAATCAAGGAAGATACAAAATTAAGGTAATGGTGCCCTTGAATGAATGAATGAATGGATGGATGGATGAATTGATTAAGGAATTAAGGAAGAAAACATTTATTGAACTCTTAATTTGTATAAAAGGAAGCAACTAGGTGATACAGTAGACTGAGCTAGAGTCATGAAGACCTGAGTTCAAATCTAGCTTCACACTTACTAGCTGTATGACCCCACACAAGTCCCTTACTTATCTTTACCTTAATCCACTGGAGAAGGAAATGGCAAACCATTCCAGTATCTTTGTTTAAAAAAAACAAGCCCATGGACTGCATGGTCCATTGGGGTTATAAAGAGTTGGACACTATTTAACAACTATACAACAATGTACAAAGCCCTGGAGATAAAAATAGAAAAGTAGAAGAGTCCCTGTTCTCAAGGAGATCCTATTCTAAAGGTGGAGACATGTGTGGTATGTTTCAACTCTTAAGTGAGATAGAAATGGCCCGTGATCTTCAGGATGCAGTGGCAAGGCCAGATAGAAATACCTCTTCATTTCCCCTGATAAAGTCCTGTCTACTTCTGGTGTTGAATCATTTAAGTGCCAAAGACATTAGTGTCAAGAACTTTCTTTTCTGGGTTTTTAATAAATATTGCTGTAACATCTATAGGACAGTTGCTAAGCTACAACCCCTCAAGGGTTGTTTCTAGTTGTGATGTCCATGGACTCTAGGCTGGAAGCATTGCTCTTCACAGTCCTGAGCTGTCTCTGACAGGGACTGAAAGAAGATGGTAATGAGTGGTAGCTGGGATTTTTAGCACATGCTGCTTCCTGTCTTTACCTCAGAATTCCTTGACAATAATAGAGAAGTTTGGAACAGGGGAGAACACTTTTATAAGAGAAATGATGAGTTTTGCTTTGGACATGTTGAATTTGAGCTACCTACAGTATATCTAGTTAGAGAAGAAGTTGTGATGCGTGATTGCAGGTCAGGAGAGAGGTTAGGGCTGAATAAATTGGATCTAAGGATCAGCACTAAAAAGATCATTTGTTCTTGCTTAGGACACCATGGGAGGGAGTAATAGGAAAAAGAAAGAGAATAAGACAAACCCTTGGGGGGGATCCATATTTATTTGCTTACTTTTCTCAGTTTAATAAATGTGTAATGATAAAGTTTTATTTGCATTTCACTAAGAGCAAGTGTGATTTTCACATATGATGATTACTATTTATTTCCTTTGATTTTTTTACCATGTGGAATCTTGGGACTTGTGTCAGTTTTATCAGTTGCTTTTCACTTTCCTTTTGTATAAGGAAGTGTAATAAAATATTAGCAAATCTTAAAATTTGTATATGTTCAAACACATCCATCTTATCACTGATAATATCCTGCATTGCTTTAATAATCAAGAATTATCTCCCTTCCATTACTGGAACAAATAAGTTTGTTTTATTCTAGTGTTTTAAAAATTATTTATCAGAAATTTTTTATATTGTATGACTTGAGATCTCGGATCCAAGTTCATTCTTCATTGATTTTTTTTTAAGTTCAGAGCTATAATTTCTTTGTAAGGAAGCTCCCTCTATCAATGCAGATCGCTATTTGTTTTACAATTTATAGTCCAAGAGTTACCTGGGGCATTTAGAGGTAAGTGAATTGCCCAGGATCACACAGACAGTGTCTTTCAGAAATGTATCAGACTTGAAAATGTTGTCCACACTCTGAAGTTGGCTCTCTAGCCACATATCAGGGGTTTGACAAAATATTACCTCAAGGACCACATCTTCCTGTTAACTAGTTTTGTATAGCCTCAAACTAGGAATGGTTATTACATTTTAAAATCCAATAAAATACTATATTAAAACATAAAAGTCATTCTTAACTCTCTGGGCCAAATAGCTTGCTTGACCCCAGGTTGGTGGGGGTATAGCAAGCAGCCAGATCTTAGATCCTCTATTGCTCACCTTCATCTGGCTTGTACCTTCCTGATAGTCTCATGAGTTTTGCTTTCCCACCTGCCAGTGCTCTAAGGTAACAGTGCTAATGAGGAGCTTTCATTCCGACTTCTGCTCTTAAGAACAGCACACACAGAATAGCAGAATGCCATACTGAACAAGGCACCTCAAATTCAAAGGAGATTCAGGGTAAAAGCAACTAATGCCCAAGTCTTGTGAAAAATGCCATTTACCCAAAATGGTCTCACTTTTACCATCTGTGTGACCCTGTACAAGTCAGTCATCCAGTAATGTGTATTAAGCAGCTGCTGGATATATATAAAGAAAGCCTTTGTTCTGGAGGAGCTCACAAGAAACCTACATTTGTTTGTTGGTTGGCGGGTTGTTATCCTGGATTTACATGCATATAAATATTTGCGTGTGTGTGTGTGTGTGTGTGTATTGTGTGTATGTGCAAAAAACTTTTCAGCATCTATTAATATTATTCTTATACCTATTAATATTAGTCTTATGCTGAACTAATCTTGCTTTCTTGGTATATAAAACCAATCTGGTCATAGTGTATAAACTTTTTAATAGATTGTGGTAGGCTCCTTGGTTATATTTTATTTAAAATGCTTGTATCAATATTCTTTAGGGATATTGGTCTTTAGCTTTCTTTACTGTTTTGTCTCTCCCTGGCTTAGATTTCAAAAGGATATCAGGATCATTAAATCAATTTTTAAATATTTGGTTGAATTTACTTTTATAAATACTTGACTTTGAAATTGTTTTTCTTTCAAAGTTCAATTTTATTTTTTTGTTGATGCTGGGTTAGTCAAATAGTCTCGTTTCTTCTGTTCTTAACTGGATGTTTTATATTTTTGTAAATATTCATTGATATCCTTTTAAGTTATTAATATACATAATTTGGACAAAATAAGGTGGAGATTTCCCTGTATCATTTTTTATTTTGTTATATTTTTTATAATATTGTAGTTTTGTTTGTTATTATAGCATTATATCTGAGTCATAAAGATGCCAAACCTGGATTTTGTCCATACCTTAACAAGAGTCAATGCTTACAGTACTCCTGATAAGTTATCAGCCTCAAATCAGTCTACCATCTATAAGACTTCTTTGCTTGATCACCTCTTGTGAGAAACCTTTACTGTCTTTTTTGGATAGTTCTCTGTATTAGGAAATTTTCCTTACATTGAGGCTTTCTAATTACCTTCTGGAATGAGGCAGAGCAAGTTCAAATAATCTTCCACATGATAACCCTTAAAGTACTTGGAAACAGATCTCATTTTGCACCATTTTTGCCTGTTCCTCTAGCACAATTTTGTCATTCAAGACACCAAGTGAAAGATGAAGAAACCCTATAGTAGGAATTTAATAAATCTTTGTTAAATTGAAATTAGCCTTTTATCTAACCTCTATTTCTAATCTATAATTACTATCTTTGCAATATTCTGAAATGGGAGCAACATGTTTATTTAAAAGATGAAAAGATGATATGAAATAGATAAATTATTTATAGAAGGTTGTATTAAACACATTATTCATATTTTTAAAAATAGAGTTCTGATGATGAAGAATGTTCGGGGAAAGGAAGAAGCCGGCACATTGTAGTTAATAAAGCAGAACTTGTCAACTCAGTTGAAGTCCTGGAAAGCTTCAAATTGGCACGTGATAGCTGGGAACTGCTCTACTCCCTAGATTTCCTTGACAAGGGTAAGAAATATTCTTGGATTGTACTGGTTTGTGTTTGGGTAATTTCAGCATTGTCTAGTTGTGACTATCCACCATTTTATGCTTTTTTTATTTTTTGAACAGCTGTTACTAATATTGCTTTGTGATTTAGAATCGTTAATCCTTGGCTGCACTTTTAAGATAATGTTTTATAGACACTTTCACATATTTATCTTTCCCCCTCTAGATCTTTTCCCTCTTTGGTATGGTCTTGTGTTATTTCTTATTCTCTGATGGCTCTTCCCAAGACTTATGTGGTTGAATAAATAGAACACATGCCTAATACTCTTAGCTTCATTATCCTTTACCGACTCTTTTTCTTAAAAATAGGCATATCTGAAACTGTAACCTGCCATTTTGAGCAGGGGCAGAAAATGCAGCTCATGAAAATAAGGTAGAGGGGAGGCTAGGTGGCGTAGTGGATAAAGCACCGGCTTGGAGTCAGGAGTACCTGGGTTCAGATCCGGCTTCAGACACTTAATAATTACCTAGCTGTGTGGCCTTGGGCAAGCCATTTAACCCCATTTGCCTTGCAAAAAACCTAAAAAAAAAAAAAATAAGGTAGCGATACAGTGCTTATACTATAGTGAAAAGAGGAAAGCTGAATATAGTTTACAAATTCCTTTACCATGGATTTTCTAACCATGATAATTTTTACTGAGCTTTTTGGAAGCAGAATGTTTCATTCTTTTATGTTACAGTATAACTAGTGATAATTTTCACTTACTGGCTACCCCTGCATAACTGTTACTTGGTTTTCCCACTATTCTACTCCAGATGCAATATTCCAAAATTCTTCAACCAATCTTTGTATAAGATCTAAAGATGTCCTCCATTATCCTCGCCCTGACCTGCTTACCAATGAATTCCTTAAAATATTGTGCCTAGAACTCAAACAGCACTCCAGATAGAGTTGATTTGGGAAGAATCCTATGGGACTATTGCCTCCTTTAACTGTATGCTATCTTTCTTAATGCAGCCCAAGACTTCATTGATTTTGTTTGTTTGTTCTATCACATTTGTTGACATTTTTGTGGATCCTGTCATCCAATACATTAGTTTTCCTTTCCAGTGTCATATCATTTGTAAATTTGATGTGCCTTAACTGAACCTATTAATAAAATGTTTACTATTACAGTGTCAATGATAGATTCATTTAGATGCCAACTTCCAAGGAAATATTGACCCAATATTTATTCTTTTCTTATGGTTATTTAAGCAATTACAGATTTCCAATTATTTTCCTATTGTCTAACCCACATCTTTCCATCTAGTCCATGAGAACAGTGAGAGACTTTTGTTTAATGCTTTACTGAAATCTAAGTAAACAAGATTCCCACATTATAGAATTTCCCTCACATAAAGATTCCCTGACATTTTTCAGAGGAAAATAGATTACTCTGGCATGATTTGCTTTGCTATTTCTTAGTGATCACTGCTTTTTTTTTAATAGATATTTACTAATGGTCTCTTTATTACTATTATATTCTCAAATTTTGCCAGTTATCAAAGTCATAGTCACTCATTTATAATTTGAAGACTTTACCTTCTTGTGTCTTGACAAGACTCAACTAAGTGCTCTCATCACTTCTCATAAGTTTCTTCTTATTATCCCTGTTGTTCTGTCCATTATACTCCAAAGATCCTTGGCAGAGAAGACAAGCAAAGTAAAAGTTGTTGCTTATAATTGTCTTTTCCCCTCTGCCATATCCCTCCAATCATTTTATTTTCCTTTTAAAATTGTCTTTTTAAGGTTCACAATGGTCCCAGTCATTGAGCCCAAATTATAAAACAATATAACAATGTTTAGATTAATCAGAAAGAGGTCCAATATCTTTTACAAATGAGTTGACTTCAGTATTGCTTGGCAAACATATTTATAGTTTTCCTAAAATTAAAATATTTTAAAAAGAAATTTCAGTTAGTACACACTTTTTAAAAAATAAATGTTAAAATCATTTTTACATGTGATTGGGTAAAAATCAAATGCTGTTTTTAAAAAAAAGAATTTTAGATACCTCATAAAAACATAAAATTCAATATCCCCATTATTTGAAAAAGTTGACAAGTACTTAAATTTCAATGAACTCATGCTAAAAGATTCAAATAGAAATTCTTTTTTATCATAAAAAGAATTAGTGTGCTTAACAAGATGGAATAGCCAAAATATATCATTGATTATAAGTAATATATTGAATAAGGATGAAATAAATTGACCTCAAGAGAATGAAGTCCCTTCCCCTAAAAGATAAATAAAAATGTATTTTTACTTATTTTTGCATTTCTTGGTAGGTTTAACTGAATTTCCTCTCTCATTACATTATTCTTACAGCATTTTCCATCATAGAGTATTCTCTATAGTATACTTTTGTATTTATCTCCATTATCTTCCCTTACTCATTCTTGTTTGGTTTGACTTTTTTTTTTTAATAAAAACAGGTTGAGGAGGTTCCTGTGTATTGTCAATAATTTTAGAGTTTCCCTTCTTCATTAGAATTGATTCTCTATTTGTCTTTAGAATTTCATCTATGGGAACTTCTCATAAATCCTGAGTTAACTTCCCCTGAAAACTTTTAGTTATGAAATCTTGTTTCTCCTTTCTTTGAATGATTTCACATTTGTTCTCCTAAAATTTAGTGTAACTTGTCAAAATCAGCCTCTCTTTGATGGAATGGACAATTCCCCTAAAGGTCCAATAATTTCTACTTCACAAACTAACTTTTTCTTGGTGGTAAGAACCAAGTACCAAAGAGCATTTCTGTTTATTGCTTCATCTACCACTTTTGAGTAATGAAATTATCATTTATATAGACCAAGAAATTATTACTCTAATTTTGAAAGAGAGCACCAACAGATGTCTATATGAGAACAGTAAAACATCACTGTTATAGCATGCCTACGTTCCAGTTGTGGCTTATAATCCATTTCTGTAATTCTTTTATCTATTTCCTCTTCCTGTTTCAGTAGCCCATGATATACTACCAAGGCAGTATTATTTTTTTTTCCATAGAGCTTTACTCAAACTTTCTTTTCCACAGTACCTATTCTTCCCCCTGCTCCATCCTTTCCCTGGATTTTCTCAGGTACTATATCTTCTTAATATAAAATGTTACTCTATTTCTCACTCCCCTGCCCCATTTAAATTGTGTTTTTTTCCAATAATACAAATTCTAGAGCCATATTCTAGTTATGAATTTTATCCTACCAAATATTAGTTGTCTCTTGTGAGGTAAAATAGGATTGGATCATGCCCCTATTAATTTGTCAGTGTATAATCATTGATAAGTCCTCTTACCACTCCAAGCCTCAGTTTCTTCATCTAAAAATGGGGGTGACTAACACTTCTATCTCACATAGTATTATAAGGATCAAATGAGATAATGTACATTTTTTCTAGGTTTTTCAAGCACTATATAAATGCCAAATAATTTGTTTTCATTAATATCATCTTCATCTTGTTCTGTGGAATTGATACAAATGATCCAGGAACAAGTCATTACCTTTTGTATCTGAATAAAAATATTAGAATTTAAACTTATCTTTTATAGCTTCAATGAAAACAACTTCTCAGGACAACTCCAAAGGCAGACAAAATGACAGGGATTATCCTGTCAGAATGAATATAAATACTTCTTCATTTTCTCAAAGTTATGTATTTATTTGCCTGTACAAAGACTATTATATATAGTGGTTATTTGCTGTAGTGTTCTTTATTAGTCCAGTATAGGATAAGTAGGCTTTCTAGAATGCCAGCCTTCATTTTTCATATTGATTCTATAGATGTATCGATTTCCAAAAAAACTCATCTTAAGCTTTGGGAATATGGCTCATTCATAAACTAGGAACAAACTGCATAGGCCTTTGACTCACATAGTTGTAGCAGTAAAATGCCAGTGTAAATGAGTGTTCAGATTGCTAGCCATCTGAAATTTTGAACTAGCCTGTCCTTTGCAATTTTTTGAACATATATGTGTGTGTGTATGTATGTGTGTACATAGTATGCATTTTTAGTTAACAAGAATTTATTTTTTTCTCTCATAACTTCCTTCACGTGCCTTAAAATTTTAGTAACATGTAGTTGTGGCATGACTATAAGAATATAAATTTTAAATTTGTAAGATAATTTAGTGTTATTATGTATTATCATTTTTCCTAACTGAAAATAGACTTGTAAAAGCAACAATGTCTTTAGAAAGATGGGTAAATGGTAAATTAAAATGTTTAGTATTATTGTGCTTTATTTTCCTATATGACTAATCAAACTTTTAGAATGTTGCCCTAGAAATCAAGGATATTCTTTTCTCTAAATTTGCCCTCTTTGTTTCACACAGAATTTACAAGAATATGTTTAGCATGGAAAACAGATACCTGGCTTTGGCTGCGAATCTTTCTCACTGACATGATTATCTATCAGGTAAAAATGAAATATACTAAATTCCATTTGTAAACTCTTGCTTCATTCTAATGTGTACAGAATTTTGTTTTCGTGTTAATAAATTATCTTTGTGTACTTTTAAATTTTGCCCATTCATAGGCAGGATAAATATGTTTCATTAATACAGATTTCTCAATTCATGCAAACAATAATATATAAATATCTTTCCACTGTGAGGAAAGAAAAAACTGTCCTAAATCTGTCAGAAATAGAAAATATGACTTTCTAGTTCTTTTTCTATTGAAGTATTCTTAGATTTGTGGTCTTAGATTTGTATCATCTAAGGAAAGTAAATATGATGGAAGAAGATGGAAGAAGATTTTTCTGCTTTCAGTAGTGAAAGGGGCAGGGAAGAAGGACAATTAGGCTTATTATGTTTACAATTGAATAATTTAAAGAGGAATAATTTAAATTAAATAATAGTAAAAGAATAATTTAAAGGGGTTCACATGGACTTGGATCATTTAAATTAATTTTATAAAGGTTTTCTTACTTGCAGAAAAAATAAGGAAAGTAAATTATCTAAAGGAAATGAAGGAAAAAGCCAGAAATGCAAAGATGAATGGTTAAGGAATAATAACTTTAAAAAGGGCTATTTTATGCAGCCCACCTGTGGATTTAGTAAATGCTTTAGTAAACGAAGCTGAGCTACCACAGAGCTCTTGCTTAAATGGCAAATCAAAATATATCTACTATTTCATTAAAAACTTTTAAAAGGGGTTGGCTAGGTGGCCCAGTGAATAGAGCACCGGCCTTGGAGTCAGGAGTACCTGGGTTCAAATCCGACCTCAGACACTTAATGATTACCTAGCCGTGTGGCCTTGGGCAAGCCACTTAACCCCATTGCCTTGAAAAATCTAAAAAAAAAAAAAAACTTATAAAAGTAAGGCTGGACAGCCCTGACTTAAAGGAAGAAATTATTTTAATAATCTTGTGATTTTCTCTTTCTTTATGTGAACAAACAGCTATAAAGAAGTTGACTATATAGCAGTTTTACTTGCTTTGACTTTTAGCATAAACTCAACTTTGAGATTTTATATGATCTCAGATCATTGGTTGTTTAATGACTTATCCCCCATAAAGACTGGCAGTGTTAACTACAGTTTTCCAAAGATTATGTGTTATATGCCTTTTGGGTGAGATTCTAGAAACTCTGCAAAGCTTTACATAATGCAGTTTTACTTTGTTCCATAATTGTCATACTGCTTACCAGAAGGTCAAAGCAGAGCCAGTTCTTGCAGTACTAGAGTTTTTATGCCTGATTGAGGCTGGAAACGTTTTTACAAATAAGCTTTTTATACCCTTCTATTAATAGTATTTCCACCTCTCATGTCTTTTAAGGGGCAGTATAAAAAAGCAATAGCCAGCCTCCATCACCTAGCAGCTCTTCAGGGATCACATCCTCAACAGCAGATTACTGGACAAGGAACACTGGAGCATCAACGAGCACTTATCCAGTTAGCAACTTGTCACTTTGCTCTTGGGGAATACAGAGTGAGTACTATGTATTTTGTGAATATGCCAAGAAATGCATTTAACTATTTCTAGCACTTTTATGTTATTAGGCAATGTGACTTTTCTTGGACAGTTCACTGCACAAAGTTCTAGACCTTTAGACCCAAAACATTGGAATCATCTTTGGCTATTCTTACCCTCATTCCCAGGATCTAATACATCATCAGGTTTTGGATCCTTTCTATTCTCACTAATACCATCCTAGATTAGATTTCCTTAAACTGCTTTACCTGCCTCTTAATTTTCTTCTTTGTTTCAATCACCTTGAAGCAAATCTTCCTAAAATGGTTCTTTAATTATGTCATTCAGTTAACCAAGTGTGTAATGACCCTTGAGATCAAAGGCTTTCTTTTTGTCTTCTGTTTATATCTCCTGCACTTAACACAGGGCCTGGCCTTTAGTGAGTATTTAGTAAATGTCTGTTGATTAATTCAGAAACTTAGAAGTAGAAGACTATGGTCCTTGCTCTTAAGAAGTTTATAATTTATTTGGAGGCCATAGATATCCCACTTAAAAATGTTAGAAATCCATGGAAGACTTTCTTTTTTTGTTTGTTTGTTTGTTTTAGGTTTTTGAAAGGCAAATGGGGTTAAGTAGCTTGCCCAAGGCCACACGGCTAGGTAATTACTAAGTGTCCCAGGTCGGATTCGAACTCAGGGACTCCTGACTCCAGGGCCGGTGCTCTATCCACGGTGCCACCTAGCCACCCCCATGGAAGACTTTCAAATGGAAAGTCATGTGTTATAGTCTGTAAATGTAATGATTATAAGAGAAAGGAAAGAATTCTGTGGGAGGAAATTAGCTAAAGTGGTCTGTGAAGAAGACTGGAGCTCTCAAGGGTAAAGGAAAAAATTAAGGGAAGGAGCAATAATTTTATATTGAGAACTGGGTAAAGATAAAAATCATAGGGTTAGAGACTCCCCCTGCCCCCCTTAGTTTATAGATGAGGAAAGTGAGGCCCAAAGAGTTCAGTTAGCTTACTCAAAGTCACCTAGTAAAACAGAGAGGAGATTTCAATCCAAATCCTTTACTCCAGTCTGGGAACTGGTATTCTCACTTCCTGCTTTAACCATCCAACATTATAACCCTGTTTTCTGTTATATCTGTAGGCAGCTCATTTTGTATTAGCTAGAATGCTGGTCCTAAAGTTAAGAAGATGTGAGTTCAAATCCAACCTTACTAGACATGTGACCCTAGTCAGATCACTTAATCTCTTCATCTGGGGACCTGCCAATCAGGATTGTTTTGAAGATAAATGAGAGAATCAGTGTAAAGCAGTCAGCATAGTGCCTGGCACATCATAAGTGCTATATAAATATTAGCTATTATTATTATCACTAATATAACAGTAATAGGTATGTGCTAAAACTTGGAGTTGAATTGAATCAGGTGATTGTCCTTATAAGAGATGTCCCATTATGGAATGAAAGGGCCACTGGGCTTTGAGGTCTAGGTTTAAGTCCTGCCTTTGTTCTGTACTGCTAGATCACTGAGGACAAGAAGGGAGGGATAGTGAAGGTCCAGGCCATAGAAGACTAGAAAGGTAGGAGGGACCAGATTGTCAAGAGCTCTGTCAACCAGGGGTTTTTATATTTGATCCTGCTTTTGCTAGGAAGCTGCTAGAAAACTATTGAATAGGAGAGGTGACGTAGTAAGACCTGCACATTAGAAAGATGAATTTGATAGATAATTTGATAGTAGACTGGAGTGGGTGGAGATGTGAGGCAGGGAGACCCCCCCCAGAATCTTTTCCTGTCTAAATCCTAACCACACTTCAAAAGTTCCTTCCATGGAGTTCTGCTCTTCAGTTTTGGTCTGCAAAAATTCTCCTTTACTAAGCTCTTAGAACACTTAGGGTTCCTGCTGCACACTCTAGCTCATATTTTGTGTATCTTCTATGAATACATGCCTACCTCATTAAGTAATTATGAAAAAATACTTTAAAAATCTTATTAGATTGTGAATAGAGTTTTTGATTCACATATCTTGGAATAGTATGATCTTACCTACATATCAAGCAGTGAGTAAACATTTATATGTCTCTTGCCTTATATATTTTGATATTTTGGGCATTGTTATTCCATCAAAGAGGAAAACTAGACTGATTTAATTTTAGTCTTAGTCTCCTCACAAACAATGTGATAGTCCCATAAAGAGAATAGACTGTCCAGGGATATGTGTCAAAGTCTTCAGATACACATTTTTGGCCCTGTGTTTCCTTTGATTTGTGTACTGCTAATGAACAGTTTGAGTCATTTTTTTTAGAAAGTTCCAAATTATTAAGTGCATGTACTTAGATGTGAAAATATATATATATATATATATATGACATATCTCTATAAATGTACAGGTGTACACTTTTTGCATATTTTTTCTATTTAGTTGACATGTGAAAAAATTCTGGATCTTATGTGCTACATGGTACTTCCCATTCAAGATGGAGGAAAATCTCATGAGGAACCTTCTAAAGTGAAACCCAAATTTAGAAAAGGTAAGGCTGGGAAATTAAGTTTTGGCTTTATTTTTCATTTTAGGTCTCAAGGAAATTGAGAACACTTTTTAACAATTATTAGTAAAATAACATTATTATTACTCCTGAAAGGCTTGAGAGTTTTGTGTATTTAAATTATCTTAATTTTTTTTGTAGCTTACAATCCATGACTTAGTAGATAAGTCCTGAGAAGTTACAAGCGGCTGTTTTATGTCAGAGGTAGAAATACGGTTTAAACCCAGGTTTTTCTGGCCTCTGACTACCATACCACACTTGTCTGATAAGAGACAGTTAATATTGCATGGTGGGAAAAGGACCATTCTTAGGATCAGAATAACCTGATTTCAGGTGTTAATTTTGACTTTTTACTAGCTGTATGACCATGATCAAGTCACTTGATTTCTCTGTGTTTGAGGTAACTAGAATTTCTTAAGATTACAAATTGTAGCCACTTTGCATTGACATTCTTGGCAGGAATTTCCTCATCAGGAGTTTCTATGCCAATGAAATCACAAATCTGACCTTCCCTTTCCCCCCCTCAAAAAAAGTTTGTGATCCTAGGAACACTATAATAAAGATGGTATTTGGAAGATTATTTTATATATGTAATACTTATGCCAGTGAGTATCCACTCTGTGTATATATTTTTTCTTTTCCATTTTCTTTTTTTTTTTTTTGCCCAGTAATTGGAGTGAATCATTTTGCCCAAGTTCACATGATGAGCTAGTAAGTGTCAAGTATATAACAACACATTTGAACTCAGGTTCTCCTGACTCCAGGGCTGGTGCTCTATCCACTGTGCCACCTAGTTTCCCCTGTGTGTATATAATTTTTTTTATATATAATTTCTAATACAGAATATTTCTGTATTTCTTCCTAAAGTCCAAGGGCCCTGATAACCAAGGTTATAGCTAATTCATATTTCACTTCCCCTGGTGGCTACTATCCTATTAACAATAACTGAAATAATAATAGATGGCATTTATAGGTTTGCAAGGCACTTCACAAATATATTATTTTATCCTCTTCAACCCTGGGAGGTAGATGTGATCATTATTATTTCTCATTTTACAAATGAGGAAACTGAGTCAAAAATTGTGGACTTTCCCAGGGTCACACAACTAGTATCTGAGGCTAGATTTGAATTCAATTCTTCCTGACTACATATCTATTACTCAATCTGCTATGCTACCCAGACTAAAAAAAAAAAATCATCTAAAAGTCTTTATATGGTGATTCTGGATCCCATGAGCACCAAGATGGTAGAGTAGATGTTTTCTCCAATTCCCATACTACACTATGCTACCCTATACTAAAAAGAAGCAGAAAATATGCCCACTAGACAAACCAGACATACCAATCATAGGAATTCCAGGAGAAAAGGACAGGACAAAAAACCTTAACACCATAATATAGATAACAATAGAAAATGAGTTGTACAGAATTTCTGAACATAGAAAATTAAACGCCAATAGAAGGCCATCACAGATTTTTCTCCAGAAAGAAGCTCAAAGCCACAGACTCCAAAATACACAATGGTTAAATTTAGCGGTTCAATTTGGAAACAAGTTCTTCAAGCCATTAGGAGAAAAACCTTCAAATATAAAAGAAAGCACTTTCAATAATGCAAGACTATTACATACTCTTTAGAAAAATGAGGAGAGGGGGCAACTAGATGGCACAGTGGATATAGCACCTGACCCTGGAGTCAGGAGGACGTGAGTTCACATTTGACCTCAGACAGTTAACAGTTGCCTAGATGTGAGACCTTGGGCAAGTCACTTAACCCCATTGCTTTAAATAAATGAAATTTAAAAGACAAATGCAGAAAGAATGAAACAAATTTATTCTGAACAGCAGCGAAGCCCAAGACGCAACCAAGAGTGACACCTGTCTTGCAGATCTGAGCTTTACCATATAGGACAAATGATGAATGTTCAATAATAAAGAAGAGTTGGAAGAACTTTTGGAAAGAAAATCAGAATTGAAGAAATTACTTTCCTCTCAAACACCCGAAATCACAAAAATTAAGGAGTAATAAATAAATGAAACAAGCAAGGGTGACAGCAGAGAGTACAAGAAGAATTCTGTCTAAATGAACGCTAGAGACAAAATTGAAGGCAGAAATCTGGTGGAGGGAACAGTGAAGATGTGGACAGGAAGTATTATGGACAGAAACAATGAATACCCTGCCTAAAAAGGGAGAAGAGAGCAAGGAAATATAGAGGAATGAATGATGTGCTAATTCTGTGACTCCCAGATACAGAAAGTTGACCTTTATGATCTCAGAAAGAAAAGCATCTTCAAAAAACTAAATGAAGAAGCAGAGGGGGGGGGGCAGCTAGGTGTCATAGTGGATAAAGTACCTGGGTTCAAATCCAGTCTCAGACATTTAATAATTACCTAGCTGTGTGGCCTTGGGCAAGCCACTTAACCCCATTTGCCTTGCAAAAACCTAAAGAAGAAAAAAGAAAGAAGAGGGAGGAAAGATGGGACAGGAACAAGAATTTACTTTGGCGGGGGGGGGGGTCCACTAATAAATGCTCTTCTGAATGAATTGAGATGAGCAGTCACTAATGTACTGTTATTGGAGTAGTGAGTTGATCCAGCCATTCTTAAGAGCAATTTAGAACTATGAACAAAGAGCTAGGAAATTGTGACCACAACTAGATCTGTATCCCAAAGAGATCATAAAAAAAGGGAAAGGGCTTATATATACAAAAATATTTATTGTATCTTTTTGTGGTGCAAAGAATTAGAAATTTAGGAGTTACCTATCAATTGGGGAGTGGCTGAACAAGTTGTAATATATGAACATAATGGAATAATTTTGTGCTGTAAGAAATGTTGAGCAGGTGGATTTCAGAAAAACCTGGAAAGACATATATGAACTGATGCAAAATGAAATGAATATAACCAGGAAAACAGAGGAAAGCAACATTATGCAATGGTCAACTATGATTGATTTAGATCTTTGCAATAGTGATTCAAGACAATTCCAAAAGACTTATAATGGAAAATACTATCCATAACCAAAGAAAGAATTAATGAAGTCTAAATGTAGATTGAAGCATATTATTTTCATTTTATTTATTTTTTTGTAGTGTTTTCCTTTTGTGTAAACTGATACTTCTTTCACAAAATGACTAATATGGAAATGTTTTACATGATTGCACAGATGTTTTCTATATCACATTGCTTACTATCTTAAGGAAGGAGGGAGAAAATTTGGAACTCATATTTTATTTAAAAATGAATGTAAAAAATTATCTTTACATGAAAGTAGGAAAAATAAACTATTATTATAAAAAGGTGAGATAGCAAGATGGTTAGTGAAGGGAGATGAATACCATGCACTGAATCAAACCTGGATAAATTGGTGTTTGAAAGGTCTGCTTGTCTTCCCCTGGAGGAACCTAGTACCTGAAAGAGTAGGAATACAAGGGATATAGGAAGATTTTCAGGCAAATGTAGAAAAAAGGACCCAAGAGAAGATATAGTTCATGGGTCAATGTCCTCTCAGATATCTGCAATAATTGGCATTGTTCTTAGAATGAGACCCAATGGAAAAGGAAGATCCCATGGGACAAACCTTAAAAATAGTAGCAGAATACCTCAGGCAAGA
The DNA here is from genome assembly GCF_037893015.1 of Macrotis lagotis. NCBI lineage: Eukaryota > Metazoa > Chordata > Mammalia > Peramelemorphia > Peramelidae > Macrotis > Macrotis lagotis. The sequence goes on along the minus strand of NC_133658.1, from coordinate 145,884,622 downwards.
CCAAGAATGAATATTTTGGACATTGTGTTTGTGGGAAGAGAGAAACAAGATAATTATATTGATCATTAATCAGAGAATGAGGTTCTAGGATTAGCAGAAAGAAAAGATGAATAATGAAAAGAATGAGAGAAATCCTTTTTTGGACAAGGGTGCAAAAAATAAAATATAAAAATATAAAATGGGACTAGCTAAATGAGAGGAACAGAAGGGGGAGGCTACTGAGAGGAAAAGGAGAAATATATAAACATTAAATTAGCAGAGAAAAGGAATTAATAAAATTGATAGGGGTGGCTAGGTGGCGCAGTGAATAGAGCACTGGCCTTGGAGTCAGGAGTACCTGGGTTCAAATCTGATCTCAGACACTTAATAATTACCTAACCGTGTGGCCTTGGGCCACAACCCCATTGCCTTGAAAAATCTAAAAAAAATAAAATATAATTGATAAAGCCTCTAAAGGGAAAGGAATATCAGGCAAGAAAAAGGATCAGAAATCAGGAGAAGGAAGCCACTGAAAATATGACCACCTTAAAAAAAAAGATTAAAATAGGGGCAGCTAGATGGCACAGTGGATAGAGCACCAGCCCTGGAGTCAGAAGGACCTGAGTTCAAATCCAGCCTCAAACACTTAATAATTAACTAGCTGTGTGATCTTGAGCAAATCACTTAACCTCATTGCCTTGTAAACCTCCCCCCCCAAAAAAAAAGATTAAAATAGAGTAGCTGAAGGAACATAGTATTCTGTTTATAGCAGAAGAAGAAACCTGAACTGCACAGACACATTTATGCATCTAGGATAAGAAGGGAAGTGATCAAATGGGAAAATAATCTCTGTATTGGGTTTTTCTGATAAAAGTTTGATATCAAAGATATAAAGTTAATAGATTTCTATATATGACTGATAGCCACTCCCCAATAGATAAATGGTCAAAAATATGAATAAACAATTCTCAAAAGAAAAATTAAAAAATATTTTCAACTACAAGAAAGAATGTGCCAAATTACTTTATAAGAAGATTACAAATTAAAACATCCCTGAGGTTTTACCTGGAAAAAATGGCAGTTGTCAATGTTGGAGGGGTTGTGGGAAAATGTATATTGTTGATAGAGCTATGAACTAGGATAATCATTTTAGAAGGCAATTTGAAATTATGCAAATAAATTGAATAAAATGTTCATACCCTTTTAGCTAGAGATTCCATTACTGGCTCTATATCTTCTTCTTATCTTTAATTTAAAGGGGGGAAGTCCCCAAAATGTTTATAGTAGTACTTTTTGTGATAGCTAAGTACTGGAAGCAGAGTGGATGCCTATCAATTGGGGAATGGCTAAACAAATTGTGGTACAAGAAAATAATGGAATATATTCCTGTGCTATAAGAAATGACAAGAATGTTGAATACAGAGAAGCATGGAAAGATCAGTATGAACTAATATACAATAAAGTAAGTAGAACCAGCAACTATAGCAATATAAATGGGAAGAACAATGACACACCAAAAATTGGAAAGTATAACAAAATTATATATTTCAAGTAGAACTCAAATGAAGAGATAGGACATCCCCAACCTTACCCTATATATGGTATGTCCCACATTGTGCATGTTTTCAGACTTTTTCATTATATCAATTAGTTGTTCATTTTTTCCTTCTCTAAAAAATTCTATTTGTCTCATGACATAGCTTTCTGAGATAAGGTGGAACAAGGATAATAATCAGAAAATATCAGTAAAAAATTTATTTTTAAAAAACCCTACCAAAAAGTCTCTATATTCTAAATCCGAAAATACTTGAAAATATTATTTATATTGAAAAATACTGCTGGATATAATATGGATGTAAAACAATGCCAGCTCTTAGGCTCTTATTTTATTACTGCTTCATCCTTTGGTGTGCCCATGTAACTAACTCATTAGCAATTCTAGCAGAATTCAGGAGTGGGGAGAAAAGGAAATGAAACTATTTCTTACTACTTGAAAAAAGTTATTTTAAATTTAAAACTATATTATTAAAAGACTTAAGATGGAGCCAAGGTTGGCTTTTGAATTGTTCCAGGAGATAGTCAAGAGTTGTATGTTTTGGAAATTGTGACTTCTTTCATCTTTTTGACTGAAAACATCTTAAATATTTGCATTTGTAAAGTTGCCTTTGTTTAAGTAAACAAATGTATTTTTTTTTAAGGATCAGATTTGAAACTTCTGCCTTGTACTAATAAGGCTATTATGCCTTATTGCCTCCATTTAATGTTAGCCTGTTTTAAGGTAAGCCTAAAGATATTTATTGGGATTCTTGCTTAATTTTAAAAAAAATTTTAATTTTTAAGTTAGTAGAGCAAATGCATTCTGTAGCATTTAATTGCATAGTTTATTCAATTATATGCAAAGAAGAATCTTTATGAAATAATTTTCTTCCAAAGAAAATTTTTTATGTGCATGTTAGATTTTTTTTAGAAAACCAAGTATATTTTATTTTCAGGTGTACACTCTCTCTCCTATATTCCCCTTCCCTGTAGGATAGGAAAATAAGAAAAAAGAAGACCCTGTCACAAATATGTATACAGACAAGCAGAACAAATCCCCACATTGGCCATGTCCAAAAATAGATCTCAATCTTTACATGTTACTTTTAATTAATTTTATTAGAATGTTAAATTTTAGAAATAAGTGATGTGCTTTTCACATTATAATTTCCTGGTTGAGGTTGGATGTGGAGGTCGGTCCCTTCTCAAATGTTAGTTATTTCCTTAGATTCTAAAGTACTGTTATCTATTAGAAACTTTAGGGATTATCTATTCTGAATCTTTCACCTTTAAAGTAAGAAGTAATAGATCTAGCAGGGATAAATGATTTGACTCAAGTAGTGAATAACAGGTCAAAATTTCTATTACTTGCTCAATAACAGTTATAATGATGAAGCTGGCTCTTGAGCAAAGGCTTCAGACCAGAGCTTTTACAATCTTCAAATACTGGTGGTAATTACCAAGTTAATAATGCTTCAATCAAATGAAGTGCATCATACTGTCAGCTGCCTGGTAGAGGGTTGGAAGTTCTGGAGTTGTTTCATTTCTGATGCTGCCAATACTTTCTCATTTTGAAGTAATCACTTTACTTCCCAGGACTACATTTTCCTCATCTTGAAATAAAGGGAATTGAACAGAATACCATTAAGTCCCTTCCAATTCAAACATTCAGATTATAATTTCATGTTTCTTTATCTGGAGAGATAGAATCAATTTCCACTAAATTGTGAGCTTCTTGGAGAAGGCAGGGACTGTCTTTTGCCTCTTTTTATATCTCCTAGTTTGTAGCACAGAGTCTGGAACTCAGTAGGCACTTAATAAATGTTTATTAATTGACAACTTGACTTCTTAGTATAAATCTTCAACATGGTTTCTAAATGTCATTCTTATAATAAAGGTAAATTTTTTTTTAGAAAACATGTATGAGGGTTGGCTAGGTGGCATAATGGATAGAGCACCAGCCCCAGAGTCAGGAGGACCTGAGTTCAAATCCGGCCTCAGACACTTAATAAATTACCTAGCTGTGTGACCTTGGGCAAGTCACTTAACCCCATTTCCTTACAGAAAACAAAAACAAACATGTATGGACTTCTATCTACCTATTCATCCATGGATAAGTTAGAGATGAAGTAACACGCTTTTGGTTTTTTTCCCCTTAAATGAATTAGTTGTTTAATATTATTATTATTATTATTATTATTTAAAATTGTGATATTTGCTTTAGAACAGATATTGTTTTTAGTTTATTTTATGCATTTTTCTCCCTTCTACAATACTGTGGAGATCTTGTAAAAGAAGACAAAGTCTCCACTTTAATGTTCTGATGGGCAGCCTTCTAAAAAGTTTTTCTGTAGTAATTGTTCTGTTCACTTTGTACAGTAAGTGGGAGTATACTGCTATGTTCCCAGATACTCTGTAGGTATCATTAAAAGTGACTTTTCACATACTTATTTTTTTCCTTTTTTTTTTTTTTGTTTGCTATGAATTCTTGTTTTACAGTTAAGAGCTTTCACGGATAACAGGGATGATATGGCATTGGGTCATGTAATTGTGTTGCTTCAGCAAGAATGGCCACGTGGAGAGAACTTATTTTTGAAAGCTGTCAATAAAATTTGTCAGCAAGGCAACTTTCAATATGAGAATTTTTTCAACTACGTCACAAGTATCCTTTTTTCTTACTAAGGAGAACACTGCCAATTCTCAGATCCTTTTTTCAAGAATGGCTTTTGTATGTTGTGTTTTATTTGGCACTAAGTTTTTAAAAATAAAATCATCACCAAAGAATAATAGATAAAATAGGATAAAGTTTTTTTTTAAAGATTGTCTTTGGGCGGCTAGGTGGCGTAGTGGATAAACCACCAGCCTTGGAGTCAGGAGTACCTGAGTTCAAATCCGGTCTCAGACACTTAATAATAATAATTACCTTAGCTGTGTGGCTTTGGGCAAGCCACTTAACCCCATTTGCCTTGCAAAAAAAAAACTAGAAAAAAGATTGTCTTCAACATTTATTAAGCTGCTGAAGAGCAGAGGTATCAAACTCAAATAGAAACTGATCCTTGCAACCACCTAATTGATGTAGAAAACCACAAATGTAAATTTTGTTAAACATTTCTCAGTTACATTTTAATCTTACTTAGGCAGCTCTAGGCATTTTCTAGTTTGAAACCTGTTCTCTAGGTACAACCAGTTGAATGCTAGGTAAGCTACAAAGATGAATAAAAACATAGTTCTTGCTCTCTTGTTGCTTACAGTTCAATATAGGAAAAGACACATTAGCATAAATGTAATACAAAACAGAATGTGAACATTGCATAAAAGAGGTGTTGGATGGGGCGCCTAGGTGGCGCAGTGGATAGAACACCGGCCCTGGAATCAGGAGGACCTGAATTCAAGTGTGACCTCAGACACTTAATAATTACCCAGCTGTGTGGCCTTGGGCAAGCCACTTAACCCCATTTGTCTTGCCAAAATCAAATGAATGAATGAATAAATAAATAAATGAAGGAGGTGTTGGATGATCCAGAAAGAAAAAATTACTTCTGGAGTATCAGGAAGGGCTACATCTCATGAACAGTGACTGGTAATCTGGGTTTCAAAGGGTGCATAGGAACTTAAGTCAAGATAAAAAGAAAAGCATTAAAGGCTTAAATAACAGTTTGCATAAAAGTAGGAATGTCTGGGATGTGAAAGGAGCAAAGCAGTGACCCACAGCAAGTGTCCCTCCTCCTCCCTCAGCCAGCCTGTGCCATCTTAGGGGGGAGTCACTGCTTCTCATCAGGGTGGTGCTCTCTCTTTCATCTAGCCACAGCCAATTGTCATTTGCTAGGATAGTGGCTACTCCTTAGAATACAATTAAAGTATTTTGCCCTATGGTGCCCCATTCCTGGTAGGAGTACCCATTCCCTTCCAAGATGCTTTCAGGCTACTCATCATTTCTTGCTTTAACAGCTACTGCATGAGCTTTTTAAATTTGTTAGTTCCTTCATTTGAGCCCCAAACATTTACAGTACTAGACATTGAACTGGATTTAATTTTTCTAAAGCTACCAATGATCTATTAATTGCCAGATGTGGTAGTCCTTTCTCATTTGATCTCTCTGCTTGCAGCATTTAATGATGTTAAGTACCCTCTTCCTGGCTGTCTCAAACTCCATATCATATGCCTTAATGAATACTGCTTCCCAAAGTTTGACCCAGATACTCTTCTCCCTCTTAGTAACTTCATCAGTTCTCACTGGTTTAATCTTCATCTCTATGCAGATGAAACTTGTATCTATATATCCAGTCCCAGTCTCTGTCCTAAACTTGAATTTCACATTATCTCCTGCCTATCAGACATTTCATTCAAGTGTTCCATTCACATATCAAGCTAAAAATGTACAAAATAGCTCATTAACTTCCTCCTCAGCCCTCATCTCTTTCAAACTTCCCTACTTCTATTGAAGGTGCCAACATCTTTAGTCTCCCAAGTTCAACATTATTCTCAATTCCTTTTTTCCTCATGAATTCAAACAGTTGCCAGATCTTGCCATTTTTAAGTCTACAATGTCTCAATTCAGATCGTTTCCTTCTGTTTACACAGGTCCTTATCACTGCTCACTTATATTGCAATATTCTGTTAACTGTTCTCCCTGCTTCTCAAGTCTCTCCCCACTCTACTCCAGTCCATCTTACATACTTCTGTCAAAGTGATTTTTTTCCTTAAGCATATTGGGACCTCCCTGTTTAACATCATTGACTTCCTGTTGCCTCTGGGATCAAATATAAACTCCTGACTAATTTTCAAAGCCTTACTCAACCTGACCCCAACTTAATGAGTCAAGTGAATTTTTTTTTAAAGAATACAGGAGATCTGTATATTTTTAGTGAAAGGAAAGTTAGTTGTCCATGGATAGAGAGAATAGTTAAGAAAAAGAGAATAATTGATGGTGTAGACTTAAGAAAATTGGAGGGACGGCTAGGTGACACAATTGATGGAGCCCTGGAGTCAGGAGTACCCGAGTTCAAATGCCGCCTCAGACCCTTAATAATTACTTAGTTGTGTGGCCTTGGGCAAGCCACTTAACCCCATTGTCTTGCAAAAACCTAAAAAAAACCCTAAATTTTAATTATTTCGGGAAACAAATCAATTTTCTCTCCTTCCAACACATCCAGTCCCCTTGGGAGGTGAGGAAAGAACCTTGTAACAGATACACATGGTCAAGTAAAATAAATTTCTTCATTGGTCATATAAAAAAAAAATGTGTTTTATCCTGCAACCTGAATTGTATTACTTCTTTCTCAGGATGGGTAACATTAGACTTATTACCTCTTTAAAAACTTGTATAAAGGATAAGAGAATGGAGGACAATGAATGATCTTTTAAATATGAGTTGATTGCCCCCCCAAAAAAAATAGAGCTACTAATAAATATTTACACCTACTCTGGAGTCAGGAGGACCTGAGTTCAAATGTGACCTCAGACATTTAATAATTGCCTAGCTGTATGACCTTGGGCAAGTCACATTACCTTGACCAAAAAAAATAGAGTGAGTTGAGAGGCGAAGTGACATATAACAGTCTTCAGTAATGTAGGAGACAAATTCCTCTATTGGAGAGATTTTAGGAGAATGACAAAAGTTAGTCTACTATTGAAGAGATAAGCTGTTATATATTTAGAAATAGGTTACTCCAGTACCCCTAGGCTTTGTCGTTTTTATTTCTAGTTCAAAGATAAAGTTATGTATTCATTTATTTATTAACTACTTATAGAGCTAATTTATAATTGCTTATGTCATATGCAAAGTTTGGTGGTGAACCCTGAACCTAGACCTACAGATATAGACATGCTGGAAGAATTTGCCTATTTGAGGACCCAGGAAGGTGGAAAGATCCATTTGGAGTTACTGCCCAATCAAGGAATGCTAATCAAGTAAGTGATTTTAATGTCATTTTTAAATTTAACTGTTGATTACTGTAAGGCTTTGTGTAACAAATAACTGCTTTTGGTCATTTGCTTGAATTTTTGTGTATTTGTGAGAAATGTTTATAATAATATATTTCTAATAACTTTCAAAAAGATAGAAGTCCAGGCCTGTGTCTCAGCTTCTGTGAACAGAATTGGGTTTGGGAGACATTTTGAAAGGTTTAAGCTTTCACAGTGACCTCTATATTTCTAATATGATACTCACTAAATTAATGGTGTTGCTTCTGTCATTTTTGAGAGAGCTTTCATTACACAAAGGTCTCATGTGTGGTTTCTTTTATTTTTCCTTTCTTAAATTTACAGAATTAATAGAACTACAGATGCTTAGAAATGGAAGTATCCTTAGAGATCCATCTAGTCTATTCCTCTTGTTTTACAAATGACCCATGAGAGGAAAAAAAAAGTTGTTCAAGATCACAGACAATAATTTGAGGAGCTGGAACTGACATAGACATCTTTTGACTATTCTCACTCAATTCCTTTTTGGCCAATGACTCAATTTTTAATAGGCAAAAAAATTTGCTCCTCTTTGCCAATGGCAAAAATTATCCCAGTGTAGCAGCTGGGACTTGACAGATGGCACTTGACAAGAATTTATTAAGATCCTACTATGCCAGACACTATTCAACAGGAATACTCTTAGCAGCAAAGAATAAATGGTTCCTCCTGGGGTAACTCAGATCTTATTAGAAATTTGTTCTCTTCAGTTAATAAACATTTCTTGATATAAAGAAGATACACCTGTGTGATCTTGTTTCCCTCACGACACACACACACACACACACACACACACACACACACACACACACACCCCTGTGTGATTCACCCCACACACACATCCAGGACAATGACCCTTATGATCATCGAATGACTCATGTAACTTCTTCCATTTGCAGTTCAGGACTAATTCTAGTCACTTTTCCCAAAGGTCAGTATTATGGATACCTCAAGTAAATGAGTCCTCAGTTCACACTGATTGAAAAGGATTAAATCATTGACTCTGTCAAGCATCTTTTCCTCTCCACTATATAATAAATGGGTTCCTGGTTAACAGAAAGACAAGACTTTCTCCCTTTCCCTCTGGACTTCCCTAGCCCTCAGTTCCTATTCTTAATTTCTCAGGGATTGAGAGTGGAAAATGAATATTGTGTCTGGAACCATAAGCCCACCAAGTTACTTAGAAAATAGCAAACTTTGTAGCAGTATCTGTACCTGCCTTCCCTTCCCCAGACTTACTAGAGACCACAGGAGAGGAGCTTTGAAAAGCAAAATGCTGAAGATAGAATTAGTGAGAATTAAATGAGGCATATGTTAGTATCCCCATGTTTTGTTTAAAATTGCAAAATAGACATTGCAATTGATTTTTGACTGATCCTTCCAGTGCCAGGAGAGCCTCCTGGTGACAAATGTTTACAGATAAAGAGTATGGATTTCATTTGGAGCTAGGAAACCACCTATTTATCATTGTGATTTCCTTTTCAGATTGTGATACTGCACATACGGCTAAATGTCGAGATGCCAGTTAGCAGAATCAGATTTTGTGTAGTTAGTAGCAAATATTTATACAGATGGACAGTGTCTAATTACCACTAGAAATGGGACAGAAGTCAATATGGTTTAAAAAGAAAGACCTGAAATGAATCCCCAAACCTCATTTAACCCATTTGCTTTACCCTAGTTAAGTCAGCAAGCTTTTATTAATCTGCTATCTGCAAGATACTGAGCTGAGTGCTGGGGAGACAAAAGAAAGTCAAGAGACAGTCCTGCTCCAAAAGACCTCCCAGTCTATATATTAGAGGAAATACCCTCAGATGGCTGTGTACAAGCGAGGTAAACAAGATAAATTGAATATCATCTCAGAGGGAAGACATCTGTATTAAAGGAGATCAGGAAAGGCTTCCTGTAGAAAATAGGAGCTTAAGGGAAGCCAAGAATTCCAGGAGGCAGAGATGAAAAGAAAACATTCCAGGGAGGAGAGACAACCAGAAAACAATATCCTGAGCCAAGAGATTCTTGGCTGTTCTGTAAGGAGTAGCCAGGAGGCTGACCAAAATGTTTTCCCCATCAAATGATTTATTCAAGCTGAAGAAAAAGTGATATGGGAGATGTACTAGAATGCAGACACCCCTGACAAGGAGGGAGAAGTGAGGCTCAAGGTTAGACCCAGAGAGGATCAATTGATCCACTAGGGTTCATGGGGGTAAATGAAGGTTCTTCACTCCTAACCTGTTAGCATAATTAAGAAAACTAATATTTATGTAGTACTTGAAGGCTGATTAAGTGTTTTATGTGCATTTTCACATTTAACCCTCACCTGTGGGGTTCGGGTTATTTTTATCTTCATCTTAGAGATCAGAAAAGTGAAATGCAGAAGGTGTAAGGTACTTCCCCATGGTCACATAGAACAAGTGGGATTCAGATCCAGAAATTTACTGATGCAAGATCCAGAATCTTTCCAAAACATCATACTTCATTTTAATAGTAACTGACTTCTATCTTCTACAAGATGGGCCTTGGTTTCTGCTCTTGGAAACAATTAAAAGCAAGGATTCAGAAATAGAAGCAGAACTAGGGAGGCCTAGCCTAATATTTCAGGGAACTTTATTTAAATGACTTGGCATGATAGGATTTGTTCAGATTTACTTTATAGAGTTCTTTTAGTCATTCTGAAATCTTTATCTAGTGGTAACTACAATAGTGGAAGGAGGAACAGGTGAGACAGTAGGGAAACTAGAAAGTCACCTGAATAAAAATAAACATTGGCTTCCTTTCAGTTATAAAATTATTTCAAAAAAGTTATTCCAAACCTAGAGAAAAGTTGTTTGTATTATTTTGTACCCTTTGTAATAAAGTCAATAAGATTCACAATCATAATTTTGAAGTGTATAATTAATTGAAGTTCTGTTGATTAAATCAAGGACTAAGAAGATGGTAATAAAAAACTGCAGTAAACTGTGTAATATCTCTTTAAGGTTGGTCCCTATAAAATTAGAGAAATGAGAGATGGCAATATGAACACCCACTGCAGAAAACACCCAACCTGTTCATCTCCTTTAAGCTAAATGAGGAAAAACTCCAACCTTTAGAATAGTAAGAGGCAATTGCAAAAATATCAAGGCCACAAATGGATTAGATGCCTCCCACTGTTACATTCATTATTACCATTATATATTGCATACATAATGTACTACTTGGGGAAGCTTTATGCCATCAGCAGCTGTGGACATTTTGTTCACTCCTCCCCTAGTTTTTGTTGTAGGGGTAATACATTCAAAAAGGATGAAAGCTGATGAAATGAGATGTATAAAAGCAACATAACATAGTTACTAGAGCCAGAAAGAGATATGGTTTTTGGTTTGTTTGTTTTTTAATTCTTAGAGCAGGACTTCTTAAACTTTTGAGTCAAGAGAACCCTTTTGGCAATCTAGTGAAACCTTTAGACCACTTCTCAGAATAGTGTTTATTACCTGCATTCATAAGTAAAGAAAATGCTACATTTCAGTTACAGGTTTGTTAAAACAGATGCGATTTTTCTTTTCCTCATCTAAATTCATGAATGACTCCCTCGGGGCTCCATGGACCCCAAGTTAAGAACCCATAGCATGCTTTTATAAGAGAGGTTTTTTTTTTAATGTCCGTATTTGCCATGCTTTTTTAGTTGTCAAACTAGAAAGAAATAGGCAATATTAGAATATTTATGCCTTGCTATCAGTGGAATATCATGTGTATGATATGATCACTCAGCACCGAATCATCCCTTAACCAAACCTTGACATAATTGCATTTGAAAGAGTTTGTCAAGGACATATATTTGGACTTTTGTGAGAAAAAGTAAGGATGACTGGGATTTAAAAATTGACTTCTTTAATGTGTTGTTCATTTCCCACTACAAATTCATCATGCTCCACTTCCTCACTGCTCTCTTTGGACACTATGCCTATTCTGAGACTCAGTTCAAGTCAGATTTTTAAGTAAGATCATCAGTGGGCATCATGAAAGTAGATGGTGGCTTCTTCCCTTCTCTCCTCTTCAGCTCACAGCTGGACTAAGGTGGTTGTTGCAGGTTTAAAAAAAAAAAGACTCATACAGTCTCCTTCCAGCTCTCTCTTGTATTTTCTCTGGAGTGTTTTACAGTACAGGGTGAGTCGGTGTGGGTGTTTGAATGCTGCTGTTTGCTGTTTTTTAAAGGCCTTCTAGCCCTCCCCTGGGGTTACTGCAGCAGGAATTCATACCTGTACTACAGCCCAGCATACAGACTGCTGACAGGTACCAAGTGGGAAAACACGCCTGCTCATAGCGTGCTGTTTCGTCAACATGTTGTACTGCCCATGGTTTTCAGCTCTCTGTTCCCCAGTGCCCTCCTCCATGCTGTTCTTTTCATTTATTCTGCATCCCTCGGCAAACCATCTGGTTGTAATAGTGTCACATTTCTTATTTTTATCCATAAGTTGACAGTGTGTGTGTGTGTTCAGTTTAATATTCACCACCAAATTATTAAAAACTGAAGTGGAGATTATGTAAAACTGTTGTTAAATTGGACTAGTTTAAGTGCTGTTCCAAGATGCTTGCTTTTTAAAACAGGTTCCCTTTCCTAAATATAGGTAGGAATAACAGACTTGTTTTAGCTACATTTTTAGTCCTTTCTTTTCTTTTTTTTTTTAATTTATTTATTTGTTTGTTCATTTGTTTTAGGTGTCCTTTATCTAAGTAGATTTCATAGATTCAGAACTGAAAATTACTTTATAGGTCATCTGATCTAATTCCTTTGTTTTAAAAATAATGAAATTGAAGCCATAGAGATTAAATGACACACCCAGAATAGCATAGTGAGTATTTGAATCTCTAAGTCTAAATTCACTACTTTTAGAAGGCTTGATTTCAGCATTTTTTCCTAGCCACTAACAGTTTCTTTAGTGTAGATGGTTCCAAATTTAAAGTATTGACTAGGACAGAATTTTGTAGGGATAGGTTTGTCCATGCCAGCCATACACTTGCTCTGTCAACTGCTAGAATCAACATTTTTCCAAAATTGTAACATTTAAAATCAGATTGCACTGGAATAGAACTTCTCTTGATGCAAAATTAACTGGCCTCAAGAAAGGTAGAACCCCTGACCTTGTTTGATCTTCTTAGTACTGTACCCTGACCAAACTTAACTACAATCCTAACTCAAAATACCTTGAATGGATCGGTACATTTTCTCTATAGAATCAATAATGATAGAGGTTTTGTGTAAATTGTGCCACAGTCTTCCTACTGTGAAGCCATGTCCCTGAAGCTAGCAATTGAAAGATTTCTGCTTAAGTTACTATGACTTTTGATTGTGACACTTGGACCATTTGTTATTATAGCTGAAGTTATTTTTACCTCACATCATAGAATAGAAATAGTTTGTAAGCAGATTCCAGTTTTAGTAATGCAAATGCATAGATTTACTGTTTTACATCACTTTTGTAGTAATGAGATTAAGGTGGCTTCTTATTTGAATTGATCTAAATCTGACAAATCAGTGAACTAAAGTTAGAACTCATTTTCCCCATAGCTATTGATTCCTATTCATTTATTTTATTCATTGGTAAAAAATTGTTTTTATTGGCTTTCCTCAATTTTTTTCTCTTTTTATTTAAGGATCTTTTGAATATGCTCTTGATGGCATCTCAAAATGTTACACCACCTCAAACTTTCCTTTTCATCTCCACCCTCAAGATCTCACAAACACCAAAGCTGTGGCTGCCACACCACTGAATGACCTAGCCTGCTGCCCTCCCTATATGATTTGCCTTTGATTTGGTCTTTGCTCAGTCTCTGAACTTTTTACCAAGTGTCATTTCTTTTCCAAAATGGACGTAAGTCTGGATGGTTCCTTTATCTGGTATTCTTAGGGAGCCATTCCCATGATGGCTTATTGTTCACTGAGTTCTCAGATTATACTGATGGCTTTGCACAGTTGGACTCAAGAGCCTCAATTGCTTAGAAGTAGCAGCAAAAAGCAAGAATTAAAAAACAAAAAAACTAAATTTTAACCGTCAAATGTTCCTATGCCTTTTTTTATAGGGAGTAAATGGTGAAGATAACTTTTGAAGATGTCCATCTATCTTAAAAATTTAGATAGCATTTTATTTATATTATTTTGGATTTTGTTTTGTTTTTTTTTTCTAAAGGAAATTTTTTTTTTATTTTTCCTATACTGACTTATTCTTAAATAGAAGGCAGATTTGGGTATTAAACTCTACCCTTCAGGATCAATATGGTTTTGGGTACAGATGGTAATCCCATTTTCTCTTTGTTTTCCTGTTGCTAACTTCAGGCACCACACAGTAACCAGGGGTATCACCAAAGGTGTAAAAGAAGATTTCCGCCTGGCTATGGAGCGCCAGGTATCCCGCTGTGGTGAGAATTTGATGGTCGTACTACATAGGTTCTGCATTAATGAGAAAATCTTGCTGCTTCAGGCTTTGGCCTAATGAAATGATACCCATGAGCACAGTTTTCTTATTAGAAGTTGTGATCAATAACAGTGTGACTTTATGACTCTAAAAGGAAATCAGTTGAATGCTAACTTTAGTTCCTTTTAGTGTGGAATACAAAAGTCTAAGAAGGAATTTCTATTTTTAAATATCATTTTTTGTAACTTTTATAAAAGGAGAGTAGAATCATTTTGTAAATAAAAATCACCTTAAAAAACTTGAATGAAAAAGTATTTATTAACCATGTATATTATATGCCAGGCCTGTTGCAAAGCTTTGGGTATGAAAATACTTTTCAAAACAAGACAGGCCCTTCTCTCAAGGAGCTTATGTTCTAATAGGAGAAAACAGCACATAACAGGGAGTGGTGACTAGTGAAAGGTATTTTGTTCCAGAAAAGTGAAGGGGAAAGGAGAAAAGAAAAGGGAGAAGGAATCCAAAGCACAAAGCTAATGGTGAGATTGCACAGAATGTGAAGAGATATGTTGGGCTAATGTGCACACTCACAAGCTCCAATCAACTGTGTAGGGCCCTCGGGTGAGAGTTCCAAAAGTGACTTGAATTTTAAAAAGTGTATCCCTCTAAAAGCAGCTACTTTCTAATTTTCCCTACAATCAGCAGTATGAGGTCTGACTGGATTTGGTGGTGAATTTTCATGGTGCAGAGAACATTGAGCATCATGCCAATGAATATAGTGCATTCATTCCATAAGTCAAAGTTTTCACATGAGTAATTCTCAACGTTTTTCAGATTGCTAGATGTAAGAAATTCACTTTGTTTTTTGAAGGGTAATTATAAAAGTTTAATTGCAAAAAGTCATCACTCGGGGCGGCTAGGTGGCATAGTGGAGTTTTAGTTGTTTTTCCATGATTCTTTTTTAAGAATGCACATTGTTTTCCAGGTCAGTTGTTTTTTTGCTCTAGATAACTTACATTTTCTTAATTTTTTTTGGCCTTTTGATTTTATCTTAATATCTGAATTATCTCAGAGTCATTCATTGACTGATTCTCTTGCTACTTTCTTAGGATATTTTATGTTGTTTGTCATGATCCCAGATACATGCTAAGGACCTAATAGTTTCAGTGTTTCAGAGTGGTCTGATCCAGGGCAAAGTCTGATTGCTGCACTCCTCTCCTTCCAATTCTGCAAGTTCTTGACTTAGTCACAACCCCAAGTCAGCCAGCTAGGAAGTGCTGTTCCCAGGTGACAACTAGCAAGCTCCCCTTTTGTCTGAGATTGCTGCCCTTGTTTTTCTGCAGGCTGATTGGGCTTGATGCTAGAACGGAAATCCATTTCTGCTCCTAGGGTGTGTGTGAGCCACCCCACTGCCACTGCTGGCTTCTGGACTTCTTTCCTGGGGCACTCTTCAGGAATGCCACCCCCATGTGCAAGCCCCCCTTCTCAGCCTACTGTAGATCTGTTAACTCAGGACTGGAACTGGGTAACAAAAGCTGCTGATTGGCAGCTGTCCCATCTCTGTGGCCATGTATGACTCTGGAACCTGGGACTTCCAGGAGCCTGGGACCTCCTCTTGCCCTAGTATACAGCCTCTCCCTGAGAGTCCTGACCCAGTGCCCAGTTTCAGCAGGCCAGGTTAACCTGGCCTGAACAGAAGAGTCACTGTGACTTTTTTGGGGGTTTGCTCATCAAGATCCATCCTGGTGCATTTTTGAGGTCTGGTGAAGGCATTTTGTAGCTTGGAGCCTGTCTGCAGCCTCTTGAGTCTGCCTATCTTAACTCCTCCTTTTGCATGACTACTATATGTAGGAAAGAGCACCAACAATTAGATGGAGACTAAGGGGGCCTGGAGTCAGGAGGTTCAAATGGAACCTCAGACACTAGGAGCTGGACCAAGTCATTTCACCTGTTTCCTCAACTGAGAAATAAGAATCGCACCCTCTGTCACAGGAATATAAATGATTATTTCCTTTCCCCTGCTTCCTGTTCTTTCTCTAAGGGGATTGGAGATGGCTTAATATTCAATGTAATACATGAGCTAATTCTTAAGAGAGTCTGAAACATTGTTGGTTTCAGTAAACCTCATGGGAGATCTATCATGTATTTCTATTTATCTGGAATTTATTTTGAGTTAAAACCAAAAATCCCCCAGTGATGCCCAATGATCTAGATCACATGGAGCTCTCAGGAGAATCAAAATGACAAACCAGGGGCAGCTAGGTGGCACAGTGAATAGAGTACTGGCCCTGGAGTCAGGAGGACCAGAGTTCAAATCGGGCCTCAGACGATTACCTAGCTGTGTGACCTCGGCCAAGTCACAACCCAGTCTTGCAAAAATCTTAAAAAAAAAAATGACAGACCAAACAACAGCAGAAAGCAGAATGGTGGTGGTGTGAACAGCTTGTGGCAAGCTTCTAAGGGCATCAGGTGCAAGGAGTGGTGAAGATATAGGACTGAAAAAGGAGTTGATCCAAGTCAAGGGGTAGGAATGAAATAATAGATGGATGGCTTGAATCGGCCACAGAGGTATCACCAAGATACTAAAAAAAAGAGGAAGACTTCAGCTTCTTTGGAAGGATAAACTTTGTTTTTTAAAGAATGATAATGAAAGATACCTCTAAGGAGAGAAGTGGTGGTCTCTAGATATAAAGCACATACATTTGCAGATATGGCCAACGTGTTGAATTTGTTTTGCTTGGCTTTGCTTATTACAGGAAAAGCCTACTGGTTGTCAGGATTCCTTCATAAGTAATAGAGATGTAAAAAAAGGGGGGGGAGTACCAATAAAACACTTCCAGTGAAAAGAAAATGGAAATAAGATTCACAGGGGAAGAGGTGTGGATGGCACACACACTGATGAACTCCCAACTTCCCCAACCACCCATGCTAATGAAGCAAAAGAAAGCTGCTTATTCTTATTTTAGGTTTTCCCAATTCCATTATAGAGAAACATTTTCTTGTCAACTTGGTGACAGTGGGCAGGAACAGATTTCCACTGTGAAGGTGTAATAATGGGAGGACGCTTATACAATGATAGTCTGACAAATGCTGCTCAAACATTTTAATTGGAATTTTTCCATAATAAAATACACTTTTACTGAGAATTTCAGAAAACCATAAACTCTAGATAGCTACAGAATACTGGCAAGAAAAGAAGTTCAATACATAGTATCTTTTAAAAATAAAATAGGAATAACAAAAAGTCTTGACAGAAAGGCATTTTTTTCAAGAAGCATCAGGAAATAGAAATGTGTCACATCACAAGCGCCTGGCAGATCTGGAAAGGGCACTTAGAAAGGTAGGCTTTCTTGGAACTCACTTAGCAGGAATCACACTTAGCAGAAAAGCTGAGGTTTTTAAATACAGCAGAGTACATCAGCACATAAACACACTCAATAACCTTTACAATTCACTAGAGAAGTAAGGCTGCTCTTCAGAAGCGGGGGATATAAGCTCTAAAACAGTAATTTTATAGGAACATGAGATAAATAAGAATCAGGTCTTCAATTCTTTTTATCAAACTTCAAACCAAAAGGCCCGCAAAAATTCCCTTTTCAAGGAGATCTCATCAGAATGGAACTAAAGCATCAGACATCTATTTTTTTTTTGGAGGCAATCGGGGTTAAGTGACTTGCCCAGGGTCACACAGCTGGTAAACATCTGAGACTGGATTTGAACTCAAATCCTCCTAAAGCTGATGCTTTATCCACTGAGCTACCCAGCTGCCCCTAAATACATCTATTTACACAGAATAAGGGGGTAACCCCCATGGTCAGTTACACTACAAACACATGATTTACAAAGCTACAGAAGAAGGGGTTCTGATGAGCAAGGTAAGGGATTAAAGCAGTTTACAATAGCTTTGCGCACATTAAAAGAGGATTCCATATTCCCATAACCCAGACATTCCAAAGCCCAGCCACTTCTCTCACTACTACAGATGGCAGTCTATTTGCTCCACTGATCTTCCTGGGCCCCTCTACAATCAGTCTAATGAAATGTATAGAAACGATCATCAGATTTTCCAGAAAATCCTCTTTCGGTAGAGCACGTAAGCAATGATGACCCAGAGGGAAGTGGCAACCAGGTTCTGAGTCAAGTGTTCCTTATGAGACTGGTGGTCCTCCATCTTCCACTGAAAAGGGAAGTAGTTCTCAAAGACCTCATGCCCAACATACACCAGGATGGAGTTCATTCCTTAAAAAGAAATTTTAAAAAGACATTGTCAGTTGAGACACACCATTCCAGAAGCATGAGCTGGAGATTGTATCCCACTTATCAGGGGTGTACAGTAAAATACAGAATGCCTCAAATGGGCGGCACTATGCATTATTTGGGGAGACGTGTGTTCCCCCATAGGAAGCCTCAAAAAGAAACTAGAATGATGTGTTTTATGCAGAGATATACCAGAGGTCTCAATAATGTAACTAAAGGGGAACCCAGACCTGTAACTTCGCTGGTAGAGGGAATAATCAATGAAAGAATCAGCACAGACTTACTACCTCTTTTATTCCTAGAGAAGTGTTGGTTAAGTAACTTCCTGGGGTCACATAACCAGTAGAGCAAAGAACCAGGGCACAGGGAATTATACTACAGTGAAACCAAAAGCTGATTTAGTTGGAAGGGTCATCTGGAACTACTCATCCATCCCTCTCTGCATTAAAGCCAGTTGGCACCTAGTTTGTTTTTTTTTTGGGGGGGGGGATATATGGTTTCATCAACGAGTGAGAATTCTCAGTATTAAAAAGCTCCTCCCCCTGACTTAAAATCTTGGAGACTTGGAAGAGCAACCGGGACACAGAGACATCAGGTGAGATGCTAGAGGCAGGATTAAACCTGGCTCTGATGCCAGTGCTGGCTCCCTCTCCACCACAACACACTGTCTTTCCTGGGAATGACTTATTCTCTGATATTTTTCATTTTGGAAAAAGTATTCCTGCTGCACAAAAGCCTGGAAATCAAATGAAGCATCTTACAGAAAACCTGATGTCTTCCTTCCAGAAAGGACAATGCAGTAGTCATTCTGAGGCTAGCTTCATTCATTACAAGTCTGTGTCATCTGTTAACAGACGCCTCTTTTTGTTCTCCAGCTCCACAACACCCTCATCACTCTTCCAAATACACACAAATGTCCCACTTGAGAGCGGGTTGCCTCTAGGTAGTCTGTTTTCACTGTTGATCCCTCCCTGCCCTCTTCATGGAAATATGCCCCATGGAGTTATTGCCCCATAAGCCTCAGGGAGTCCAATAACCATCACAGTGAACTTTGCTCTGGGATACATCTGACTGACCTGGGTAAAAGAAGGGTGCTCCAGACCACAGTCTTGCAACATCCACCAAGAAATACATAAACAGGAGCAGAAGGAAAGCAAAGAAGCTCAGAGTTGTCACATAAGAGATGGACCTAGGTAGTTGGGAGAAAAAAAGATAAAAACACTTAGCCATTCATGGACTAAAGCAGACTGAAGTGTATGTATTCAATTAAAAGGATTAAAATAATATTTTGCTTTCTACTTACCAGAGATTTTTATTTACTGGAATGAAGCCTTCATTTTGAGAAAATTTGGTCAAAACACCCGAAATAATAGCCTGTAAAGAAAAGGTCAAAGGCTGGTATGAGAAAATAAAATTTGTATTACAAGACAAAGAAAAAGGGCCTTGTATAAAATACCAAAAGGCATTAAGGAAACATCCATTATGGTTTTTTGTTTGTTTGTTTTTTTAGTTTTTTATTTTTTGCAAGGCAATGGGGTTAAATGGCTTGCCCAAGGCCACACAGCTATGTAATTCTTAAGGGTCTGAGGCCGGACTTGAACTCAGGTACTCCTGACTCCAGGGCCAGTGCTCTATCCACTGTGCCACCTAGCCACCCCAATCCATTATATTTTTAACAGGAAAAAATATCTTTAAGATGCCTACTGTAATTACTAACTCATTTTATAACAGAATAATACTTTCAAGTCATTCTAAACAAATATTATGCTGTAAGAAATAATGATGGAGAGTGTTTCAGAAAAACCTGGGAAGACTTATATGAAGTGATGTACTGTGAAATGAGTGGAACAGGAAGAACAATTTACACAATAACAACGATGTTGTTAGAACAACTTTGAAAGTATTGGAAGCTATCATATTGTTTGCCTTTACAGTGGATAGGGGAGGAACTGGAGGGAGAGAATTTGGAACTCAAAGCTTTTTTTTAAGTTTAATTTCAATTTAATTTAAATAAACAATTAAAGGAGGGAAGCTTGTAAACTGACCAACTCAATAACCAGCACAATTCCAGAAGACTGATAAGACACCCTTCCTACCTCCTGACAGAGAAGGATTCAGAGTATAGATGAAGATTGGGGGGGGGGATGGGCAATGAAGAAATTTGCTTCTTGTGATTCTTCATGTTTTTAACAGTTTTGTTTTTCTTGCTTTTCTCAATGTGGAGAGAGGAGAGATGAGGGATAGATGTGCAATTTGAGAACTTGGCATTAGAAAACAGCCCCTGGTCTCAACACAGCAACTTACTTTTCATGTTCATGTGACTTCCTAATGTGAAGAGGTTTAAACCCTCTCTCTTTTTTTTTGCTTTTTTGCAAAGGATTTGCATATATATATATATATATATATATATATATATATATATATATATATATATATATGTATTAGTGGTAGAAGCTTCAAGACCCAAAAGCCTTCTGACTCTTTAAAAAAAAATGGCACTCCTAATTATTTTCACATTACTATTAATTTCACAAATATAAGTGCCTTAATTGATGAAAAATTTTTATTTTAATTTGAAATAAAAACTTTTATCTTATCTATTTTCTGTCTCACAGATTTAAAAAAGGACCCAGCATCAGTCACTGGCCACAGTTTGGTCCTTTAATGTATTCTTAAATTGTGGTCCTTTTGAACATTGAAGAAAACAAATGATAGTAATGAATCAATCACTCACCAACATGGCACTCCACAGAAGGAACCGAAGCATAATCTGTTTGGGTTGGTCTTTGTAAAACAAGAGGATTTTTCCAGCCTAAAAAAGAAACCATCACTAATGACTCTGCTCATTTGTTATAAAGCTCTAACCTAGGATTTACCAGAATCCCCTCACATACATGATCCCCAGTGAGCCTTAGAACAACTCTGAGAGGAAGGAAGGGGTCTTGGTCATTCTTATCTCTGGAATAACAAGAACCCAAGCCTTCTGATTCTCCAGTTGGGCCTCTTTCTGACTGTTATCACACTGACCAAAACAGCACTGACATATGTAATTATCTCTTAACATTCCAGGGTTAGCCCTCCCTTTATATCAGAAAAAGTCTGAATTTTTATATGGAATATTGATAATATAACACTATATTTTATTTCTGAGTTTCTAAACTTTTTCTGTGTTGCTGCTAGACTTTGCATGTCATCAGTGGTTTCTGAAAAATTCATAAATATTCCCATTTAATTTCTTATGCTGACCCACAATATATCAAAACCACAGTAGGGAAAGTCACAATGTGGAAGGAATAACTGTAATTTCCTTTTATTTCTTAAAACAATGGAGTCTATAAAATGCCCTTTATTTATGATATAAAATAAATAATGTATATCTCAATTGGTTCTGAGTTGATCACCAGTTTCTCAGGATGTGGGGCAGCATTCACCAGAGGATGGAGTCTAAGAGGCCTAAAGAACCCCTGTTCATAACCTGGGCTTGTATAGTGCTTTAAAAACTAGGTGCTATAAAAATGCTAGTTGCTATTATCATTATTTTAAAATTCTGAGAAGTATATTTCAAATATCCTTTGTTATCTTGGGTGTTTTTTTTATACACTGAAAAAACATGATTCCGTGAAGGGGTCCATGAGTTTTAATCAGACAAAAAAAAAAGGTTAAGAACCCCTGATATAGATAAGAATTTCCCCAAAACAAGAAAATAAAACATGTGGAAACAATACTGCATAAAATATTATGCTAAAGAAAATAAATCTTAATTAATTGGGAAGAAAAGTTATTGCAGTTGTCTAGGCAAGAAACAATGAAGGTTTTTTCCTTTTATCTATTTATTTTGGGATTTTTTACAATTTTCCCCCCACCCCCACAGAAGGCAGTCTGTTAGTCTTTACAATTGTTTCCATGGTATACACTGATCTAAACTGAATGTGTTGAGAGAAAAATCATAATCCTCAAGGAAAAAATAAAATAAAATATAAGAGATAGCAAAATTACATAATAAGGTTAACAGAACAATGAAGTTTTAATGAAGCTTTTTAGGATGAAGGCAACTGAAATAGAAAGAAGCTGTTGGGATAGTAGGATATTATAACCATAGGATGGTAGAGGTGAAATAAAAAGGAGTCTAAGATGACTGAATTGGGTGATGAGGAGGATCTTAGTGGCTTCAAAAGAAAGAAGACAGTTTTAGATTGGGAAAATGAGTCCAACTTTAGAGAGGAAGTGACAGTGAGACCACCATATATGATGATGGCCAGGTAATATCTAGCAGGCTCAAGGCAGAGATTAGAGGATGGCTATGTAGGTCAAGAGGCATCTTCACAGAGTTGATAACTGAAGCCATAGGAAGTAGAGGAGGCCAACAAGGGGAAGAATGGAGAGAGCAAAGAAAAACCAGGACAAAGCTATAGGGACATCCCTAGACTAGTGAAGGAGATCACTGAGGGAAAGTTAAGCTCAGAGGAGATGATCTCCCAGAAACATATCTAATGACATGAATTATTGTCTGATCTAGTTATCACCAAAACCCAATGGCTGGGAAATGATCTGTCCAGATATCAATGGAATTAACTTTACGTCTATGACAAGTTTTTATAGGTTATGCAAAATTCAATAGTGACATTAAAATTTTTAGTGCTTATGTAACACATATCTCAGTAATTTCTGAATTTTGTTCACTTGACAGTATTTTGTTTAGTACTTTATGGTTCAGGATCAGAAAAAAAACTTCAAAGAATTGTTTTAAATAAATATGTAGAGGGCAGCTAGGTGGCGCAGTAGATAGAGAACCGGCCCTGAAGTCAGGAGTACCTGAGTTCAAATCGGACCTCAGACACTTAATAATTACCTAGCTGTGTGGCCTTGGGCAAGCCACTTAACCCCATTGCCTAGCAAAAAAAATAGTAATAATAATAATAATAATAATTAATAAATAAATAAATATGTAGGAAAAAATAAATGAATGAATGAATGAATGAATGAATAAATACGTAGGGACAATTGGTTGATGCAATGGACATTACCAACCAGTCCTGGAATCAGGAAAAACTGAGTTCAAATCTCATCTCAGTCATTTACTAACTGTGTTACCATGGGAAAGTCACTTCGATGGCCTCCTAAAATAAAGTGAATATGGAAGCCATTTGGCACATTATGGAGACAGCATAGGATGGTGGTTTAATGGCTGAGCCTAGAGTCAAAAGACTCAGGTTCAAGTGCTGTCTTGGAGATCTACTAGTTGCGTGACCGAGGTTAAGTCAAAGCAGTCAAGAGGTGATGCAGTGGATAAAGAACTGCACCTGAGATCAGGGAGACATGAGATCAAATAGAACTTCAGACACTTACTAGCTATGTGACCCTGGACAAATTATTTAACTGCCTGTCTACCTCAGTTTCCTGTTCTGTAACAGGGAGATAAGAATGACACCAAATTTCAGGGTTGTTGTAATGATGAGATATTTGTAAGATACTCTGCAAACATTAAAATATTATAGAAATGCTATTATTATTATTATTATTTAACATTATTAAATCACTAAATGTCCTGCTGGCCTAGATAATTCTGACTTTAAATAATAGATGAATTATGAATCTCTACCAGTAGAGGGAGTTTCCACCCTAGGAATTTCTTATACTTTTGAAAACCTAAAACCACATTTAACCCCACCCACCTGTCCTGAAAAAGGATGTTGAAGACTTTGATGATGATGATGATGTTTTGCCCTTTGTTCTTGAAGAAAACCATGACAAAAGACCAAAGACTATTATTACCTTCAATTGGGGGGGGGGGGGGGAACCGTTATTTTATTATGTAATTTTGCTATCTCTTATACTTTATTTTTCTTCCTTAAGGATATGATTTCTCTCTCATCACATTCAAGTTGCATCAATGTATACCATGGAAACTATGTAAATACTAACAGACTACCTTCTGGGGGGGAGGGGGGAAACAAGATTAGGGGAAAAATTGTGAAACTCAAAATAAAATCTTCAAAGTTAAAAAAAAAGACCATGACATCACTGAGGTGATGTCATGTCAAGCACATGAATTGGATTTGAGTGAGGGAATGCTGTGCTAAGTCACCAGCCTCACTTTCTCCTCTGAACCATCTGGATCCAGTGGCCAGAAATGAATCAGAATGGGTGAGGATGGACCTGGATGCAAGGTCATCAGAGTTCAGTGACTTGCCCAAGGTCATACAGATATAGGTATCAAGTGTCTGAGTCCAGATTCCAACTCCCTTCCTCCTGACTCCAAGACCAGTGCTCTATCCACTGTGCTACTTCACTGCCCTCAGGGTATATCATTTCAATTAAAAGAATAAATATTAAATAGGATTTTCAAAATACATAAGAAAGGCATCTTTGGTGGGGGGAAGCTTCCTGGGAATTCGTTATGGTTTGTTTTGGTTCATTTGAAGTGTATTATTTTGGAAGAAAATAATATTCTAAAGAAAAACACTACCTGCACTCCTAAAAATGCCATCAC
This sequence comes from Macrotis lagotis, assembly GCF_037893015.1. Classification (NCBI taxonomy): domain Eukaryota; kingdom Metazoa; phylum Chordata; class Mammalia; order Peramelemorphia; family Peramelidae; genus Macrotis; species Macrotis lagotis. The sequence continues at coordinate 145,860,013 of NC_133658.1, read as the reverse complement.
AATTGAGTTGATAGTTCCCAAGAGTCCTTCTGGATCATAAGCCACTTTGGTGTGGTAGAGCACCTAGAGAAGGAAGAAAGGAAGAAAATTAATGATGAAGACAGGCTGAGCACATCAGAAGAGTCTTTCTCAACATCCTTGTGGAAGGTCTGATATCTAATATCTAGAGGAAATTAACACAGGAGTCACAACCCGGATGGACAGAAGCTATATCCAAATCCAAGGAGTGAACGACTGTTTTTTTTAAAGGTTTTTTGCAAGGCAAATGGGGTTAAGTGGCTTGCCCAAGGCCACACAGCTAGGTAATTATTAAGCGTCTGAGACCGGATTTGAACCCAGGTACTCCTGACTCCAAGGCTGGTGCTTTGTCCACTGCGCCACCTAGCCACCCCTCATTTCTTTTTAAGAACAGTTGTTCAGGGGTGGCTAGGTGGCGCAGTGGACAAAGCAACAGCCTTGGAGTCAGGAGTACCTGGGTTCAAATCTGACCTCAGACGCTTAATAATTACCTAGCTGTGTGGCCTTGGGCAAGCCACTTAACCCTATTTGCCTTGCAAAAACCTTAAAAAAAAAAAACCGAAATGAAAATTGCTAATCAGTTTATTTCCCTAAAAAGGGAAATAAAAAAATCTGAAAAATTATGAGAATTCACCTCATAAGCAGCAAATTGGCAAAGATGACAAAAAGAAGGGAAAAAAGCACTAACAGAAGGGAATAAAAAGACACATATACTAGTATACAACTGGGAAAGCTGTTAATCACACCCAACCACTTTGGAGAGTAGTTTGAAATTAAGCTTAAAATCCAACTAAAACATCTAACTCAGAGATCCCATCACTTAGGCACATTCCCCAAGATCATCAATGACAAAAAGAAAGTCTCCTTCTATATACACATCATAATATTTACAGAAGCATTTTGTGTAGTGGGAAAGAACTGTTTATAAAGTTTAGCTCATTTATTATTATTGGTCAGTCATTTCAGTCTTGTTCAACTTTCATGACTGCATTTGGAGTAGTTTCTTCACATTTGAGGAAACTGAGGCAGACAAAGTGACTTGGCCAGGGTCACACAACCAGTAAATATCTGAGTTCACATTTGAACTCAAGTCTTCCTGACTCCAGGTCTGGCATTGTACCACCTGGTTGCTCCATCAATTGAGAAAGTGCTAAAAAAAAGAATGGTGTGTGAATATAAGAAAAGTAAGAATGTTATTAAAAATGATGACTGGGCTAAATCTAGAAGAACAGAGAAAGATAAAAATTGATGCAAAGCGAGTAAGCAAAGGCCTAAAAATTTGAAATAATGAAAAAAAATTAAACTGAACCATTGAAATACAATAACTAAGCATATCTTCCAAGTATAGATGAGGAGGCAGCTAGGTGATGCAGTGGAAAGCGCACTGGTCCTGGAGTCAGGAGAACCTGAGTTTAAATCTAGCCTCAGACACTTAATAATTACCTAGCTGTGTGATCTTGAGCAAATCACTTAACTCTACTGCCTTGCCAAAAAAAAAAAGTATAGATGAGAAAATGCATCTCCCTTCCCTCTCTGCAAAGGTGAGCTTTTATAGGTATGAAACATTGTCAGACATAGATGACGGTTGGTCAATTTTATTGACTTATCCCCCCCCCCATTTCTTTTTTTTCCCTTAATTTTTGTTACAAGGTTTGACTTTTTTGGTAGAGGCAAGAGCAGGAATACATTTCATGAGGTGATATTAAAAAAACAAAGGTATCAACAAAAATAAGATGTTTTTGAAAAGTGCATGGTATTCCAAGACTAAGTATCAATCAAAAAAAAGTCTCAGAAAGGACCCCAAAGATCACAGTGATTAAACTTCCTGTGGATTTAAGACAACAGTATACAGATCATATATGTATTAACCTACTTTAGTTTAAGAAAAACCTACTTTAAGAAAACACTGCACCCTTTCACAAGGATGGGTTAATTTTACTCACATTAGGAGATGGATGTTGGTAAATGTGGTCTTCTCCCAGAAGTAAACGATCAATGTAGCCGGCAGCTCCTCCAGTACAATTCGGGTATTTTCCAAAGTCTCCAATGCCACCAGGGCCAAGGTAACCCCTAGAGATGATTAAAACAAATTCTTACTTTATGAAACCTCATAAATCCATAATTAATAAATTTATAAAAGAAATAATTCATATTAAATAATTTTTGAAACTTTAGAATTCATAATAAACAATAAACTTATGAAACTTCTTAATGAGATAAATTATGTATGAATATAAACCTTTGTAGACTGGCTTACCTACTGCCTTAGCCTCAATTTCCCCATACGTAAACTGAGTGGGATTGGGCTGGACAATTTCTAAGATCACTTCCACCTCTAAATCTATGATTTCCTTCGAGCGTGAAGTGTGTCTAGTGTTCATGCAGTTCCTTACACAATACTTCAACTTCTCTCACCAAGTTTGGAATGTACCCCTCCTTCCTCTGCCTCTCAAAACACTTGATTTCCTCCAAATGGCAACTTATACACTACCTTTTCCACGAAGACTTTTCTGATTCCTTCGTATCAAATTATCTTGAATATCTCTTGAGTATTTGTGAGTATATAAATATAGTGAAGTAGACAAAGAAAAATGGAGCAATTTGGTCCTCAAGGAGCTTATATTCTATAAGAGATGTGTGTGTGTGTGTGTGTGTGTGTGTGTGTGTGTGTGTGTGTGTGTGTGTGTGTGTACAGATCTACTTATCTACACAGCTATATACATTTACAGATATGAGTGGATACATACATTTCTAGATCCACACACGGCACTGTCTTTGACGGCACCTAGCAGGTCTTAAGGAGTGCCAGCTAACTGACTGAAGTTTTCTTCCATCATAGGAGCTTAGGAATCAGGTTTATATTATTTCAGATCAACAATTCAAGGAACATTTATTTTTTTTGGTTTGTGTTTTTTTTTAGGTTTTTGCAAGGCAAATGGTTTAAGTGGCTTGCCTAAGGCCACACAGCTAGGTAATTATTAAGTGTCTGAAACCAGATTTGAACCCAGGTACTCCTGACTCCAGGGCTGGTGCTTTATCCACTGTGCCACATAGCCGCCCTCAAGGAACATTTATTAAGCAATTATTAGATACCAAACGCTGATGGACCAAAGATAAAAACAGAAAGAGGACCCCACCCCCCCAAAAGTATAACATGTACAAGGATAAGTAAATTCAAAGTACTTTGGGGAAGCCAGGTGGTGCAATGGATGGAGCAAACACTCTGGAGACAAGAGGACCTGAGTTCAAATCCAGCCTGATACTTGACAGTTGTGTGACCCTGGGCAAGGCACTTAACCCTGATTGCCTTAAAAAAAATTTCAAGGTGATTTAAATGGGGGAAGAAATGGTGAGCGTCAACAACTGGAAGTGTCAGGAGAGGCCTGTGAAGGAGGCCTTTGCTGTTCAGAAATAGACAATTATTAAAGCTGACAATTCCCAGTCCAACTGGCAGCTGGAAAACTGAAACATTTCTCAGGACCCTCTCTCTCCCCTTAGGCCCTTTATGTGGTAGGCATTTGGGAGAAGAATGAATCGCTTAACCAAAAACAGCTCTGATGGATAAAGATCCTAAGACACAGGAAAAAACTGCTATCGTGGTAAGGACAAAAGCTGCATTCATGTTGCTCCTTAGAGGACGTGCTTTCTAATTTGAGCTAATAATGCAAAGCTTCACTACTACTACTATTACTATTCTCCTCATTTTACAGATGAGACCCTGGGGCTCAGAAAGGTAAGAGATTTGTCCAGGGTCACACAGCTGACAAGTATCAGAAAGAGGAGACAACTCCAGACTTCCTCCCAAGGCCAAGGTCAGGCCTCTCCACCCACCTGGCAGCACTGCCTCTCCTCTTTAACTTCTATAAAAAGTAAGGAGAGTATTTACTCACGTGGGACAGCCAGGAACTGGTAACAAGAAGGTCACACACACCCAAATGGCTTCCAGCATCAGAATGAAAATCCACTGGGGCCAGTAGGAGATGATATCCTGGAAAGAAGAACAGGGCCTCTCCTATTGTAAAGGGCGTATAAAGGAAGAGAAATGGCAAATGAGTTTTTGTACAATATTCCAGGCAAATGCCCTAACAAGCACAGACCTTCTTTTGGGATGTTGAAGGAAAAATGAGAGATGAATTCCCGTGGGTTCCAAGTTGTTTGTTCTCCTATGAAGAATCACAATTAAAACCAAAAAAGAAAAAAGAAACAATGAAAACATTAATTAAGAGAAATCAATAATTTCCAAGAACTCTGTAGCAGGCTTTATTTAATAGTCTTCAGTGTTATTCTAGCTTCCAGCATATAGTTTAGAATTTCCTAAATGAAATGACACAATTAAATAATGCACTTAAACCATGATATAGGTTGCAGAATATTTAGCCACACTAGCAAGTTAAAATATTACAACACTATGACTAAATTCCCACAAAATATTCCTAGCAAAAGGAGAGGGCAGGGAGAGGGCTGGTGGAGACAGAGTAAAGACCACTGTGACTGCTGCTTATAATAATTCACAAACCAATACTGGGTTAGATCCATTTCCTATGGAAAAGCAGAGTTCTCACTCTCAAAGGCTGTGATTTTATCAGTGAAGGGAATATTCAGTAGAGAAACTCCCTCCACTAAAGCAGATGGCAGGTATCAAAAAATGTAAAGAATCTAATGGTCTGGAGGTGCTGAGGGGGTTGAGTGACTGGTGCCTAACTCCTGTAATGATCTGAAAACAGAGTCAGATAATTTCAGTGTGAAATGAGAACAGTTATGTAGCTGACAAGATTATAATAACTAGCACTGACATAATTTATAAAGCCTTTTACAATTTATCTCATCTTGTCCTCACAACAACCCTGGGAAGGCAATACTATTATTATCTTCATTTACAGTTTGGGGAAACTGAGGTTAAAAGACTTGCCTAGGATCACACAGCTGAGAAATGTTTGAAACAGGTCTTCCTGACTCCAAAGCCCAGAGCTCTGACTGGCCCCCAGCTGTCTCAAGACAGGCAGAAGAGGAGTGGGAATCGTTAATAAACCCATCTGAATGCATAAATTGTGGAACAATGAAGAGAGCCCTGGACTTGGTCCCCACCTAGACCTCTACCAGTTGTGTGGCTCTAGGCAGGGCACCTTTCTTCTCAACCTTTGTTTCCTCATCTATAAAAAGGGTATACTAACAGAAAGTATCGTCAAGATTGTGGCAAAGATCAACTTTTCTAAAGCATTTTGCAAAATTAAAGCTAACTGATATTATTTGTAAATGTTAAAAAAAAAAACATCATGGGAAGAACCAAGAAAATCTGGAATAAGTTGTTAAATCTGCTAACAAGGGGGAAGGAGGAAAATAATAAAAGAATGAACCTTTAAATGCTTGCCACATGCTAAGCTCTCTATAAATGCCTGGTGACTGATTGATTGACTTTAAAATAATGATCAGGACCATCAAAATCAAAAGAAAACAAATAAATATTTCCACCAAAATTGAGATTGCAATCATTTTCTGGAGGGAGATGGCTTGTCCAAGTAGCCAAATGCAATTTAAACTATTCTACTGATTTAAGAAAGTAACTATGAAGATGAGAGATGTTATTCTGCTTCTTTCCCTGTCTGTGTTCATCTCTGGGCTGAAGTCACTGGGCAAAAATAGAAAAGATGACTTGGTTTGGAGGATTCTGAAAACCTCTTCACAGAATTTCTCCACTTTTTCATCCTCTATAGTGGCTATAGCTGTATGAGTTCTAATTCTTCTGCAGTGGCCTTTTTTTCTCATGCTTATCATGAGCACTGCAAGGGAAGATGATCTTATGAAATGGTGCTTCCTGCTGCCTATGAGCATGTGATGAACTCTGCCCTTTGATTATTTAGCCTCTCTACAGAAGACCCGTGAGTCATTTTTCGAATCAGTAGCTACTTCCTTAAGTCTTCTGGTTTCACTTTTAGCAAAAGTATAACAATAAAAACAGTCATTATTATACTCATAATGATGATGAGGTAGCAACATCAACCTAGCTCTTTAAAGTTTACATACCCTGTACAATTATTATTTGATCACCAAAACACTCCTGTGAGGTAGGTATGATCTCTGTCTTCATTTTACAAATGAGGAAAACTGAGCTGAGAGAAAGGTTAAATAACTGAGAAGGCATTTAAACTCTCCTATTCCTGACTCCAAGAATAGAGTTCTATCCATTACCACATCTAGCTGACTGATTCAATCCTCTAGGTTCAAATTCTTTAGAAGTATGGTCACTTAGAGAGGGATGCCATATATAGAGGATCAACAGTTGATCAGTGTTTACCTGAAACATTGATTCTTAGCAACCTCTGTCCCCTTTTTCTCCATTCATTCATCTACTGTCCCTACAGAAGAATAGCTACATAGGTCTGAGGGACACCTTGGATTTTCCTTTGTTTCCCCCTCCCCCAAACACCCATGCATTGCCTTGGTCAAAGACTTTATCACCTGTTACCTAGCCTGCTTTTTAGTGATTTAGAGTAGTCTTTCATATGGTTATTAGCAGCTCAAACTCTCAGCAAGACTTGAACTAACTTTTTATAGTCAATAGCATATTATAAACACAAGTTCTCTATACCAAAAATGAAGAATACAAAGAGGAACAAGGTTCTGTGAGACTGAACCTTGGGCAAGACACTTAACCCCATTGTCTTGCAAAAAGAAAAAACAAAAAAGAAAGAAAAGAAATGCCAAAAAGGACAGTTTCACACAAATCTTGGAAGGCTTTTGTGAAATTATTAAGAGTAAAGTGAACAGAGTCAGAATAATTTTCATGATAACAACATAGCAAGAACAATCTTGAAAGACTTAAAAACTCTGATCAACAAAATGATGAACCACGAATCCAGAGGACCAATCACAAAAAATGGCATAGAACTTGTGACGGAGAAATGCATTGTGAGACACAATTTTTGGACATGGCCAATATAGGGTTTGTTCTGCTTGACTATTCCTATCTGATTTATTTTTTAAAGGGGGAAAGGAGTGTCTTAGTTTTCTTTCAGTCTGAGCAGAGAGGATTTGGGAGAACTGAATTTTATGTTCATTGAACTTAGTATTTACTTAAATTATTCATTGAATTTAATATTAAAAGGGAAAAAAAGCAAGTTCTACTTTTGAAGATTTGCACTTTTCCAGTTCAATCCCTTTTCTTCTGTTCTTTGTTATCTGGACGTGATCATTTTATTTGGTGTTAAGTTCAGTATTTTAGAAAATTTTTAAAAAGTTGTAACTGAATCCCAAGGTATTCTTTTCTCAAAATCGAGGCTCTCACCGAAGTACTGTTTTCAGGTACGGCTTTAGCAAAGAGAAGTTCTAAAACTGCAACCACAAGGTAGGTCAATCCCAGACGCTGAAGCACCCCAGGGATGCGCAGCTTCTCCCAGGACACTGGAGGAAATACAAATGAGACTGTTAGCCGACAATACCACTTTTCATACAAGGGCCGTACCTTTTTTCTGAAGCCTACAAAGGATATGTTGAATAGATCTATAGAAGCATTTGCAGATGGACACAGAGGTCATGCCTGAGTCTATTAGACTCATGTCATAAGGAATCTAAGATCAAACCAGGTGCATCTGGGTCAGACCCAGCTCTTAAGTGAGTTGTTGTGGTTGATGAGTCCTAAGGGTCTGAGGCCAAATTTGGGGCTCTATCCACTGTGTTTCCCAGCTAAGCCTCTCTGTGGCCACCTACTTTAAAGTTTTTCTGCCCTCCAGCTGAGTAAAGGGCAATGACACTAATGAAATCATGGATCTTTGGAAAAAATTTTCACCTCTATTAGATTTAAATCCCAAGTCTTTCCCTCTGGTCCTGACCTCTTCTATAAGTTTCATTCCTATAATTCTAATTCCAAATATCTGATTGCCAACTATTGCCATTGGGATGCCCACTGTTACCTCAAATGCAGAGCTTTGCATAAGAAATAAAGTCTAACTTGGCACTTAAACCATCCTAGCCTTTTCTTCCACCTATTATCTCTTTACATGAAGATGAACAAGTCTGCCTTTCCTTGAAACCTCCTACCCTCTTCTCCCTAGCAGTCTCCCAATTCTAGACTTATAGAGAATTTGGGACATCATAATCACATACATACTGCTGCTGCCACCAAAACAGATGAGTCGACTTCCTCTCTTATGGTTCTACTCATCTCCCTAATTCTCTAAACCAAAATATTTCCCAAATGTTGCCCCTTCCTATTAAAATATAAGCTCCCTGAGGACAAGAGTTTCTATACAATTAGTGGAGCTATTGTATTTGTGTTTCTGCAGTGCTTAGTGCACAAAAACACATAAAATGTGCAGTATTTTTTCTTTTATTTATTCAAATCCCACTTTCTCTGTTAGTTATGTAGAAATGATTTCCCCTTCTCTGACCACTAGCTCCTGGAGCATCTGATTGCCCCACATGGCCCTGGACTGCTGGGACTCAGTGAGGGCCCCATTTCCCCAAGCAGATTTGAAGCTCTGGAAGATAACCATGGCATACTATACTTATTTCTGCCTTCAACAACTCTTAGCAGCATTAAGCAAATAATCAATAAACACTTGCTGAATTAGGTTTGTAGATTTAGAGCTTAGAAAGAAACTGCCAGGTCATTTCATCCAAGCCCTCATTTTAAATATGAGACGACCAAGGGTCAAAAAATTTAAATGACTTTCCAGAGGTACACAAGTAATAAGTAGCAAAGTTTGGATTTGAACTTAGATCCTTGGTCTCAATTTGATACTTTTCAATCCATCATGTTGCCTCTATTGAATGAAATATAAATTTAAAAATGAACTCAAAATCTAGTGTTTAACTAGCACCCCACAAAAAAACAAAAAAAAACCAATACCTAGCTTCTCCTCCTGACTTTCAGTTCCTGTCCCAACTGTCCTCTTAGTCACCCAAGCTAGCATCTTCAGTCATCTTTGATACTTGCCTTCCTCTCACCACCTACTCCCCACATTCAATCTGTTGTTCTTTGACAAAGTGTTTCAAATCAGTCTTTTTTATTTATATCCCTATTTTAGACTACTCCTAATTAAAGCCTTTAGTTCCTCCTCTTTATTCACTTCACACTCAAATGATTACAACAACTTTGAGAATTCTCTACCTTCCAGTCTCTATACCATCCCATCTAGCCTATAAATCATTGCTAAATTAATTCCCTTAAAACACCACTTCACTTATGCTACTTTTCTACCTGAGACTTGCCTTGGTTTCTACCTGTCTAAGAAATGGAAGCCAAACTCTGCAGCCTGGATCCAATGCCCTTCACAGATCTTTGCCCCCATGTGGACGCATGTTATTTCTCATTAGCCCCTTAGAAGGACCCCTCTGCTCCAGCCACACTGGACCATCTGCTGACCCCTGACACAGCTCTTTGTTCTTTCCATTTATCTCACTCAAAATGCTTTCTCTTATCTGTTTCTTTTGTCTTATCTCTACAGATAAGCCTGTACAGTGAATCTTAGATTTCACTAACAAGCACAGTGCCTTTTGTTGAGCCTGAGAGATCATGTCATGCTATGCCTCATACTCTTCCTTCAGGATCCCTACCCCAGTAATAAATAACAGCATTAAACTGCATCAAAAGGCATGATTCCTTAAGGGCATCTCAATCACAAATAGGAAACAAAGATAAATTCACATTGTTTAGTCACCTCCAACTCTGAGGACCCCATTTAAGGTTTTCTTGGCCAAGACACTGGAGTGAGTTTTGCTTTATCCTTCTCCAGCCCATTTTACAGATAAGAACCTGAACCAAGCAGACCTGTAAGTGTCTGAAGCTGGCTTAGAATTTAGGTCTTCTTGATTACAGACCCAGTGTTCTATCCACCATACCACCTAGCTGAATTCATGGGCCCCAGCTACAAAAAAAACCCTCATTAGGAAATTACTGAAATAATGGTAACCCTGGAATATAATGGAAAGAACACCAAGGAGTGATAAGGCTTAGGTTCTAGTACCCTCCTCTGTAAGGTTATCCTCTACTCCACCTACAGTATCCTATATATATTATTTATGATATGTTATCTCTTCCATTAGTACATAAGCTCCTTGAGGCCAAGTACTGTGTTTCACTGTGGTTTTTGAATCTCCAGTATCTAGCAACTCACTCTTTCTCTCTGTAGTTTATTCATATGTGTATATATATGCATAAATAAATATAAAGAAATATGGGTGTGCCTATATACACATAGACCACCATGTATATATGTCTATGTGTATGTACACACATACAGAAATGTGTCTACATATTTATAGTATAGAAATGTTGATACTGCTACTATCTAGATGACTCCATGCCAGCCGTAATCTCTCTGTATCTCAGCTGTGAGATAAAGACTTTCAACATGATGCCCCCTAATTTCATTTTCATCTCTCTGATTTTCTGTGATAATCCAGAAAAGCACTGGAAATTGCATCCCTATCAGTTCATTCTTCATTATGCTAATATATATTTGAAATTAATTTACATGATACTATTTAATTTCCATCTTACAACTTGCATTCAGTTCTTTAAGAGAAATAAAACAATTACTCACAGGGTCCAAGGCAATAATTAGGATTCACAATTAGGATACCAATCACACAGAGCAGAAGACTCCTCCACAGGATTTTCCCCAGCAGTTTCCATTTGGAACATCCTCGCCGCAGCATAGAGCTCAAGGAGAGAGCAACTGAGGAGCCCATAATAAACACAAACCTTAAAGAAAAAAAAGAACTGGTTAACAAGTAATAGAGAGGTGGGGCCACTGATGAGTTTTTTGGTTTAGAGAAGTCTTCAATTTCTGCTATAAAAACACATTTGTGAGAACTATCAGACCAACTATTTGAGCAGTTCAGAAGCAGAGAATGAAGTTATTCAAATCCAAATAATTTGCCCTTAAAACTCTTTGAAGGAGAAACAAAAAACTGGAAGTTTTTGTATTCTCTCTTTTTCACAAATCCCACCCTTGGCTCCTGAACCAAGAAAAAGAGAAAATAATTGTTTCTTTCTAACCACAAGGCAAAGTGGGTATCTGCAACTCAGATCAACGCAATGACCAATCATTACTCCAGAAGACTAACAAGGAAACAACTACCAATTTCTTAATAGAGAAGCTATAGACTCAAGATGCAGAATGAAATATCTATTCTTGGGGACGGCTAGGTGGCGTAGTGGATAAAGCACCAGCCTTGGAGTCAGGAGTACCTGGGTTCAAATCCAGTCTCAGACACTTAAAAATTACCTAGCTGTGTGGCCTTGGGCAAGACACTTAACCCCATTTGCCTTGCAAAAGCCTAAAAACAAAACAAAACAAAAAAAAAAAAAAGAAATATCTATTCTTGGACACAGTCAATGGGGAAATTTGTTTTGCTTGACTATGGATATTTGTTACAAGGGTTTAGTTTTTCTTTTTTTTCTTTTTCCAAAGGGAAGGTGAGGAAGGGAAGGAAGAGAGAAAAAAATGCTTGCTAATTTTATTAAAATGAAATTTTAAAAAGATATCTCAATCACATCTTCTCGTTTTTCAACTAAACTTCCTTGATACTTAAAACAAACAAAACCTAGAAAGCTAACTGAACTTTTATTAGAGGTTCTTGACCAGGCATTGCTTTCCTTGGCTTCCCTTGGCTTCTTTTCTGAGGTCAACAAATGTTCTAAGCCATAAATGGGGATATGATCCCTAAATACAGGAAACATTCATTTCTTTGTGTAGCCCCTTCACACAGAATTACACATAAAAAAATTTAATAAATATACATTAAATAAATAAAGGTTTTTTAATCATTAATGTAGTCTCCTCTAACATGGAATTTGATATCACAAAAATTCTAGAATCAAAAAGTTCATGTCACAAACCTTAAGAATGGCCTTAAAACAAAGCACTGGTGTTAACTGGATGGAAGTTAATTGAGACATTAGAGTAGATGAAGGGGGAAAAAAAAATCACTGCCAACTTACCATGGAAACACAAGGTCTGCCACAGTCAAACCTGGAGAACAATACAACAGTAAGGAAAAAGAGGACTGGAATGAGCATCCTTTCTAATTCTTAAGATTGGTTGTAGAGTCCTTACCATGTAAGCATTAGTTTAATCTTCTGTAAAAGAAAGGTGTCAGACCAGATGACTAACTAGATCTTCCCACTTTGAATCTCTAACCCTCTGACCTATATGGAACTATGCAAATCAACAAAGCCTCCATAGATGAAAGAAATGTTGGAAGCTTCACTCAACATTTTTTGAAGAAAACTCTACTGAAAAAATATCATTTGCTGTCTTTATGCCCTATGAAGTCAATGAGTCAAAAGCATTCATTGTGGGCATAGACTGTGAGAAAGCACTGATCCAGAAACAAAGAATTAGAGGACTGAATGCAATTTAAAGCAGTATCCCGAGGGTTAATCCTAATCAATTTTTCAATGAACTCCTAAGCCAGGTTTCATAAGAATTATTCAGGGTCACAAAGTTCCCAGCATCTCAATAAAAGTGGCAACCTGGAAGTTAAGATGTTGTTAAGATAGTACTCAAGAGCAAAAGGCTTGTGACAAAGACAGACATGGAATATGGCAAAGACAACAGAAGGCCAAATTCTTGTCATTTTCCTGCAGAGCCTCAGGAGGTATTTTACAAAGAAATCCTTACAAAAGCAACTCGCTGTTATTATTGGACCTTGCTTATTGGCCCATGGATTCATAAAGTACCTGACTTCAAAGGACCAACCATCTATAAAATAAACAATATGGAGGAGGAAGGTTATGAACTTTGCTTTTACTGCATTCAAGGTGGGACAAATGACTTTGTTCTTTATATTTCTCAAAAAGGTGACTGAAATAAGCCATACAGGTTTTAGCAAATACTTTACCATTCCAGCTCTCATGCTTGAAGAACCAGTATTTTCCTCCTCCATAATTAACAAAAACCATGATGATGAGAGCAATCCTAAAAGAACAAAGAAAATACAAAGAATACCAAGTCCATGTATCAATATAGTGTAAGAGTTAACAATATACAAACATTTTGTACCTGCACAGAGAAGTCTTGCATTAACAATTCCCAGCAACCCAACATCATGGTGCCTGCCACTGAGGAGCCCTTGTTGGTTGATTGACTTCATATGAGTTTATGGGGAAGAAGTACGAATGCCTGACCACTTCTATCTTTTTAGAACAAGCCACTCTAAGGTCTTCTTTTACCTACATTGCTTAAGACCTGTAATGGACTAGGGGAACTGTACAGTGATGCTAATCTCTATCACTGGGGAAAAGGGTATGATGCCTCTAAGGATAACAGCTTGTTAATTAGACTTGGGTGTATTCTGGAGACATCTTGGTTTGCAACTTACTCTTACTATAAGGGGCAGCTAGGTGGCTCAGTGGATAGAGTACTGGCCCTGGAGTCAGGAGTACCTGAGTTCAAATCCGGTCTCAGACACTTAATAATTACCTAGCTGTGTGGCCTTGGACAAGCCACTTAACCCCACTGCCTCACAAAAACTAAAAACAAACAAAAAAAACCCTTACTTTTACTATAAAGTTATATATATACCCCTGTGACAACTCTCCTTCCTTCCCCAAATAGACAATGGATAGAAGGATGATGGAGCAGAAGGGGAAAAGAGAGGGACAATAATAAAAGGCAATGAATGAAGCACCTGAATTGTCTTGAAAGATGCTGAATTTTAATTTAAAAATAACAACAATGTTGTATAAAGTACCTATAATGTACAAAACATTGAACCAGACACTGGAGATTCAGGATTTTGTGGCTGTTATGCAGTTGACTCTTCCTGACCCTATTTGGAGTTTTCTTGGCAAGGATACTGGAGCAGTTCACCATTTCCTTCTCCAGTCCATTTTACAGATGAGGGCACTGAAGTAAACAGCGTTGGGGACTTGTCCAGGTTAAGTTAGTTACTAAGTATCTACAGCCAGGACAAAGAGTCCTCCTGATGCCAGACCCAGCTGCACTATCCTGACTGTGCCCCAAGCTGCTCTAATTAGAACCTTGGCGCAAGCAGAGATAACACAAGAACACAAACAACTGCAATATTAATTGGATTATGGCAAATATAACAGAGAGAGATCAAGCATCATTAAATGTTTAAGGAAAGAAAGGTCACATCTAGATGAGGGAATCAAGAAGCTTTTCAAGACTTCAAGGATAAATGAGATTTGATAGGTTAAAATGACAAAGTATATATCAGATGTGGAGGGATACCAGGATTCAGGGCCTGAAAATCAAGTCTCTCACACTATTCTCCTGGACTAGATGACAATACTGGTGGGGAGATTCAAGAGTCAGTAATAGTTACATTTCTATTTGGAAGGAAGTCTCCAGTGGAATGCCCTAGGGATCTGTGCGTTATTATTTTGGTTAATGGCTTAGGTAAAAGTGTAAGGGGCATGCTTATTAATTTAATTTGGCAGTGACATAAAACTGGGAGGGATAACAAACACAATGAGTGACAGAATCAGTCAAGTTAAGATTCAAAGTGACTCTGACAGCCTGGAAACTGGGCTGAACTGAATAAAATAATAGCGAGCATTTTTACAGAACTTCTCAACAACTCTGGTATGTAAGGAGCTATTAAAATCTCCATTTTATAGATGAGGAAACTAAGACAAAAGTTAATTGACTTGTCTGGGGTCATATATCTAGGAAGTGTCTAAGGCAGAAATGGAACTTAGTTCTTTCTGATTCCAGGTCCAATACACTTTACTGTACCTCCTTGTTGCCTCATTGAATTTAATGATGAATTTAATGTATTTTTAATTTTTAAAATCAATGAACTTCAGAGCAGCTAGGTGGCACAGTAGATAAAGCACCAGCCCTGGAGTCAGGAAGACCTGAGTTCAAATTCAGTCTCACTTAATAGCTGTGTGTCCCTGGACAAGTCACTTAACTCCAATTGCCTCCCCCCAAAAAAGGGCAGAAAAATATTTTGAGTCAGAAAGATTGAGATTCCAGCCCAACTTCTCAGTGCCTAAAACAATTCAGACTGAGAATGCTGGTAGATCTGCATTATTAGACAGAGTTTCTTCACTTGCACATCCCTACACTGAGAAAATCAAGATAGGATGAGGAGGAGAAACGAGCCAACGAGAGCAGAATGAGCTAAATTTAGAAAGCAAGTAACTTAGACAGCTGAAGCAAAACAACAATCACGTCATACCTAATACCTTCCATCACACCCAAGAGTTCCCAAAGGGTGCAAGATTTTAAGGAAATTCCCACTTACCCTCTGAATGTGTCTAGAGAGCGAAGGCGATGCACTGGAGGGGTCAGCCTCCACGCTTCAAGCTGCAGGTCACTACTATAAGACTCTGCTCTGGTTGGAGAGCCCAGCTCCTTCAGGAACAAAAGAAAATAGAAAATGTGTTAGTTGCTTGATCTCTTGGCTCAGTTTTTAACTTTTTTTTGATGTTTTCCTAACTTTGTCCATGGGTGACTGATGCTGAGTGAGATGAGCAGAACCAGAAAAACACTGTACACCCTAACAGCAACATGGGAGTGATGTTCAACCTTGAAGGACTCACTCATTCCATCAGTGCAACAATCGGGAACAATTTTGGGCTGTCTGCAAAGGAGAGTGCCATCTGTATCTAGATAAGGATCTGTGGAGTTTGAACAAAGTTCAATTTTAGAAAATTTAGAAAAAAACAGATATCTTATTGTCTGATCTTGTTACCTCAGACTTCTCTTCTCCTCTTTAAAGACATGATTTCTCTCTCATCACACCCAATTTGGATCAAGGTACAACATGGAAACAAAGTAAAGACTGAAAGAGTGCTTTCCGTGGGGGGGGGGGGGGTGGAGCAATTTGGGGGGAAAATCGTAAAACTCAAATAATACCTTTAATAAAAATAAATTTAAAAACGAAACGGAAAAAAAAAACTTTGTCCATGGGTCACATTTAAAGACATGACCATGTAATACTGGACTGAAATAAACTCATTTTACCCAATGCCAGCCAGTACTATGTCAGTACAAAAAAGTAAAAGCAGAGCACCCTTCAAGGACCTAATTGATACAAAGGTCCCTTCCACAACCTCTCATCATCTTCAAGTTGCTACAGCCAAAAATAGTTCCTGAATGTATTAAGTCTAGTTCTCAGCAGACAAACACATTGTCCGTCCCAGGTCCTGGACTTAAAACTGTAGACTCTGATTATATTGCCTTTCATAACACAAGCTCATTTCTACTCAATGATGAAGTAGAACTTTGGTGGACGTTAAGCAACATGCCACAAATACGGATAAGAACTATTAAACTAGAAGCTATAATTATTACATTTGGGGGAAAAAAAAACTTTAAATCTTAGAATTCTAAATCTTAGAAGACAGTGAAGACTACATTGGTGTGTACCAGTTACTCACAGAATTAATAAGACGATCAGTTTCTCTGGGATTCATCTTTTTGTACAGCCAATTCCGAACAGGATCAAGTCTGTAAATAAATGAATATTCCCTCTTAGCACACTCCATTTTCCTCAAAATTATACCCTTTATTAAATTAATTCATATTAGGACATAACAATGCAGAGTTTGAAATTACTGATACAGCCTAAAATAAAGCAAGAAGAAATCTTTCACAAAAATATGTGGCCTTTATCTTTTTTTTTTTTTTTTTTTAGGTTTTTGCAAGGCAAATGGGGTTGAGCGGTTGCCCAAGGCCACACAGCTAGGTAATTATTAAGTGTCTGAGACCGGATTTAAACCCAGGTACTCCTGACTCCAGGGCCGGTGCTTTATCCACTACACCACCTAGCCACCCCTGGCCTTTATCTTATAAAACAAAACAAGGAAACCTGAGCTTCCTATAAGCATTCATATTTTATGCAAATTTCATTGACATTTTTGTTGATGAGTCAGCATAAAATCTTCAAATGTTTGCTTTCACAAATCTCCCCACTTATACTTAACTCCATCATCCTATGAAAAAGAGTTAAATAGTCCTTAATGAATAATTAAAAGAAATTAATAAAATGACTCTTAAGATTCCATCTTATAACCATCAGGAAGATAAGGATAACAAAAAAAATGAAAATAGTAGCTATAGGAAGTGGCATGGGAGGAAAGACACAATAATGTGCTGTTGATGGAGCTGAGAATTGGTTCAACCACCCTGTAAATAAATTTGGAACTATGGCCCTCCCAAGATTACTAAAATAAGCATACCCTTTTATACACATACCCCTAGAGATATCAAAGACAGATGGAAATTACACATATATAATATTAACAGTAACCATAAAGAACTGGAAACTAAGTGGGTTCCCACTTAGTTTGGGAAAATGACTGGGAAAATTATTGTAGATGAGTGTAATGAAATGGAGTATAGTGCTTTAAGAAATGATATGAAAATGATAAATTTGGAGAAACCTGAGATTTAAAAGGAGATGAACTAAAGATACAGAATGAGATATGGCCAAAGTGTCAATCTGTTTTGCTTGACCACATTAATTACAAAGGAAGTCTTTTATTTGAAGACTGAGGAGTTGGAAGGTGGGAAGGAAGGGTATTGGTGGTTTGTGATAGTAATACCAAAAAAGGAACAGAAATAAAAGCCAATGAAACATTCAAAAACCACAAAAGAGAACAGAATAGAGTTCAGAAAAGTACACAGAAAATCAGGGTAACTTTGTTACCCTCATTAATTTTAATACATACTTAAAAACTGGAACTGAAGTTCAGTCTCAAATACAATTTTTCTCTTTGTATATTAAAACATTCATGTCTGTCAATATTTGTCAAGCTCATCATAAAAAAGAAAAATTTAATTTAAAAAAGGGGAAATTAGGATGTTAAAACAATTTGTCTGATTTTTCCTTACACATGGAGAAACATTCATTCCCAAAAATCAAATGGTCACAGAAGGAAGAGAAAAAGAGAAGTTACTGATGCCTTACTTAGAGGAATCAAGGCTACTATAGCTCTCCTTGTTAACAATAGTAGAGAAATCTGATGTCTTCCCAAGTCATATACCCATAACCTAACAGAGAATCTCCCAAGACTTGCCAAAATTAATATTTACTACCAACTTCTGCTGATTTGTTTCATGTTCCCTTCATGATTCTGTCTGAGAATCAAATCATAAGAGGATCACATGATAAAAAGACCATCATTTTCCACTAAGAAAGGAGTGTTTATACTATCACCTACTTACAAATCATAAAAATCAAATTACTATTCCAAGAGAAAATCATTCACCCAAAGGCCTAAGATCATAGGGTCAAAGACTCAGAATGTTAGGTCCTTCAAAATCAATTAGTTCAAGCCTCTCATTCTCACATGAGGAAAATAAAGTCCAGGGATGTTAAGTGTTTTTCCAAAGTTACATAGCTATTAAGTGACTGACTGCAACAGGATTTGAACCAAGACCCTCAGACTCCCAACTCAGGACTCTGCCATACAACCTCTTCTTATTCTTGCAACGATTTTCTCTTGGTCAGCTGCCACTTTAAAAAGCATAATGCTCAATGAAAATTATAATGGGTAAGAGAGCTAACCTTCCCTAATGTATATCCATTAAAAAGCACACTGAAAAGGCAAACTTAATCTTGAAGGGAAGAACATAAGGCTATATAATGCTAGAATTTTTATTATAATTTTTTCTGGAGTTAACCTTTGACCCTTTCACAGACTATCCTGGTTCATACTTATTTGTATGTATATCAAATGTAATATGAAAAAAATGTGAACTTAGTAATAATAATATTGTATTTGTATGATTACAAAGCAATTTATATGTATCAAAACTGTACAAATGAAGATATGATTTTTGCATCATAAAATTTTTTAATTTGACTTTTTAAAAATAACAAATCTCAAGTGTCTTTGATATGTAAGAATGTAATTTACCAAAAAGTTTCCAGAAGCTCTATCTAATGTGTAAAGTGGAGCTTTGCCTATATTCTTTTTTTTGGTTACTTCCTAATTTTTCCCATTTTCTCCCATTCTTCCATGAAATCATTTTTTAAAGAGCATTATTCTTCTACATTATGTAAAATACAAATTATAATTTTTTTCTTCATGACATTCCTAGACTACTTGACATTCTTAGGGATTTAAAGGCTTCAGTACGGCTGAGAGTCATTAGATTCTGTTATAACAAATCTGTTCTCCTGTTTTGACAAGAGAAGATCAGTACCAACCTTGTGAGACAAAAATTCTATTTAGAATTTAGGCAAAATAAGCTTCATTTCAACTTGAAAGAAATAGTACTTATTAAAATTCCAAGCAAACAAGTTTTAAAATAGCTCTCCTCCTCCTACCCTCCCCTTCTCATTTTTTCTTATGAGCACTCTTCTTCTCTCCCATTTTCAACATCTTTTTGATCCCTCCCAGAACCTCAATCCATCCTAATACAAAGTCAAAAATCACTCTTCTAAAAACACTAGATAGCAGACTTCCTATCCTAACACTAACCAAGAAAAAGCCAAGAAGAAGTCCAGTCTCTCTTTTCCCATCCTACCCTGCTGTGGAATGGTGGAAAGCAGGGAAGATGTGGAAGCTTAGCACCAGAGAAGAAAGAGGATTGTTTCGAGTTTTTTTGTTTTTTTTTTCCAAGCTTGGGAGACACCTCCTACAATTTCCAGAGATCTCTATAGAGATATATACAAAATATAATGACTTCTGTTTAAAAAAATAAATAATTGGTTGAGTTTAGGGTATCAAGATTTTTGCTGTTTGGAGCTTAGTGTTTTTTTTGGTACTTTGAGGGGAAGGTATGACATGATTATAAGACCTATAAAATAGTGAAAACAAGCCTTTATCAAAATACAAAATATGCCATGACCCACTTTCTCCGAGTGTCTACCTTATCCCACTCCCAACAATTTCTACTTACTTCACAAAGAAATTTCCTACGGATGAGGAAATGAGGATTGCTATATAAATAAGGAATGCAATGTAGATTGCTGTATGAAGAAAAAAAAGAATACCATCACAAATAATGTCAACATTATAAATAGTCACATCATTGTAATCCATAAAGTTACTTTTAATTTATAAGAGGCATAAAGCATTCCTGAAAAAAACTGCAATATAAAACTATTAATAGGGGAACCCCACATTTCTACGCTTAAATTTCCTATGAGCAAAGGAGAAAAAAACAAAGGGTATTAACAGGTGAAATCTACTTATTAATGCCTCATAGCTACAGTTTACTCACTTGAAATGCAGCTAAACTAAGAAATATACTTGAATGACAAATTCTACCTCCAGAATTGTCAGAGAATGAAAGATTCTGGATGGTCTCATATGAAATGGACAGGAACCTCTTTATCCTAATCCTAAATCAAAGTAAGATTTTTTTTTGGTCTAATGCTTCTATTTCTATATTTCTATCTTTCACTTTTTTTTTGTTCTATTCAGTTTTAAGTTCAGTAACTAATACTATTCCACTCATTTTTCACTAAAAATCTAAACAAAAACTTCATAACAATAGCTGACATTCATGGAATGCTGCACTTACTATATTATCTCCTTTGATGCTCACAACAACCCTGGGATAAGTGATATTATCATCTTTAATTTACAAATGAGGGAACGGAGGCTCAAAAGTGTTAATTTGCCCAAGGTAACAGAGCTAACAAATATTTGAGAGAAGAGTCGATCCTGGTCTCCCTTACTCCAAGTCCAATACTCTATCCACCATATTATGTTAGCTCTAATGATCTAAGATGAGCTCTACAATTTGGATTTTAAATTACCCAGAAAGCATTATGTGCTACTACTCTTTCCAAGCAGCATCCCAAAATTGAAAACATTTTCTGGCTAAGTTAAATAAACAACAAATGGGTACATACGAAAGTTGCTGTTGACTGGACTTTCATTGACGACCATGTCACAGGATAACTGGCTGACACCACCATAATGAGGTTTTACCCAGAGAGAATAGTTTCCAAATTCTCCAAAAACATAATGTATCCTGCAAAGAATTAGGAAAATAACAATTTAAAAAAGCAAAGAAAAGAAATTTAGAAACTGAGTTGGAATTTGACAAATATGTTCATTGCAGAAGGTTATGACTGCTGGAGACCAAGAACAATATGGAGATGTGTTTGAAAGGGAAGGAAAAAGGTATGAGGAGGGTGGAAAGAAAATGCAGATTTTTATCGAGATAGGTCAACATCAAAGGAGGTACAGACCGGCAAATCTCTTTCTTTTCCAAGGTATCATTTAGGAGCAAGGTGACAGGGTGCTGAGAGCTCACTGCAACTGCTGCAATGCTAGGGTGTCCAGGTTTGGGACTCACCGGAACGGACACCAGAAACTGATACAAGCACTATAAAAATAAAGCACAAGAAGGAAGGGCGTTGGGGAGTTTTAAAGTTGGCTGGCTTTTTAAAAATAAGTTTGTATTGATGTCTTCCTACATCGGAGTGACTTCATGGATCCCTTCTTCTCCCCCCGCCCCCAGAGTTGTCCCCTGTATCAATTTGCAGGGGTGGTTTTGACTTGTATTACTTTTATTATTAATGACTTGGAGCATTCATTCATATGGTTTTGAAAATTTTGCAATTGTTCTGAGAAATGTTTTTTTTATATTTTTGATTACATAATCGTATAGGTGGACATGTACACATGTAGATAGCTGTAAAAAAAGACCTGGACTTGAAAGTCATCCACCACATCTTGTTTTCATCTAAGTGTTTACAAATGAAGGGAAATCACATCTATTGAATACTCTTCTATAATCCCCAGTCATACAGTTACTTACACATTTTGAAATATTGCAGTATTTCACTTTCCATAGAAATCATTTTTACTTTTAAAAAAGGCAATTGAGAATAGAAATACAGACATAAGACTTTACTATAAAGTTATCAGATCTGAAACTTGGATGAAACTCTTCTCAAAGAAGAATTGAATGGACATTCTAAAGAGGAAATATGTTCCCTAGGGACTAATAATGTGAATATATAAACACTGAGAAATCAAAGATCAGCCAGTAAGAAGAAAAGAAGAGGAGGAGGAGATGGTGATTCATTGCTGAGAGGTGTTAAGGCAACTGTTGGTTGACATGATAACAACAGTAGAAATCTGCTTTGGCTGCCTCCCCAGGGTACACATCCAAGACACAGTAAAGAATCTCTCTTCAGACTAGTCAACTGAGATAAGTGCTACCTACTTTTGGTGATTAACCTGGACACAAATGCTACTGGCCAAGAGGAATCTAGACTCAGAGAAGAAAACTAAAGTCATTAGGTGTTGTTTTCATCATTCCTGCAAGGCAAGGATTTCAGAAGAGGTTGGCAAAATTGGAAAGTGAACATATAGTTGGTTAAGAAGATGAGATTTAAGAATGGGAATTGAATTTCTAAACCATGACTTAAAATAGAAGAATAAGAGCCTCCTAGCCAGAGATGAAGTATACATGTGCTAGTCATAATATATTTGCTTCAAGTTTTGAAATCTAGCAAAAAGGACATTAAAATTAAAAGGGGGAGCAGTTAGGTGGTGCAGTGGATAGAGCACTGGCCCTGAAGTCAGGAGGACTTGAGTTCAAATCTGAGCTCAAACACTTAATAATTATCTAACTGTGTGATCTTAGGTAAGTCACCTAACCTCATTGCCTTAGCAAAACTTAAAAGGAAGAAAGGAAGGAGAAAATTGCCTATTCACTATCACCAAGCAAGATACCACAGAGAATAGACAAAATATATTTAAAAAAAAATACCAAGAGATATACTCAGAAATTCAATAAGGACAGAATTAAGGAAAATAAGACAATAATGAAGTTCATAGTCATATTTTTTTTTAAAATGCCCAAAGTATGGGTAATAAACAAAACAAACCAATGAGCCTAAAACAAAAAGGAAAATTTAACTTAGTAACATATTTGGTAGAATGAGATTCATGACTAGAACATGACTCTGGAAGAGTTGCCTTATTCAAATGAAACAATCTAAGGGAAAAGTCAGGGAAGAGACAGGGGTAGTACAACACAGAATATTAGAAAGATTAGAAGCTTCAAGAGAGAACTGAGGCAAAGCTCATCATTAGGTTAAACAGAAGCCATATTTGTAACCTGAGTGTACTATTGCCACAGCAAGTAGGTAATGCAGATAAAGTAGCAGACATGGAGTCAGGAAAACCTAAATTCAAATCCAGCCTAAAATAATTACTTGGACAAGTCACTGAACTCTGTCTGACTCAGTTTCCTCATTTGTAGAATAAGCTGGAAAAGAAAAAGAGCAAAACACTCCAGTATCTTTGTCAAGAAAATCCCAAATGAGGTCATGAAGAGTCAATCACTTCTGAAAACGACTGAACAACATTATTATTGCCAACCTAGACTTAATAAGGAAATTCAAGAAAGTGACATTTTTGGACAACACAGAAACTATTCTTCCTAATTAAAACCTCCCCTCTACCTAAAATCTAGCACACTGACCATGGTAGTGTCATTGTTGTTGCTAGACAAGAAACTCATAAAACACAGGATAGAATAGTAATAGCAGACTTTAATTATCTTTATGTCAGCTGAAGTTCTTTCAACCAAAAACAGAGTGGTTGATTTCTTCATTTGCCATAGGGATGTTATCTTTCAAAAGGAACAGGAACTAAAAAAGGGGGGGGGCAGATTCTAGTCTGGATCTGATTCTTGTCAACAAGAAAGAACTGGTTGCTAGGTGATGAGAACCTTGGGAGGAAGTTCCATCTTAGCTTAAATTCTGTGATAGAAAAGGAAAAGGAAGTGGGAAGACTTAGATCTTGGGGTAGTAGATTTCAAAAAAAGTAGGAAAAAGAACAGGTGGTATTCCATAGTATAAAATTTTATAAGCAAGTCCAGGAGAAGCAAAGTTCTCAGAAATGAAATTCTAAGACACAAAAGAAAAACAATTCAAATGAAAATAAGGGAGTTTTCTGAAGAAACCAATGAGCTAGTCAAAGCAACTCCCTAACCAATCTATGGTGAGAAGTAGAATAGAATAGTCTAGAGAGCAAGTTAGCTGACCTAAGAGTTGGAAAAAATCTGGGTTCAAGTTCTGCCATTCATCATATTGAATGTGTAACCTTGTGAAAGTTGCCACCTCTCAACACTCCCAAGCAATTCTCTAAGACTATAAATTGCTGACAGTTGCCCATCTTCAGTGGTAGAGTGACTTGTTTCACTGGCATTCCTTACATCAATAAAATCAAAAGGCCAAGATACCCTATCACTATTCTTCCTCCCCCCATCACCATCCCAAAAAAAAGATATGTACAAAATTAGAACCA
This sequence comes from Macrotis lagotis, assembly GCF_037893015.1. Taxonomy (NCBI): domain Eukaryota; kingdom Metazoa; phylum Chordata; class Mammalia; order Peramelemorphia; family Peramelidae; genus Macrotis; species Macrotis lagotis. The sequence continues at coordinate 145,835,784 of NC_133658.1, read as the reverse complement.
AGGGTCAGTAATGGAGAGGAATACCATAGAGATGGTCATAAAAGAATGTCAGAAGTTGTCAAATATTATCATCACAGACTTGATATGGCAATTGATCAATCAGTCACAAGAATTTAAGTTCCAGAAGCCGAGGATGCAGAAGACAAAAATGGAATGATTCCTGCTTTCAAGGAGTTTATCTGCAACTTAAACATATATATATGTATACAATGTATACATATATATATATATGAATACAAGATATTTACAAAATACTCATGTACTTATCAATTAATCAAATATTAAGAATCTGCTATGTGCCAAACTGAGCTAGGCAGTGAGAATACAAATACATAGAACTAAACAATCCCCATGCACAGAGAGATTACATCCTAATGAAAGAAGCAATTAGCACATGAAAAAAATAAGTATATAGAACATTTGTATAAATATATAAATACATACAATTTGTTAAATACAATCCCCCTCCTAGGAAGGAAGACACAGCATTTGGAGGGATAAGAAAAGGCTTCCTGAAGATGATGCTACATGAGGCCATGTAAGGAGGGAGTTCATTCCCACACATGGAGGGCAGTCAGTTCCCCATGCAAAGGCAGGGAGTGTTGTGTGTGAGGAGCAGAGAGAGGGCCAGTCAACTGCTAGAGATAAGTAGCGTGTCTCATCATGCGTCCTTCAGAATTATGGTGGGTCACTTAGTTACTATAATCAACACAATAATCCACCACAATTCCAAAGGATTCATGATATTAAATACTATCCACCTCCAGAGAGAGAGAGAGAGCTGATGGTCTGAGAGTGAAGACTGAAGCATAATTTTTTTTCCCTTTATTTTTCTTGCTTTTTATTTGTTTCAGAATAAGGCTGATGCAGAAATATATTTTGTATTTCATTTCACTTTGCATCAGTTCATACAAATCTTCTCAGGTTATCCTGTAATCTTTTTCTTTAACATTTCTAATAGAACAATAGTATTCCATCACATTCATATACATAATTTGTTCAATCATTTCCAACATAAGGGTACCTCCTCCATTTCTAATTCTTTGTCATGATAAAAAGGATCGCCATAAATATTTTTGTACATATGTGTCCCTTTAATCTCTTTGGGATGGACCTAATAGCAGTACTGCCAGATCAGAGGGTATACACTTTTTTTTTAGGTTTTTTTACAAGGCAAACGGGGTTAAGTGGCTTGCCCAAGGCCACACAGTTAGGTAATTATTAAGTGTCTGAGACCGGATTTGAACCCAGGTACTCCTGACTTCAGGGCCGATGCTTTATCCACTATGCCACCTAGCCACCCCTGGGTATACACTTTTGATAACTTCTTAGCCAGTGTTCCAAATTGTTTTCCAGAAAGCTGGCTGAACCAGTTCATAGCATCACCCATCATTGTACTTCATTTTCCCAGAGCCCCTCTAGCATTTGTCATTTTTCTTTTTTGTCAGTTGTGCCAATCTGATGAGTGTGAGGTAGAACCTCCAAGTTGTTTTAATATGCACTTCTCTAATTATTTGTGATGGAGCATTTTTTTCATATGGCTACCTCTGAAAAACATCTATCATATCCTTTGATGATTTATCAATTGAGGAATGGCTCTTATTCTTTTTTTTTCAAGGCAATGGGGTTAAGTGGCTTGCCCAAGGCCACACAGCTAGATAATTATTAAGTGTCTGAGGTTGGATTTGAACTCAGGTATTCCTGACTCCAAGGCCAGTGCTCTATCCACTGCGCCACCTAGCCGCCCCCAAATGGCTCTTATTCTTACAAATTTGAATCAGTTCACTATATACCTTAGAAATGAGAACTTATTACATAAACTAGATACAAAGATCCCCCCCAGTCAATTTATTGCTTCTCTGCTCATTTTTAGCTGCAAAAACTTTTTCTTTTATATAACCAAAACTGTCTGTTTTTCCTCCTGTAAACTTCTCTTATCTCTTGTTGATCACAAATTCTTCTATCTGAGGTAATTTCCATGTCCTTCTATTTTCTCCATGATGTCATCCTTTACTTCTAAATCATGTCTCTTCCATAAAATGGCATAAGATGATAAGATTGCCCAACAATTTCTGCCAAATGATGAATCCTTCCCCAAAAGTTAGGGTCTTCAGGTCAATCAAAAACAAGAATACTGTGCTCATTTGCTTCTATATAGCTATCTGTCCCACTAATCAATCTCTCTTGTTTCTTTACCAGTCCCAAGATTATAGCTTTGTAGTTTAGTATACAAAGTGATACTGCTAGGCACCCACCTTCTAACTACAAGGTAACATCAGAACCCAAGTCTTCCTGACTTCAAAATCGAATACTCTTTCTTTTGCACTTGATCAATCTCGCTTATTTCTTATCCAGTTCCAAGATTATAGCTTTGTAGTTTAGTATACAACATGAATACTGCTAGGCACCCACCCTTCAAACTACAAGGTAACACTGGAACCCAAGTCTTCCTGACTTCAGAATCAAATACTCTTTCTTTTGCACTTTGGTGCCTTTCTTTTAAAAAAAAGCTAGAAAAATAATTATATGGGTTTAAGAGGCATTAGGAATTAAAATTAATTTGCCTAAAATAAAATATAAATTAAGAATACACTTACTTGATAACAGTGGTCAGAAAGCCAGTAGACATTTAAATCTCCATGGAGAAATTCATTGTGGATAATTAATAATGCCTGATCCATCTTCAATTCCGGGAACTTTCTTTTGTTGAGATCTGGTACCAATTAAGATGAAAAAGGAAATAAAACAGCACAAATTAGAGCTATTCTTCCAGAAAAGGTACACAAATTAGAATGTTGGTTCCAAACCAGTGTTCTTCAAAATTTGTTCTAAGACTATTTCCTCCCTCAACACAGGTTTTTTTGGATCTCCTGTCACATTTTATATTTCAATTTAACATTTATTAAGTCTCTCCTATAAGTTAAGCACTCTTCTATGTACCATTAAAAATAAAAAAGAGGGGTGGCTAGGTGGCGCAGTGGATAAAGCACCAGCCCTGGAGTAAGGAGTACCTGGATTCAAATCCAGTCTCAGACACTTAATAATTACCTAGCTGTGTGGCCTTGGGCAAGTCACTTAACCCCACTTGCCTTGCAAAAAAAATTAATAAATAAAAAGAAAAATCATTCCTGATTTAAAAGAGCTTACATTCTAATGGAGGGGTATGATATAAGTATAAAATTAAGTATGAGAGAGAGAAAGAGAGAATATACTAATGAGGAAGAGAGAGATGAGAAAGGGAGTATCAAGGAAGGTTTCATAAAGGAGGTAGGACCCAAGCTGTGCCATGAAGAAATATAGGCAGAAATGAGACAGGAGTAAATTCTCAGCATGAAATAAAATGTGTATGAAAACTGGCAATAAGTATCCAAGGCAGGATTTTATCTCAGGTCTTCCTGAATCCTGGTCCAATCCTGTATCCACTTTTATCATTTCCAAGGCTAATACACATAAGAGAGTATCACTGTGTTACAGTAGTCTGCCTGCTCCTTCTGATGTTCATTAAAGCATTCAGAGACCAGAGAAGTTCCTATAAATTTCGCAAATAAAAAAATAAGAAACACTAAATAACTAACTACCAAATTACCATCAGTTGTCTTTTGACCAGTTTAAAGGCTGCAGAAAGAAAAAGGTTGAATGCATCGCAAGAATGGATGAGGTTGTGCTCCCAGACTTTCAAGAACCCCCTTCATTGCAGCATTCCTGACAAGAGACTATCCAGTTTCCACCTGAAGACCACAAGGAATGGGTAACCAATTTTACTTTTCCATAAGTCTTTCCTCAAATTGATCCTAAGTCTTCTGTGTCATTTCCACTAATTCATTGCTCCTAATCTTACCCTGTGAAGCTCTCTTTCCCATGATAGCTATTCAAATACATAAAAATAGTTATCATGTCCCCCAAGTCTTCTTCTTCAAGGCAAAATCTCCAATTTCTTCCATTGTTCCTCCTATCCGAGGTCTCTAACCTCCACATTACTCAGGTAAATTTCCTCTAGATTCTATCTGGCTTATAAATATCCTTGGAAAGGGATATCCAGCACAAGAAAGAGCATATTTAGAAATGAAGGTAATGCAAAACTAGCTACTAAGTTGTTGTTCAGTTGTTTCCAACACTTTGTAACTCCATTTGGGGTTTTCTTAGCAAAGAGACTGGAGTCCCTTGTCATTTCCTTCTCCAGTTCATTTTACAGATGAAGCATCAGGGTTAAGTGACCTGCCCAGGGTCACACAACTACTTAAATATCTGAGGTCAAATTTGAAGTCAGGAAGATGAGTCTTCCTGACTCCAGGCCCCGGGGCCTTCACATACTATGGTGCCACCTAGCTTCCAGAGTTATGAAGTGTATGAATCTAAATTTGAACTGGGGTCTTCCTTACTCTAGGACCAAGATCTGTCCATCACATGCTCAAAGGAAAAATTTGCTATCTCCATCTTTCTTTCTGAGTCTATTCTCTTGGGAATAAAATAATGATTGCTGATATTTCTATAATATTTTAAGTTACTGAAAAGCAATATTTGACTCTAATAAGACAGGCAGTTAAAAAAAATCAGATAGTTGATGAGTCCTAGAGGCAATAAATAATACAAAGTCAAATGAGATAATACATGAAAAGTATTTAGCAGACCTGAAGGATCAATATAAATGTTAACTATTACTATCACTCTAGTTTCCAGAGATTATGCCTGGGAAATCATTCATTTGAAATTCCTGTCTGGCCTACTATATTAAAGGCTGATACCAGAGCACACTACATTCCTTCCAGCCCCCAGTCAACTTCTGGACATCCAAAGGACTTCTCAGAACAAATCACTTTTCCCTGTCAACCTGTGTGGTTCCCCCCAATTATAAGGTATGTTCTTTGTAAGCCTGGTGTTGGTACCATCTCTCCAATGCCTGACAAACTCTCAAGTCAACACATAAAAGGGAGACGACGTTCCTTATGAACTTTCACTCAATGACTCCTTGACTTTAGATCTGCTCTCTCTCTCCACAACAGGAGCACAAAATAAACCCTCAGTTACAATCCAGGACCCACCTATGCAGTGGGTTATTTTCCCATTCATTAGTGCCTGCACAATGACTCCACCCATTAAAATAAAATTATAAAATGAGGATAACTAAATTGTGATAAAAATGGTGGTCTTGAATGGTCTTTACCAGAATCCAGAACTGAAAAATTAATACTGGAAGACCTAAGTGAATCCTGATGGAACTTAATACCAATTAATCCCTTTGGGTCTTTGTTCAGTTCAACAAACAATTATTAAACACCCTAACCCTAACCCTAAACCTAAACCCTAGCCTGGTTTAGCAGAATGACTTATGAACAGAAAGATCGGGATTCCAAACCTTTTGCGCATCAAGAGCAAGTCAGTCATTTAAAGGTTAGGGCTGGGGCAGCTAGGTGGCACAGTGGATAGAGTTCTGGTCCTGGAGTCAGGAGTAAATGAGTTCAAATCCAGCCTCAGACAATTAACAATTACCTAGCTGTGTGGCCTTGGGCAAGCCACTTAAACCCATTTGCCTTGCAAAAACCTAAAAATATATATATATATATATATATACACTAAAGGTTAGGGTTATGGCTTAGGCTAGGATTTAGGGTTTTGAGTTAGGGTTCAGGGTCAAGGTTTAGGATTATGGTTTGCGGTTAGGGTTTAAGGTTACCGCTGGGTGGTGCAGTGTAAAGAGGACCTGAGTTCAAAACCAGCCTCAGACACTTAATAATTGCCTAGCTGTGTGACCTTGGGCAAGTCACTTAATCCCACTGCCTTGCACAAACCAAAAAAAAGGATTAGGGTTAGAATTAAGATTAGGGTTTAAGGCTAAGGTTTGGTTTAGGGATAAATTTAGGGTTTTGGGTTTAGGATTAGGGTTGTGGTTAATTTTAGTGTTAGAGGTTAGGGTTAGAAATTAGGGTTAGGGTTAGATATTAGGATTAGAGTTAAAAATTAGGGTCATGGTTAGGTTTAGGGTAGTTTGTTTTAGCGTTAGGGTTAAGGCTTGAAATTAGGGTTAAGGTTACGGTTAGAAATTAGGGCTGTCCTTACAGTAAAGTTTAGGGTTTAGGACTAAGGTTCAGGGTTAAGATTAGGTTTTGGTTAAGTAATGGGCTTTAGGGTTAGGGTTAGAGTTAGAGTTAGGGGTTTTGGGTTCAAAGTAGAGCTAGAGTTAAGGTTAGGGTTTAGGTTTAAGGTTAGTTTTAGGGGTTAGTGTTAGGGTTTTTTGGTCAGGCTGGTGTATGAGGTTAAAAATGAATTTAGGGTTAGAAACTAAATGATATTAAATGAATTCAGGATAAGAGTTAGAATTAGTCATAGGGTTACTGTTACCCTATCTAATTTGGAACTATTTATGTATATTTTATCTCCCTTTTAAAAATGTTACCCCCTTCTGTGTTGGCATTATTTTTACCATCTCCATTGGTTTTTAATATTTAGAACCTATGAAGTATTTAATATATAATTGTTGATTGATTGGATTATGAAATCAAAAATCTAGACTTAAAATTCCACTTTGTACTCTGATTGATGAAAGGCATGGGTCTTCTAGGCAATGAATTAAAAACATATGCAAACACTTGAGAAAATGGCAAAAGTTTATGCCAAATGACCTCATATACATAATAAGATGTCACATACCTTGCCTGGTATCAGGGCCATTGGATGACAATTTACCTTGGTTTCCCCATTTTTAAAATGGGGGGGAAAATAATAGTACCTACATCCCAATGCTTCTGTGAGGATCAAATGGGATAGTAATTGTAGAATGTTTTTTAACTAAATAAATGTCATCTATTACTATTAGCTTTATGCCTCAGTATTAACTATAAAGAACTTACACAGTGCCTGGCACATATAGAATGCTAGCTCTGTGACAATGAGAATGAGGAGGAGGCTGATATTGTTCCATTAATATATATTATTTATATATATATATATATATATATATATATATATATATATATAATATGTATAATATGTGTGTGTGTGTGTGTGTGTGTGTGTGTGTATTAGATAGCAGAAACCCAAGATTTAAGTGATCTCCTCTCCCATTTAACTTCATTTCTTCTAAAATATAGGATTCAAGAGGCATCTGGAGTATTCCGAAATTCTTCTTCCAAGAATCTGTCAATATTATCATGGTACAATGTGCAATCAATGTACAATGTCCAGAAATCTTGCTGCTCCTGCCAGCACTGAGGCATCTGACTCTTATAGCTTCTTGCCTGCTAGCTCCTCTCTACTGCGTCACCAACACTCCATCAAGATGGTGGGTGGATGGACAAGGTGGGCAAGGAACAATTGATTTCTCATGGGGCCAGACAGGATGCCTGGAGGAGGAAGCAATGTTCCCTTCTAATTCCTCACAACATTAAGGTAATTAGATATCTGGTGGATAATGTACAGAAAGCCTGAATAATTCAAATTTTTCTTCTTAAGATACAAAGCACTTATCCTTTTTCAGCCTCTGAACAAATTGCACGTATTTAGAAAATAAAATTGATTTGTCAATCAAAAAACATAAGTTATTAATTATGTAATAATAAACAACCCTGAAGAGGATGGGATGGTAGGGGAACCAGTAGAGAGAGACTGTAATTCTTACTGGTATCATTATTTGGTAAATTGTATTCCTTTTTTTTTACATCCCCTAGGTATAAGGAGGCAAGCTTGTAGCCAATATGGAAAGGAAAGAGAGAGAAAAGCAGGGATTTGTTTTTTGAGTATTTTGGGGACTTGGGGAGGGTTTTGTTTGAATTTTTTTAGGGGGGGTAGTGTTCTATTATGTATCAGAGTTTCAAATGTGATGATGCTTTTTTTTTTCCCAGATAAAGGAAGAAATTCAGAACCCTGCTTTTTCACCAAAGCTTAACAGAGAACATAACTGAGAACAAAGATAGGGTGGGGGGGGAGGGTTTGACAGCTAAGCTAGAGCAAAATTCAAACCCCTTCAGAGAACTGGGACTGGGGAAGGAGAGAATGGAGTCCAGCCTAGAGAGTAAAAAGGAAAGCCTTGAAATAAAGAACAATATCCAGGAAAGGAGGGAGGGAAGGAAGAAAGAAAGGAGGGAATGTGTGCCTTTGCCTATGCGTTTTCTGTGTATCTGAGGGATCTGGCTGCGTATCTATGTAGGTGTGTGGGGCTAAGATGACTGCAGGTGTGTGTTGTTGGCTGAATGTGCATGCTATAAACACATCCATGTTCACAAACATGCTTGTGAATGGTGTCTGTGTATTGTGGCTATAAAGACATTTTTTCCCGTCCTAGATTTTAAAGAACAAACAGCGCCAAAAAACAAATCCCTGTCTTTCTCTTCTCTTTCCTTCCCACATTGGCTGTATACTTGCCTCCATACCTCGGGAATGCAAAGAAAGAAGTGCAGTATGCCAAAGGAGAATACTGGGAAGGGCTAGAGGTGGTCTCTGATGCACCCCTCCCCCCACCTCTGTTAATCATAATCGCAGGAGCCAGCATCCCAACTGCCCTTATTCTCTCTTTTGACTGACAAATCAACATTGTTTCAGATGGATGTCCTTTGATTATAAGGCGCCATTTGGTACGGCTTTGCCTGGATGATGGGCATCGGGTTGCTTGCTTTCTCAAGGGGTAGGGGAGGGGGAACAGAGAAAATCTGGAATCAAAATTAAAAAGTGAATTTTAAAAACAAGATCTGTGTCATGTCTCCTTGCATGTCATGTGTCATCTCTGAGTCCCAAGTCTGACTGCAGATGTCTGAGTGTTCTGCGTGTGCTGGTGGGAGGCAGGGGGGTGTAACCTGTGTGAGCTGGGGGCATGTGTGCAGCTCTATGGCAGATCCTGTGCGTTCTATGTGCGTGTAACCTGTGTGAGCTGGGGGCATGTGTGCAGCTCTATGGCAGATCCTGTGCGTTCTATGTGCGTGTAACCTGTGTGAGCTGGGGGCATGTGTGCAGCTCTATGGCAGATCCTGTGCGTTCTACGTGCGTGTAACCTGTGTGAGCTGGGGGCATGTGTGCAGCTCTATGGCAGATCCTGTGCGTTCTACGTGCGTGTAACCTGTGTGAGCTGGGGGCATGTGTGCAGCTCTATGGCAGATCCTGTGCGTTCTATGTGCGTGTAACCTGTGTGAGCTGGGGGCATGTGTGCAGCTCTATGGCAGATCCTGTGCGTTCTATGTGCGTGTAACCTGTGTGAGCTGGGGGCATGTGTGCAGCTCTATGGCAGATCCTGTGCGTTCTACGTGCGTGTAACCTGTGTGAGCTGGGGGCATGTGTGCAGCTCTATGGCAGATCCTGTGCGTTCTACGTGCGTGTAACCTGTGTGAGCTGGGGGCATGTGTGCAGCTCTATGGCAGATCCTGTGCGTTCTACGTGCGTGTAACCTGTGTGAGCTGGGGGCATGTGTGCAGCTCTATGGCAGATCCTGTGCGTTCTACGTGCGTGTAACCTGTGTGAGCTGGGGGCATGTGTGCAGCTCTATGGCAGATCCTGTGCGTTCTACGTGCGTGTAACCTGTGTGAGCTGGGGGCATGTGTGCAGCTCTATGGCAGATCCTGTGCGTTCTATGTGCGTGTAACCTGTGTGAGCTGGGGGCATGCATGTAGCTTCATGACTGCTGATTCTGCGCGTGTTCTGCGTGTGCTGTGGGGGGCTCGACCGTGGATGCTGCGGCGGGGCTGCAGACCCGCGTGTTGCCGGGGAGACGCGGGGCGGGAACGGGTGCGGGTGCGGAGCCCTGTCTGCGGGGAGGGTGCCAGGAGTGTGGGGGTGCGGAGCCCTGTCTGGGGGGCGGGTGCCGGGAGTGTGGGGGTGCGGAGCCCTGTCTGCGGGGCGGGTGCCGGGAGTGTGGGGGTGCGGAGCCCTGTCTGGGGGGCGGGTGCCGGGAGTGTGGGGGTGCAGAGCCCTGTCTGCGGGGCGGGTGCCGGGAGTGTGGGGGTGCGGAGCCCTGTCTGCGGGGCGGTGCGGGCGGCCCCGCCTGACTCACCCCGCGGCTGCTGCTCCTGCGGCTGGCGCTGCCGCTGCGGCTCCTGCGCGTCGGGGCCGGGCAGCTCCCCGCGGGCCAGCAGCGCGGCGCTGAGCACCGAGGCGGCCAGCAGCGCGGCCGCCAGCGCCCGGCGGACGCCCCACGGCCCGCCGCCCATGGCCCGCTCCGCCTGGTCCCGCGCCGCGGCCGCCGCTCCCGCCGCTGCCGCCGCTGCTGCTGCTGCTGCTGCCGCTGCCGCCGCTGCCGCTGCCGCTCCCTCCGCTCCGGCCGCTGCCGCTGCTCCGGCTCCCTCCGCTCCCGCCGCCGGCCCAGCCCGCTCTGCGCACGCCCGCTCTCCGCCGCCTCCGCCGCGCCGCCCGCCCCGCGGCCCCCCCGCCGCCCCGCGCCCCGCCGCCTCCGCCTCCGCCATGAGTCACCGCGCTCGGGGGGGGGGGGGGGGGGGGGGCCGGGGGCGGGGCCTGCGGGCAGAGGCGCGCGCCTGTGTGACTGTGTGCGCGCGCACGCCTGTGTGTGTGTGTCTGTGTCTGTGTGTGTGTGTGTCTATGTGTCTGTGTCTGTGAGTGTGTGTGTGTAAGTGTGTGTCTGTGAGTGTGTGTGTCTGTGTCTGTGTGTGTGTGTGTGTGTGTGTCTGTGTCTGTGTGTGTGTGTGTCTGTGTCTGTGTGTAAGTGTGTGTCTATGTGTCTGTGTCTGTGAGTGTGTGTGTCTGTGTCTGTGTGTAAGTGTGTGTCTATGTGTCTGTGTCTGTGAGTGTGTGTGTGTGTCTGTGAGTGTGTGTGTGTCTGTGTCTGTGTGTAAGTGTGTGTCTGTGTCTGTGTGTAAGCGTGTGTCTGTGAGTGTGTGTGTGTGTCTGTGTGTGTGTGTCTGTGTCTGTGTCTGTGTGTAAGCGTGTGTCTGTGTGTGTGTGCGCGCGCGTGTGTGCGCTGTCTACACAGACTCGCGCCTTGGCTGTGCCCGTGCGCGGGGCAGCCCGGGGGCCCAGCGGGCCGGGCCGGAACGCGCTGCCCCCGCGCACAGCCGGGCCGGGCTCCCCACGCTCCCGCGGTTTTTCCTGGGGAAGAACCCAAGTTAGAACCTCAGAACCTCCAGGCCGCGGTCCGTGTCCGGTGCCTTCCGGGCCCCAGGGCGCAGAAACCGCCCCTCTTCCCCTGGACAGCCCGTTGGGTGACGGGCCGGGCCACCCTGGGCTCCTCCCACGGGCCTCGGCCGGCCCCGGGCCGCCCTCTCCTTCGCGTCCTTCCTGAGATAGGCAGCCTCCAGTCCTGGACAGGACACACCAGAGCCGGGCCCACGGAGGAGCCGGGCCCACCGGAGCCGGGCCCACCGAGGAGCCGGGCCCACGGAGCCGGGCCGCCAGAACCAGCCTCGCCAGAGGAGCCGGGCCCACAGAGGAGCCGGGCCCACAGAGGAGCCGGGCCCACGGAGGAGCCGGGCCCACGGAGGAGCCGGGCCCACGGAGGAGCCGGGCCCACCGGAGCTGGGCCCACGGAGCCGGGCCCACCATCCTCACAGCTACAGTGCACGTGACCCTTCTGACCTCACAACAAATGACCAGAACCACGGAAGTTTTGCAACCACTGATGACTCCAAAAGAACTCTCCCAGGCTAAAAACCAACAAAAACAACCGACTTTGCTCCACCGGGAAGAAAGATTAGACATATGCGGAGGGGCAGCCTCTAGTAGGAGACCTAAGCCAGTGGGGCCAAACCTTGATTTATGTATTTGTGGCTACATTAAAAAACCAGTGTAATGGAACAACAGTGGTGAGGACGTACAACAACAACAGGGAGGCAAGGTTGACTACTGATAAAAAGTCCTTTCATCACAGACTTCACGTAGGACCTACTGGCACTTGTCTGAGCTTAGGGAGCATCAGTTCTGTAATTTGGTCACGGCAAAGTTCCTCTGGACGGCAAAGGAATGTTGTTATGCCAAACTAGGTCACAGTTTGTTTTCTGGGTCTTAGCCCTGAAAAGCAGGGTGTCTAAAAAGAGAGACCTGATGCTTGAATCCTGACATTTTTCAATTCATGTATCCTCATGACAACCCTAGAAAGGCAGTGCTAATATTAGCCCACTTTTTTTATTTTTTTATTTTAGTTTTCCAAGTAGATGCAATAGTTTTCAATATTCATCTTTCTTTTTAAGGAGCTTTTGAGTTCCACATCTTTCTTCCATCCTTCCTTCTCTCCCCCTCCCATGACAGCAGGTAATATGATATAGGTTATCCATGTATAATCATGTTTAACATATTTCCATTTTAGTCATGTTGTGAAAAAAAGGGAAGAAACATGAAAAAGGAAAAAAAACAAGCTTTAAAAAATGAAAATAGTATGCTTTTTCTGCATTCAGACTCTAGTTTTTTCTCTGGATGTGGATGACATTTCAGAATTTGCCTGAATCAAAAATGATCAATGTTGGAAGGGACAGGGAAAACTGGGACACTAATGTACAGTTGGTGGAGTTGTTAATTGATCCAACCATTCTGGAAAGCAATTTGGAAGGATGTCCAAAGGATTATAAAACTCCATATTCTTTGATCCAGCAAAGCTGTGCATAAGCACTCATCAAGCACCCACTACATTCCTGACACTGGGCTGAATAGTACTAGAGATACAGAAAGAAAAAAGTGCTGGGTCTCAAGCAGTTCAAAATCCAATGGAATATAATAATATATTAATATTAAGGATTTTAATATTTTGTGGATTTCAAACAAATATACAAATGAAAGTTATTAATTTTATGAATACAAGATGTTAGGGGTCACAATAATAGCACAGTCTAGTCCTCAAGTAGTTTTCTTTCTGGAAGGTAAACTAAGTGGTTGTAAGATAATAAAGAGAATACAAATAGGAATTGTAGGAAGCAACATAGTTCAAGGAAATATTGAAGGGGAAAAACCTCACCTATGATCAATTATCTTTCAGTAGGCAAATTCTCAATCCCCTCTACCTTTCCACAGTCTTGTACACTACTAATTACTTTCTCTTCCCTGCTACTTTCTCCTTTCTAAGTTCTTGGGACATCACTCTCTCTTGGGTCTCCTCCCACCTATTAGATCATTCTGATCTGTTCTGAATCCTCCACCTGATTATGCCTTCTAAATGACAGGTGTCACTCAGGATTCTATCCTGAGTTCTTTTCTTTCTCTATATTATACATAGTGGTCTCATCATATTCCTATGGATTGAATTACCATCTCTATTCTTATGTTTCCCAGATCCAGCTATCCTGCCCCAAACTCTGCTGATCTCCAATAACACATCTCCAACTGTCTCTCAGACAATTCAAACTATTATGTCCAATAAATATCTTAAAGACAATATGCCCAAAATTGAACCATTATCTTTCTCCCCAAATCTACCTTCCCAGTCCAGGGGAGCACCATTCTCTTAGAGCCTCAGGCTCCCAACCTAGGCAACATCCTGATCTCCTCACTATCTCTCACTCCCCATATCTAACCTGATGCCAAAGCCTGCCAGTTTCACCTTTGCAACTCTTGATTTTGCTTCCTTCTCGCCTCCGATGCTGCTCTCATCACTTCACATCTGGACTATGGTAATAACCTGTTAGTGGGTCACCTGCTTCAACTCTTCCCTACTCCAAATCCAGTCTTCATTTAGCCACTAAAAGGATTTTCCTAAAGCTCAATTTGATCATATCAGCCCACCACCATTCAATAGACTACAATGGTTACCTGTCACCTCCAGAATTAAATACAATATATTCTGTTTGGCAATCAAAGGCTTTCAGAATCTAGTCCCCTTCTACTTTTCCAGTCTTCTTACACCTGCCTGATATGTATTCTTCAATCCACTGACAATGGTCATCCTGGCTCTTTCAGCTGTGTCTTTTTTTTTTGCTTGGTTTTTTTTTTGTTTGTTTTGTTTTGTTTTGTTTTCCATCCTGGCTCTTTCAAAAACAAGATTCTCCATCTCAGGTCTCGGCATTTTCTCTGGTTGTTCCTCATGTCTGGAACACTCTGCCTCTTCATCTCTACTAGAGTTCTTGGTTTGCTAAGCCAAGAAACATCCTTATCTTCTATAGGAAGCCTAAAGAAATGGTGCATGAAAAGAACTTACATAGGAGGAAGCAGGTGGGGGTGGAGGACTGGTAACTTTGGAACCTTACTCTTCTCAAATCTGTGTTGAAGAGGAAATAGTGTATAACTGGAAGGTGTAGAAGTCTTTTGAACTTGTAGAGAGCTGTTGTTTGTCTTTAGTTCTCAAAGAGGACAATGACAGGGCAGATCATGTCAGAATTTACAGTGAATTGGATTTAAGTAAGACAGGGCTGTGCAAACTCACCTGCCTCATTTTCTCCTCCAAAGCCACCTGGGTCTAGTGGTAAGATCTAGATCACGAAAAAATGAAAATGACTCTGGATGTGGTGGGAGACTGGCTTTTTTAAAATATTTCCCAGGGCCTCAGTTTATCTGAGTCAACATCCATTCAGTGATTAAGGCTAGGTAAGAGATGAGGCAAAAAAAATGGCTTCTTTTACCTAGTCAAAAAAAAGGAAAAAGAAAAAAAAAATCAACCTGGTAGGGAAAAACCCTCAGAGTTTCTGGCCAAAACAGAAACAGCTGGTATTGGCACTCATGGTTAAGCCATCAAGAGCCTAAACAATGGATGGAAACTATTGTTGGCCAATCAATGATAACTAGAGCGATTTAGGTTTAAGGCATGGTCCTTAGAAAAGAAGTCTAACTCATAAACCCCAAGATAGCTTTCAAGGTCGGTAATCCTTGAGCAATTGCAGGAAAAGGTATAATTCCCTATAAGGAGAAAGGAAGGAGAGAAAGAAGGAAGAAAAAAGGAACAAAGGAAGGATAGATTAGTGGGAGGACTGAGGGACAGGGCAGGAGAGTGGCTTTTACAATGGTGAATAGATTTAAGATTCAGGAGAGTAGAGGGGAGAGGTTAAGGGAGTACTCATAGGGAGTGGGTAGAATTAGGGAGTGGGAAAGGATTAGGTAAAAAGACTGAAAAGGACAACAATGAGTAAAAATAAGATGGAGAGAAATTTACTAATAGTAATTATAAATTTGAATATGAAAAATTATCTCACTCATGAAACAGAATGGATTTAATAGCAGAATGGATTAAAAATCAGAATCTGACAATATGCTGTTTACAAGAAACATTTAGAAATAAGAGATACACCCAGTTAAAATAAAGGGCTGAAGTAGAATTTATTATGCTTCAGCTTAAGGAAAAGACAAACCCTGCAAAAGCAGAGGAAGAAATCATGATTTAAATAAAGCTAAAGCTAAAATAGACTTAATTAAAATAGTTAAAAAGGATAACTACATTTTGATATAAAGGTATCAGACAATAAAGCAATTTCAATAATAAATCCACATTCACCAAATACAAAATGCTAAGGTATTTTTATTTACTTATATTTTAATGTATATTTATAAATGGATAAATATACATTTATGTTTTTAAAAAGAAAAGGTAAATGAATTAGAAATAGATAATACTAAAATAGTGGAGGACCTCATAAATTGAAAGTAAGAAAATAATTGAAATAACAGATAAAATAGGAACTGGTTTTTCTGAAAGAAAAGAACCCAATGAAATAGATAAATCCCTGATAAATTTGATTTAAAAACAGAGAAAGAAAATCAAATCACTAGTATTAAAATTAAAAGGGTGACTATACCACTAACAAAGATGAAATTTAAAAAGTTATAAGGAATTATTTTAAATCAATCATATGCCAAAAATGTGACAAGATGAAATGGAAGAATATTTACAAAAATATAAATTGTCTAGATTAGCAGAAGAGGAAATAGAATATCTAAGTAGATCTATTTTAGAAAAAGAAATTGAACAGGCCATAAATGATCTATTCCTAAAATAAAAAAAATATCAGAAATGGATGTATTTACAAGTGAATTCCATCAAACACTTAAAGATCAACAAATTCCAATGTTAAATAAGTTATTTGGGATAATAAAGAAGGGATCCTTTCTTTTATGAAACAAATATGCTGTTAATAACTAAACCAGGAAGAGTAAAACAATGAAAATTATAGAACAATTTCATTATTGAATATGGATGCAAAAAAATCACCAAAAAAATGCTAGCTAAAAAATTACAAAACCAAAAAAAATACTACAATATATTACAAAGATTATACATTATACACTTTATTTTAGCACATTCCCTTTGTCAATTTTTTTTATTTATAGCTAGCTTGTTTTGATATATTTATCTCCCTATTAGATTCTAGCAAAGTTCCCTGAGGATAGAACTGTATTTTGTCTTTTATTGTATCTCCAGTATTTATAGTGTAGTGCTTGGGACATAGTGAGTCCTTAATAGATGTTGATTAATTTCTCCTATTGTACTTTGCATATTAGAGGGGTTATTGTCTGATTTATTGATTTGAGCATAAATTTAGAACTGAAGGGCATTTTAAAGATAATATAATACAATACCCTTATCTTATGGACAAATTCAAATCTGGTCCCAGATGCTTCTTAGTTACATGACTCTTAGCATCTGTTGCCTCAGTTTCCTCAGTGGTAAAATGAGGATAATAAAAGTTTCTACCTGACCAAGTTGTTATGAGGATCAAAGGAAATATTCGTGAAAAGGACATAGCACATTGCTGGTACAGAGTAGGTGCTCTATAAATGTTTATTTCCAACCTCCTGTGCCTCAGGGAGTATATATTCTATCCACAAGGGTTCTGGTAATAGAATTCTGTATCATTCATCAGGTCTCAGTCATCTTTAGCTTTGGGAACAGCCATGTTACATTGTTCCTTCATATTGCGCATGCAGTCCACTTAGACACCCAGACCTTGTTTCCATGGAAACTGTGCCCAGTCATCCTGCCAAGCTTATTTTTGGAACAAAAGCGTAGGACTTCACATTTATAATAATAATAATACATTTATATGATGCTTTCAGATTTGCGAAGCACTTTCCTCATAACAACCCTATAAGGAAGTATAAGAGCACAAGTATTTTTAGTCCTATTTAGAGATGAAAAATGGAAAGCTCTTATGGGAGCTGAAATGACGTCCATGCTGACACAGTAAATGTGTCACATTCTGTGTATGTACGTATATCTCTTTCTGAACTCCTCCTCAAGTGCCCTCTTCACACACACACACACACACACACACACACACACACACACACACACACACACATATACACGAATTCTTTCTCCACCATCTTCCCAGGGCTCAGGGTAGCCCCTCACTCAAAAAAACAATATTAGCATCACAAAGATTCATACAAAAGAGGAAATGGGGAACTGGGGGAAGGAAATCAGTTGCTTTTGTTCACACAGGTAGCGAGTAGCAATTTTCTCAGATTTTTAATTTCAAGTCTTTTGTGACAGTATTGCCCAAATGATTAATAGCTAACAAATGAATGAGTGAATGAATGAATGAGCATTTATAAACAAAATTAATGCAGTCAAGATTCAGAAGGGAAGCAGGAAACTAGGGGAAAATTTTACAGCAAGTTTCTCTGATAAAGGCCTCATTTCTTAAATATATAGAGAACTGATTCAAATTTATAAGAATATGCCTCATTCTCCAAATGATAAATGATCAAAGGATATGAACAGACAGTTTTCAGAAGAAGAAATCAAAGCTATCTATGGTCACATAAAAAAATGCTCTAGATAACTATTGATTAGAGAAATGTAAATTAAAACAATTCTAAGGTAATATCTCACACCTATCAAGAGTGACTAATATGACAGAAAAGGAAAATTACAAATGTTGGAAGGTATGTGGAAAAATTGAGACACTAATGCACTATTGGTATGTCAATGAACTGATCCAACTGGTCTGGAAAGCACTTTGAAACTATGCCTAGAGGACTATAAAACTGTTGCATGTGCTTTGACCCAGCAATACCACTGTATCCTAAAGAAATAAAAAACAAAAAAGGAAAAGGACTTGTAAGTACAAAAATATTTATAACAGCTCTTTTTGTGATGACAGACAATTGGAAATTGAGGGGATGTTTGTCAACTGAAGAATTACTAAACAAGTGGTGGTATATGAATATGATGGCATAGTATTGTGCTACAAGAAGTGATGAGCAGGATATTTTTCAGAAAAATCTGGCAAGGTTTATATGAATTGATGCAAAAATGAAATGAACAGAACCAGGAGAACACTGTACACAGTAGCAACTATATTGTATGATGATCAAATATGAATGACTTAGCTATTCTTAGCAATACAATGATTCAAGAAAATTCTAAAGGACTTATGAAAAATGCTTTTTACCTTCAGAAAAAGAATGGATACAGATGGAAGAATATTTTGCTTTATTATTCTTGGAGGGTTTTTTTGGTCTATGTTTACTTTTGCAACATAATTAATATGGAAATATTTTGCATGACTACTACACATGTATAATCAATACCAAATTGCTTGTCTTCTCAAGGAGGGGTGGAAGAGGGTGGGAGGGAGAGAGTTTGGAACTTAGAATTTTAATAAACGAATGTTATAAATTTGTGCCAACATATAATTGAAAAAATAAATGAAAATTAAATTTTAAAAAATCACACATAAAAAGCATTTATGAAATGCTTAGCAAGTGCCAAATATTGTTTAAGAGTTGAGGATTTAAATCTAAAATGAAAGACAATTTCTGTTCTTGGGAGATGCTACATTATAATAGGGAATGACTTCTTTCTTCTTTTTCTTCTTTCTTCTTTTCTATCTTTCATGCTTGAAGAGGACCATGACATGAGAGAAGTGATTCCATGACATGCAAGTGAATTGTATTTAAGTGAAAGATTGCTGTGCAAAGTTACCAGTCTTACTGTCTCTCTCTCAGAGTCATCTGGATCCAGTGGCCAAATATGGATCAGGACAATTAAGAGATAACCCCCATACAATGGGAGACCATAATCTTTTTAAGTTAAGGTCTTTTTAAGGCAATGGGGTTAAGTGACTTGCCCAGGGTCACACAGCTAGGCAATTACTAAGTGTCTGAGATTGGATTTGAACTCAGGTCGTCCTGACTCCAGGGCCAATGCTTTATCCACTGTGTCACCTAGCTGCCCTGTAAATCAAGGTCTTTACCAGGAATTAAAACTAGGAATTAATAAGGGGAATTATAAAAGGGAATGTGGTAGAGCACTAAGGTCAGGAATAAATTAAATGGTGAGTATTCCTTCCAGGAATGATGATAAAACAAATTTGATCACAATTCCAGAAATGAAAAGAGTCAAAGAAAATTCCTGCAAAGTAAATGTAACCAACAGCATTTATTTAATTCTTGCTATGTGTTAGGAACAGAGGTAAATTTTGAAGATACAAAAAAAAAAAGGCACTGCTCTCAAAGATTTCACCATCTAATGGGGAGAGGCACGTCCAAAGAGTCATGTGTAAATAAGTTGTAGACAAGAAAAGTTTGAGATAATCAATGAAGGTAAGGAACTAGGATAAAGGATTAGGGACAGTTTTTTGTAGACTGAGATTTTAGTTGGAACTAGAAGGAAGCCAGAAGGCAGAAGTGAGGAGGGGAAGAATTCCAAGCATGGCAGACAGCCAGGGAAAATGCCTGGACTGGGGAAATGGAGTATCTTATTAGAGGTGTAGCAAATCAAGAAGTCAGCCTCAGTGGATTGTAAAATAATAGGGGACAATGAAATGTAGGAAGATCAGAAAGGAAGAGGCAGGGTATGAAGGACTTTAAAAATCAAAGAGAAGTTTTTTTATTTGAAACTGCTGGTGAGAAGAAGCCACTGAATGGGAGATCAGTTGTCTGGTTGAACTCTGGAGTTAGGAAGATCAATTTGATATCTGAATGAAAAATGGACTGCACCAGAGTGGTGGCAATATCAGACGAGAGAAGGGAGAGTATTCAGACATGTTACAAAAGTAAAATCAACAAGACTTGGCAGCTGCCTGGATATGTGAGGTGAGAGAGAGGAGAGAGGAGGAAGACACCCAGGTTGTGAGTCTGAGTGATAGAGAAAGTGGTTGTACCCTGCATAAGAATAGGGAGGGCTTGAGGGGGAAGGGACGTGGAAGCAATCAGTTAAATTTTGTACCTGTTGAGTTAAGGGAAAGGTCAGCCTGTGATATAAGGATGACAGCAACAAGAGATGAACCAAGGTAGGTGTAAAGCTGTTTATTGAAGGAAGGCACTGCTGGATCAGAAGAAACAAGCTTTGGGTAGCTGAGAGAACATGACTTTTACAGGGTGAATGGAATGGGAAAACATGGTTTCCATGAGGATTGTGAATCATTTGGGGGTTTCCATGGAGCTTTGAGATTTCTGTGGAGATTGATTTATTTTCTCAAGAAATATTGAA
Organism: Macrotis lagotis; assembly: GCF_037893015.1. Lineage (NCBI taxonomy): Eukaryota > Metazoa > Chordata > Mammalia > Peramelemorphia > Peramelidae > Macrotis > Macrotis lagotis. The sequence goes on along the minus strand of NC_133658.1, from coordinate 145,815,503 downwards.
CCAGGCTCAACTGGGCAAGGGTGAAACCCAGGTCTTTTGCTTTAATGTTTTAAGAATAGGGTCTGTTAGGTGGAAGAGCCTAGCTGCAAAAGCAATGGGGGTGCTTCTAACCATAAAAGATGGGGTGGAGGTGATATTTCATGGGAATTGGGACAACAGCCCAGTCTTCAGTGGCTGCTTCTTTAAGGAGGAAGGAGGTAGGCTGATGGCTTAAGGAGCAGAAGGAAGCAGCAGGGTGTGGAGCAGGAGTTAGAACTTTAATATGATGCAATCATTTTGCAATAATATTGTGTGGGGGTGGGTAGAGATATCAGAACACAGAGGTGAGGATGAACCATGAAGTGTGACTCCCCGAGAAATCTTTGTAACTTCACAGGGAGTTTACTAGGGAGATACTCCATTATATGAGTTCTAATTAGTAACCATGGGGATTAAACAAAAAGAGTTAGGGTCCCCAGCACACATTCAGCAGGATGTAATGCTAAGAAAATGAATAGTATCATTGGTCAGAAAAAAAAGTATGAAAAGGGGAAATAGAGTAAGGAGAAACATGACCAAGGGATATCCACAAGGACCACATCTATCATTGGATTTGTAGAACAAAGAAGATGACAAGAGGACAAGCAAAAAGAGAAGCACCAGGAGACACTTCGTGGAAGTATGTGTGATAAAAATACACTAAAGAAGATTTTCAGAGACTGGGTCTGAGCAAAAGAAAGTTTTTATTTACTCTCTCTAGAGCGTCTCAAGTCAGAGTGCCTCACCTAGGTTTTTTTTAATAGACCCTAACTGCAATCTCCCCATCCTAACTCTCCTCCCCTTTGACCATTGACTGGGTTTTGGGGGGTACAATCTATGATCTATTCATAGAAAATCCCAGTAACAGACACAAAGAACGAAATGTTTTCATATTTTTCCCATCAGATGGTAGAAAGTTCTAGTGACCTTCACCAACTAGAATAAAGTAATGTCTATGGTTAAAATGTCCTCCAAGTCAGTAAAAATAGTCTTATAAAACTGGTGGCTCTGAGTCTCCTTTGGAATGCAAGGTTTTCTTGACAAAAAATATTTCTTAAACCTGAGAGGACTTTACCAGGAACTTTCCCATACAGAGATCATCAGAAGCAGGCTTTTTCCTTCTGAAAAGAAAGCAAAGGTCTTCAATTTGAGGTCTTTTCCATGATACTCAGTCCAGAGTTTAATCTGTTGAGAGTTGATAATATGCATGCAGCAGTAGCAGATAGTAAAAACAACAATCCCAGTATGAAAAACAAAATAGTATTCCATGACTTTGGTAGTAGATAGTTGAATCACTATCTAGCATTTATCATATGGTAGTTACCTAATCCAGAAGAACTGGTCTTATCAGAATTTAGGAGAACACTGTGGGTTACTGTGTATGCACCCATGTCTTTCATTAGCTACTTGCTCTGATTGTGGGAATCTGTTAAAAAGAGAAAAAGCTGAGACATATTAAGATGTCTAATGTAAGGCTGGAAATGCAAGTCTGGAAGTCTTGAGAGAGGTTAGGGCTCGATAAAGAGATTTGGCAATCATCAATTTAGAGATAATCATTGAATATCTAACATGGAAATTGAGTCTGCTGAGAAGATAGCAAGGTAGTGAATTTAAGCATGGATAGGAATTGACTGAAATAGCAGACCAATGAGGAAAGCAGGCTCCAGTGAAGAAATTCAGGAGATAAAATGGTTAAAAATCTACTGGACTTGGTCTCCTCTGGTTCAGGTAGCCTCTAAACTGGTAAGGCTGTCCAAATAGACAAGGGAGGAATAAAAGAGAATGTTCTTCTTAGCTGGAAAAATAATGGGAAAAACCTTATCCAGAGGGGAAAATAAGGAAGACAGAGATAAGAGCTGATTGAGAACAAGAATTTGAGAAAAGAAGACTCCTAGGGAGCTGGGGGAGAATTCTAGACAAAGAAAGAGATAATATACAAACTTCTCCTAGGGAAATGCTCTAGCAGTGAGGAAGAGTGGGAGAAGGGCAGAGAGAGGGGACAACTGATAAAATGGCCAGGAGGTATTGGGGAAGTGGAAGGTTGTGAAGCAGAAAGAATGCTGCATGTGAAATGAGACAAGCTAGGGTCAAATTCTGGCTCTGGCACTACCTTTGTGACTTTGGATAATCAATCAATCAATCAATCAACCAACAAGAATTGATTAAGCATGTACTATGTGCTAGGCACTATTCTAGATACAGGGAAAAGTTCCTGTCCTCAAGGGCCTTACATTCTACTAAAAGATGGCAGATATGTATTCACTTACACACAAACCTATATAATATATACCTAAATATATAAACAAGATAATTGTCTTGAGGAACCCACAGAAGGTTAAGGAAGAGGATGAAATCAGAAAGCGCCTTATTTAAAAGTTGATGTCTGGGGTGGCTAGGTGGCACAGTAGATAGAGCACTGGCCCTGGAGTCAGGAGTACTTGAGTTCAAATCCAATCTCAGGCACTTAATAATTACCTAGCTGAGTGGCCTTGAGCAAGTCACTTAACCCTATTGCCTTGCAAAAACTAAAAAAAAAAGTTGATGTCTAAATTTAATTTTGAAGAAAACTTTATTTTACTTTTTGGGAACTCAGTTTCTCACTTGTAAATAAAGAGATTGGACTTCTTAAGGTTCTATCCAGTTGTAAATTTTAAAAAATCAACAACTTTTTTTTTCAATTAACAAACATTTATTTTCTCTCCTTCCCACCTACCCACTCCACTGTGTGTGTGTGTGGGGGGGGGGGGGAATCATTGTAAAAATTATGCATAGTCAAAACATATTCTCACATTGGCAGGTGACTAGCATGCATCTTTATCAATCCTCTGAAATTATCATTGCAATGACTGATGTTCTCATGTCTTTATATTCTTTATAATTTTGCTGTTATTGAACCAGGAGAATATTGTACAAGGTAAAGACAGTGATCAACTATGAATAGCTTAGCTCTTCTCAGCTATATAATGATCCAAGACAATTCCAGAAGTTTCATGATGGAAAACGCTATCCACATCCAGAGAAAGAAATGATAGAGTCTGAATGCAGATCAAAGCACATTATTTTCATTTTTGTATCTTTTTCATATTTTTTCTGCTTGGTTTTTCTTTTTTTTTTACAACATCACTTAATATGGAAATGATTTACATGATTGCATATATATAATCTATTTAAAATTGTTACCTTTTCTAGGGAAGAGAAAAAGGAGGGAGAAAATATGTAACTTAAAAAATTTTTAAGTGAATGTTAAAAATTATATTGGGGGGGTACAGTGGAGAGAGCACAGCCCTGGAGTCAGGAGGACAAGAGTTCAAATTTGACCTCAGATACTTAAGACTCTTAATTGCCTCGCTGTGTGACCTTGGGCAAGTCACTTAATCCCATTGCCTTAAATAAACATTTTTAAAAAGATTTTTAAAAATTATATTAACATATAATTAGAAAAATAAAATATTATTTAAAATGTTGCCATTATTGTAGAATTTATTCCCCTGGTTCTGTTCACCATCACTTCATATAGATCTTCATACAATTCATAGTGTCTCAGAAATTGTCCCTTTCATCATTTCTTATAGCACAACAGTATTTCATTACATTTATATACCATAATTTGCTCACCTATGGGGACCCCCTTTGAATTTCTACCACAAGAAGAACTACTATAAATATTTTTTAACACATGTAATCATTTTTCCTCTTATTTGAATTTCTTTTTTTTCCCTTTTTTTTTCTTTTTAGATTTTTGCAAGGCAAACGGGGTTAAGTGGCTTGCCCAAGGCCACACAGCTAGGTAATTATTAAGTGTCTGAGACAGAATTTGAACCCAGGTACTCCTGACTCCGGTGCTTTATCCACTACACCACCTAGCCGCCCCCTTATTTGAATTTCTTTGGGGAATTGACCCAGTATGGTATTGATAGATCAAAGGGTATGCACAATTTAGTGACTCTTTGGACATAGTTTCAAAATATTTTTCAGAATGTCTGGACCAAAATTCATATCTCTACTAATAGTGCATTAATATTTTCCTGCAGCTCTTTCCAACATTTAACATTTTCTTTTTTTTAAGACTTTTCCCAATCTGATGGATAGACCTTTAGATTTGCTCTAATTTGTATGTCTTAAATTGCTAGTGATTTGAAGCATTTTTTCATATGACTGCTAATAGCTTTGTTTTCTTTCTTTGCAAATTTCCTTTTCATATCATTTTTAATTGGGGAATGGTTTGTATTCCTACAAATTTGAATAAGTTCTTTATTTATTTTTAAATGAGACCTTAATTAAAGAAACTTTCAGTAAAGGTTTTCCCTAATTAACTTTTTCCTTCTAATTTTAGTGACACTGATTTTGATTGTGAAAAACTTTTAAGTTTTATCTAATAAAAATTTTTCTAATTCTCTTCTGTGATGCTTTCTATCCCTTGTTTGGTCATAAACTCTTTCCTAGGAAGGAACTCTTTCCCTATCCACTAATTAAATCTTCTTTGCTCCTCTAACTTATTTTCAATGTGACTTTTTATATCTGATCATGCATCCACTTGAAGCTTATCTTAATATAGTTCTGCCACACTGCTTCCTAGTTTTCCCAGTAATTTTTGTCAAATAGTAGATCTTTACCCCAGTAGCTTAGGTCTTTAGATTTACTGAACTAGATCCATGTGTTTGTGTATGTTGTAGAACTAATCTATTGTAGTGATCAATCTTTCTTTTTGAACCAGAACCAAATACTTTGGATGATTACTACTTTTTAGTGGAGCTAGGTTTCAATGATTGTTCAATTCAGATTTGGTGATTGCACTTTCTCCCTTGACTTCAATTATCACCACTAAATAGATGATCCTCAAATATGTAACTATTGCCCATGTACCTCCTCTGAATTTCAGTCTTCTGCTCCAACTGCCTGCTATATCTCTCTACCTGGGTATTCTGCCAATACTGCTAGTTCAACATGTCCAAATTTTAACTCATCTCTTTTCTATCTGAATCTATTTCACCTATTAACTTCTCCATTTCTTTCAATGGCATACTTATCCTCCCAGTCTGGAATTATCCTAAAAGTTTGCTTCCCCACTCCTACCCCTCATATACATATTATACAATCTTGGAATCTCAGATTTGGAAGGGAATCCTGATTCAGATATTCCAGCATGTATCTGAAGCAGCTGGATGGTACAATGGAGAGAATGCTGAACTTGGTGTCAAGAAAATCTGAGCTTGAATTTTGTCTCTACTAATGAGCTATCTCAGCAACTAGGTGATACATTGGCCAGGGCATTGACTCTGACATCAGAACCCCAATTCTTCTAGTTGTGCAACCTTGGATTAGTTTTACTGTTCAGTTATATTTGACTCTTCATGAATCCATGGACCATATACTGTCAATAAGGTTTTCTTGGTTAAAAAAAACTGGAGTACTTTTCCATTTCTTTCTCTGATGGTTGAAGGAAAGCCTAGATTAAGTGACTTGTTCAGTAACATAATGAGCAATTGTCTGGGTTGGATTTTAACTTAGATCACTCTTGGCCCAGCACTCCACACAATGAACTAACTGGATACCTCTATGGGCTAAGTTACTTATTCTGTTTTATTCCTCTATAATAAGAAATTTTACTATGAAAACTTTTTGTTTTATTTTAATTTTTTTATTTTTCAAATTATATGTAAAGATAATTATCAACATTCATTTTTGTAAAGTTTTCTCACCCCACCCCACCCTAGAATAGCAAGTAATCTCATCTTGGTTATATATATACAGTTGTATTAATTGTGAACCCTTTTAAAGATATCCATAGTTATAAAAAAATATGATCTGATAATGGATTTGGGTTCCAACTATCAACGATCAAAGATTCTGGTAGGATTTCTTTAAATTTTAGTTCTTCCAATTATATGCAAATGCCACAGAAGCAGTGACTGTGTCTTCTCTAAATTTTGCTTCTCTCTCAATACCTAGTACCAAAGGCAATGCTCTATAAACAGTTGGCACTTAATAAATAAATGTTTATTGCTTTGAAAATTACTCACCTAGTATATTATTGTGCTGTAAGAAATGATAAACAGATTGATTTTAAAAAAACTTGGGAAGACGCATGAAATAATGAAGAGCGAATGAGCAGAATCAAGAGAACATTGAATACAGTAACAAAAATATTGTTCAAAGAACAATTCTGAATGACTAAGTTATTCTGGATATTATAAAATATTCAAACCAATCACATAGGACCTGTAAGGAAAATACTATCCATCTCCAGAAAAAGAACTGATAAATAGACATATACATTGTATGCTTTATATGAGAGTATATACATACATATGTTCTTTATACATATGCATATGCATACATACATATACTATATGTACATATATACATACACACAAAAGTATGTGTGTGAAATGATAGCCTTTAGTGTGGGGAAAGGAGATAGTGTGGAACTTAAAATGTAAAAAATTTAATTAAAAAAATTCATTTCACTAACTTTATAGGAAAACAGCAATTGCTTAATGTTATACAATTTTTCTATAGGAAATACCATGTTGTTATTTAATAAGCCTAATCTAGGGTCAAAACCCAGTGGGACAAGGAATAGAAAAAAAACCCCAATCTTGGATATATCATTCAGGAATAGTGGAATCTTTTATAATGACTAGAATTCCTGGAAAATCCATAGGAAGACTAACACTGGTGGGGCAGCTTGTTTACAAGTGAGATATAAGGTGAACTATGACAAGGACAAGTGAAAATCTGGACAAAGACTAGGAAATTCTGAGATTGGAAGAGAATACTTTCAATTGAGAGGATTGGAGTAGATGATCTCTGAAATTCCTGCCTGCTCTAACATTTAGTGATTCATTCTAGGCTGTGATAAACAAAGACACAGGAGCGAATATGATTCAGTGAAACTGGCAGGGGAGCCTTCAGTCATAAACAACATGTCCTTATAAACACCTGGTATTTTTTCTGTCTTTGCTTTCCTACCAAATGTCTGTGCCAACTGAGCCACATGATGAAACATGCTATCTACCTCCAAATAGAAAGCTGTTGGATTCAGAGAACAAATTGAACCATATTTTTTCTCTTTATTTTTCTTTTCTATTTATCTATCTTTCCTTCTTTCTTTCCTTCTTTCCTTCCTTCCTTCCTTCCTTCCTTCCTTCCTTCCTTCCCTCCTTCCTTTTTCTTTCTTTCTTTCTTGCTTTCTTGCTTTCCTTCTTGCTTTCTTTCTTGCTTTCTTTCTTGCTTTCTTTCTTGCTTTCTTGCTTTCTTGCTTTCTTTTTCTTTCCATTGATCATTCTTCATTACTTTCTTTTTCTGACTTGATTAAGGTGGGAATTTGTTTTGCATGACTGTATATTTGTAATGGGTTTTGTTTTTCTTGTCTTTACAAATGGTAGGAAGGGGAGAAAGGAGGGAGAGAATTTAAAACTGAAAATAAATTTGAATAAAGTAGAGGCAAAGAAAAAATAAATTTTAAAATTGATTACTGAGCTATTTTTTCTAACTGATATGTAGTCTTGTTCTCAGTAATGAAGTATATATGACCATATATAGATTGTGGCAGTGAGGAGGATGGGGAAAAATTAGTATTGTCTGACCAGAAGTATCTTGTTATCATGGGTTAAATGAGATGACAAATATTCTTTTCCTGAGGGGAAAAAAATTAAAATATTGCAAAAAGGTGACAAATACATGAAATATAAATGCAAAACCTTAACTTGGAAGCAATTCTTCCAACTGGCCTATTCTTGCTGGAGCCCACATGGTCCAGCACAGAGTAGTAGAACTAAAACCAACAACTGAATTCAAATTCCTGTTCTGCTACTGAACTATATACCTAGGAAAATGACTTCCTAATATTTCTCAGACTCAGTTTCCTCATCTTGAAATGGGATTAATAATAGCCTACTTCAGGGGCAGTGGGATGATGCAATGGATAGTCCTAGAGTCAGGAGGACTGGAGTTCAAATCCAACTTCAGACACTTAATAATTACCTAGCTGTGTGACTTTGGGCAAGTCACTTAAACCCATTATCTTGAAAAAAAGGAAAAAAAATAAAAATAATAGCCCACTTTACTGTTTTGTTGGGAGGGAGATCCTAAACTTAGCTGTGATTCAGGGCATGCCCCTTAATTTTTTAGAAACTGTTCATCTGCAAAATGAGGGTATTGGCTACAGTGCCTACCCCACAATACTGCTGAAGTTCAAAGGACATTATGTTTGCAATATGCTTTATAAATAAGCACTATGTAGATAAGTTTTATATTATATAAATGAATTATTTTCTTGAGTGCACATTAACATGTAGATGGCAGACTATGCATGCCTGTCTGTTTTTTGAAGGTCAGTTCTGCTAAGATTAGAAATTTAATTACAAGATTAATTAAATTTCACTACTAGGATGAAATTTGTTCCCATTTACTCTTTTTTTTTTTTTTAGGTTTTTGCAAGGCAAATGGGGTTAAGTGGCTTGCCCAAGGCCACACAGCTAGGTAATTAAGTGTCTGAGATCTGATTTGAACACAGGTCCTCCTGACTCCAGGGCCTGTGCTTTATCTACCTAGCTACGGGCCACCCCTCCCCCTCATTTGCTCTTGAAACAAAAGCAAGAAAAGTTACAAGCTATACAGCTTGTATATCCTATACAGGATCAATGTTCAGACTGAAGAAAGCACAAATCACTCCAAATGTCAAAGTATGAAACAGGGGAATCTTGTACTTTGCTATAATATTAAGATACCATATTTCTTGCCTGATAAATGAAGTGGTTATATACTGCAGCCCCCTTTTCTCCATTACCTTGATCTTCAACTTTCCCTGTCCTAAGAGGGAGAGAGAGAAATACTTTGTATGTATCCATGCATATTCTTTTTCCCAACAGAGTATAAGCTCTTTGAGGTCAGGGCTGTTTAATTTTAACCTTTTGTATTCTTGGCATCAGCATAATATCTTGTACCTGTGAAGTTACTTAAATAGTTGTTAAATTGTATCATACTATGACTCTTCAAGTCTGGCCCTACAAGGCAGCTAGATAGACCAGTGGATAGAGATCGCCAGACTGGAAGGAAGACCTGAGTTCAACTCCAGTCTGACAATAGCTATGTGACTCCTGGCAAGTCCCTTAACTCTGTTTGTCTCAAAAAAAAAAATCCAACAAAGAAAATCAAGTGAAATCCTCTTTAGTTAGTGCATGGATATATTACCAAGATATTGATGACTACAAAGAGAACCTGTTTCTCAACAGGTAGGAGCATTCTTGTTTAACCAGATCACCAAAGTTAAGTCAATTTTTATGAATACAGTGTAGATCCCTTCTAACATCAGCAAAAAGTCACTGACTGACTCTTTGTGACCCCTCATGTGGGGTTTTCTTGGCAAAGACACTGAAGTGGTTTTCCTTTTCCTTTTCTTGCTTTATTTTACAGATTAGGAATCTGAGGCAAACAGGGTTAATTGGCTTGTCCAGGGTCACCCAAGTAGTATCTGAGTTAAGGACTTCCTGACTCTAGGTCTGCCCTGTGCCAGGTCATGGCCCATCACTAGCCCTGACCTAAAGGGTTACTGAATTCAAGGTTAACAGTAGGTTTTTTAGGCACAATTCTTAGGTTTAAAAACAAGATGACTGGCTAATTTTATTTGGTTTTTTTTTTAAAGTAGTTTCTAGTCTTCCATTGCTATGACTTATTCTACTGTCACCTGGATCTTACAACAGACATCTGTTGGGGTTGATCATAATTAGGAGTAAAGATCTAGCTTGATATCCTCAGTTGCTCAAGTTTTTCTGGATCATGATACAGGAATCTTTTCAAAACTCTGTAAACAACATCTTGCTTCTTGGTGGGAGTGAAGAGTTGTATTCATGTGAAGTAAAATAAAATACTGTTTTTGCAGACTTAGGAAGAATAATCTTTTTGACATGCCTTATTAACATCTTGAAGCTTATTCTTCTGTTCTGTTGCAGTTAAAAAGGTTTGAGAGAAACTGGCTCATTCCATCAATGCAACAATCGGGAACAATTTTGGGCTGTCTGCAAAGGAGAGTGCCATCTGTATCCAGATAAGCAGCTCTGGAGTTTGAACAAAGTTCAAGGACTATTCCTATTCCCTTTAATTTAGAAAAAAACAGATAGCTTATTGTCGGAACTTGTTAACTCTTAGACTTTTTTGTCTCTTCCTTAAGGATGTGATTTTTCTCATCACACTCAATTTGGATCAATGTACAACATGAAACAAAGTAAAGACTGACAGATTGCTTTCCATGGGGGTGGGGAGTAAGATTGGAGGAAAATTGTAAAACTCAAATGATCTCTTTAATTAAAAAAAGGTTTGAGAGTCATAGTGTCTAGGTAATTTAATAATTTTATAAATAAGGTCGGCACCTTATTCAATAAAAGGATAGTCATTTGACAATTTCTCTAAGACCAAAGACAATCATGGTAGTCAGGCTCACAGTTTTTATAGATGCTTCAAAGAATGGGTGCTCCTGAGAGATGGCAATCAATCTAATTGGAAAACACAATAGGAGTGAGTTATTTTAAAATGAATAGCTAAGAGGTCTAAATCATACCTCCCACAACTTTGGGCTATCTATTCAAAGAATATATTATATCATTATACCCCACCTAAGCCTGAGCAGAACCCAATGGCTTCCACCTGGGTGGGGTCATGAACAAAAAAAATTAGTCTAATCTCATTATCAGCAGTGTCTTTCAAGAGACTTAAAATCAGGACTTTGAAAGAAGGGGAGAGCTTTGAATCTCCCTCAAATTCTTGGTTATTAATAATTATTTCTCCCAATTCCATAAGGTTTTTTAAGATGAATGATGATAATTTGTTCTTTATTCTTGAAGAAGACCATGACAAACACAAGAACTGGATTTGAGTTGGGGGGTAGGGGGTAGGAGGGCTGTGCTAAGTCACCAACCTCACTTTCTTCAGGGCAATCTGGGTCCATGGGCCAGATATGAATCAGGACAACTAGTAATTAAGGTTAATTGACTTGCACAATGTCACACAACTAGTAAGTATCTGAGGTAAAATTTGAACTCAGCTCTTTCTGACTTCAGGGTTGGTGCTCTACCCACTGCACCATCTATCTATATTCTGTTCCCCCATTAAATCCAAATATTATTAAGAAGGCAGGGTAGGGATAGCTATTAGTGTGATGGATAGAATACTAGATCTAGAGTAGAGGACTTGAGTTCAAATGTGACAGCCAGATATTTATGTGAGTGACCCTGGGCAAGTCATTTAACTCCAATTTGCCTCAAAAGAAAAAAAAAAGGAATCAGTGTTTACTGGGGAAAACACTGAATTTAGCAGTAGAATACCTGAATGTAAAAACTTAGCTTTGTGTTCTTTTCACAAGCACTGGTCTAGGTGTCAGGAAGACTTGAATTAAAATTCTACTTTAGACACTTCCTTCCACTGTGACACCAGGCTCCCATTTCTTTCTTTCTTTTTATTTTTTAGGTTTTTGCAAGGCAATGGGATTAAGTGTCTTGCCCAAGGCCACACAACTAGGTAAGCTAGATCTGAACTCAGGTACTCCTGACTCCAGTCCTGGGCCCCCCATTTCTTTCTTTCTTTCTTTCTTTCTTTCTTTCTTTCTTTCTTTCTTTCTTTCTTTCTTTCTTTCTTTCTTTCTTTCTTTCTTTCTTTCTTTCTTTCTTTCTTTCTTTCTTTCCTTCCTTCCTTCCTTCCTTCCTTCCTTCCTTCCTTCCTTCCTTCCTTCCTTTTCTTTTCTTTTTTTAAGGTTTTTGCAAGGCAAACAGGGTTAAGTGGCTTACCCAAGGCCACACAGCTAGGTAATTATTAAGTGTCTGAGACTGGATTTGAAACCAGGTACTTCTGACTACAGGGCCGGTGCTTTATCCACTATGCCACCTAGCCGCCCGGCCCCCATTTCTTTATCTATGAAATGAAGATTAATAGCACCCTCTTTACAGTATTGTGAGCATCAAATATGAGCATCTATGTGCAAATTTGAGGATAAGATATGCACAGCTTTGCAAACCTTAAAACCTGTAAATAACAGCTAATTTTCGCCACCACCATCATCATTATTATTATTAGCTGTGTAAGCTTGGGCAAGTCTCTCTAGGATCTCAGTTTTCTCATCATTAAATGATCTCTAAGGTTCTTTCAAGTTCTGAATCCCCTGGTCCTGTAGGGGGTAAAACACATTCACTTTTAGTGTTTTTGTGAAGAGCAGTTGATCATCTGACTTTCCAGACCACAGGATCTCAAACATAGCACTGGAACAGATCTTCAAGGTCATCTGGTCTTACTCCTCCATTTTATAGATGAGGAAATGAGACCCAGACCAGTTGAAGAGCTGGCATTTAAAAGATAAGCAGCTTAAGTAATGTGCCAAGGTCATACTGGGGAGAATTCCGGGTGGAATTTGAAGCCAAACCTCATATACTACCTTTCTCAGCTAAACTGCCTAGCATTCCAACATTACTAGAGAGAGTGCAACTGAGGCAGAAAAATGTGGGCATAGGGGGTGATAAGATCATTTGGAGACAAACTTTTTAATTCTTCTGTTTGCATAGTAAAGGGAATCTTCCTTTCCTTATCATCTTATTTAGGCCATAACTGAGGGCTTGACCTTCAACCTAGATTGCATTGCTTTTCCAGGGCAACCAGGATGCACAGGTCCTGGAAGACCACCCAAAAGAGACCCCTCCCCAAGCAAGACCTCTAATGAGGGACTTGGGTCATTCCCAGGTCACCACCCCCTCCCATGGACTCTGGTAGAGAAGGGGGGAGGTGTCACTTTTGACCTTCAAGGCTCCTGTGGAAACCTGGACAGCTGGCCTGGCCAAAATTTAATCAGCAATCCACATGGTCTTCTCTTAAAACTCTAACTTTTCTATCCATTTCTTAATATGCTGTAACTTTCTTTAATACATTTCTATTTTCTTTCCAAAACCTGCATTCCTGAGTCTGAGTCGAGATTCCTTGTGAGGCAGAACTGAACCCAAGAAACAAATCAGAGGCTACACAACCACAATGGGCTGGTCATGTTAGAATGCCAGATGTACTCTTGCCAAAAAAACTGTTTTATGGAGAACTCATAAAGGGCAAGTACTCACATGGGGGTCAGAAAAAGCAATACCAAGATATTCTGAAGGTCTCATTGAAGAACTTCAGAATTGATTGTACAGCATGGGAGTCACTGGCACAGCACCACCCAGCATGACGTGCCCTCATCAGTGAGGGTGCTGTGCTTTATGAGGAAAGTAGAATTGAAGAAACTCAAAGGAAACATGGCACATATAAGTTTAGAATAACTACCCCATGTTCACATGAACTATTTTGTCCAATATCTGGTACAGCATTCTGGTCTGATCAGCCACAGTTGGATACACTGTCATTTGTCTCAAATACAGTGATATCATTTTAGTCTTCTTAGATAAGGAAAGATAAAAAACCAATACATGGCTTCTCCATTCTTGATAACCAGTGAACTGGAGTGCACACATTGATATTAAATAAGAAGCAAGGAAAGAGGCAGGATTTCAGTTTCATGACAGACTTTTAATAAGTGAGACATAATCTTCTTAAGATCACATTTATGCATAACAGAAGACTGCAGGAAAGTCATGAATTTTCACTTAAGTGCTTTGGGCAAAACAAACTTTCTCATATAACTTAGTTGATATTTTCTTTGTAAAAACTATTTCAAACCAAAAGATTATAACAATTCACCTGGATTTCCTGGCCTGTGACCTTGGCAGACAGCCTGAAAGAAAAGTTTCTTTGCACCCGGACTCACAAAGTTCTTGGGAGAAGGAAAGGGGTGGGATGGGTGGGTGGGTGAGGGGAAGATCTCTCCTTTATTTGTAATATTTTATGTTTTTGGTTATTTGTAATATTTTAAAATTAACAAGTTTGAAGCGTATCAATTTTACATGAGTAGAAAAGTCTTAATGTTAAGAAATAAAAAGCACTAATTCTAATGACAGAAATGACCAGGGAAAAATTACAACATGAATACAATCAATTACATCCCATTTGCTAAAATCAATTAAGAGACTTTTTAGGGTGATTTCATCTAGTACTAAGTGGAAAGGGCACAGTGACTGGTGATTTTTTTAAGACATAAAACCTGCACTTATATATTTTATTTTATTTATTTAGGGCAATGGGGTTAAGTGACTTGCCCAAGGTCACACAGCTAGGCAATTATGATGTGTCTCAGGCCAAATCTGAACCCAGGTACTCCTGACTCCAGGGCCAGTGCTTTATCCACTGCGCCACCTAGCCGCCCCCACCTATGTATTTTTTACAGGCATGTCCTCATATCTACTATAACCTTGGCAATTCTTTGCACAGGATTTAGACACTTGTCTTAGGTGTGTTAGGAGGTAGTATTATCTTAGGTAAATGTCAAAGGATCATAGATTTGAAGCCAAAAGGAAATTTAGAGGTCAAGGAACCCAACATCCTCATTTTTATAAAGAAATAGATAAGATAATCAAAACCTACTCTTCCCTGAGACTCCTTTGCTTAGTATTCATTTCTGCCCTAATGCATGGGAACAGAACCTATATTAATGCACCTCTGTCTCTGACCTTCAACTTGGTAAGACAGCTTAAACTACTTGATTCATGATCATAAATACGAACAAGAATAACCATCCCATTCAATAAAAAGAGGAGGATGCACCCATGGGGAAAGAATTCCTTGAAGGTTTTATTTAGTCTAGAGATGTGAACTACTCCATTTCTTCTGGTAAATAAGATAGGAATGCTAATTTGTCATTCTTATTGACTAGTCATAGCAGGTCATTTTGGACATTCAGAACCCAGTTCTAAGAGCAATGCATGGTTTGGGGAAAGCAGCACAATTGTGATCTATAGGACTTGAGTGTTAAAATATTTCCATTCCTTTCTGCTTTGAAAAATTTAACAGCTTTTGGTAAGAGTTCTGTTTTGCTAAGAAAGAAATATTATGACAGACTTCTTAACAAAAAATATTAAAAAATTGTAAAATATATTTGTATATATCATATAGATGCAAAGAGAGAGAAAATGAGAAGCAAGAGTAACCCAAGGGACAAGTGAACACTCTCTGGTTACTCCAGCTTTATCACCATTAAAAGGAAATATTGAAGAAAAAAAAATTTTTTTCATGATCTAGGCAATTAAAAAACTCTTCAACAAAAACAGTCCTTATCCTTCTCTAACTCCTTCCCCCAATCAATGGATGCTGATGCTTAGTGGAAATTACCTCAGGAGTTAACTATTTACTTGTAGTCTTTGGAGTCAATGCAAGGACAGGTGTCCAAATGTCCCAAGAAAGACCTCATCTTGTGGCTTATGGTGCAAACTCCTACACACCTGGCTTCACTTATGAGTGAGAACATCAAAATGGCTTTGATTCCATTCTTGCGGCAGTGTGACAGCTAGTCTTTGGACTAATATCACATGGAGTACTGGAAAATTCCAAGGTGAATACAGCAATGCAGATCTTTATCTATGAATGTTCAACTTGTATGGCTCTTATCTGTGTCCTCCCAGGAAGTATCCATATGGAGGGTTAACAGGATATGCTAGGGTCCTTCATTTTATTCAATTAACATCCCAAGAATACTATTGTAGCACATTAAATGTCTCTCCACCATCAGTTGCCTCTTGCTTTTCTCCAACTTCTTTTTCAATTATACATTGAGAATATCAGTAAATAATATTAATAGATGGAATTAAAAATTGTGGGAAATTTTTCTAACAGAGGAAAAAAGGAAGGGGGCCAGATGGAAGAGATCATTTTATTTCTTGACCCATTCATGAATTAATATTGCCCTACCTCCTCAGTCTTTCTCCCCCCTCCTCCCCAAAGCATCAAAACTTGTTTGTTAAGTTTGTTCTTTAAGGGTACAAACACATTGAATCCATTTCTACATTCATCCCAGAGGCCTTTCTGGCTTTGTAAGACCAATCAGAACATATTATTTGGTAGTGGCCTCAATTTTAAGATCCCAGAGTGACCTCCACATCATACAAATTAACAAGTTAGTATGATTTTTATGAATGTAATTATAGTCAAGATCAGGTTATCTAACACTTTTTGATGCCCTGTTCTCTTTGCTTTAGTTGTCTACCTCTTAGATATGGCATAAGTCCCTTGCCCTTCCCCCAGGGGACAATTTGAAAAAAAGGTATTAGAAGCTAATTAAAATAAAATCCAAAGATCATAGATTTATAAGAGGAAAGAGATCTTATAGAAGTCATCTTGGTCAACCTCTTCCTTTTACAGATAAGGAAACTGAGGGTCCAAAAGAAGTTGCAAAACTTACCCAACTATTATCACAAAACTGGAAGAACCAAGATGTGAAGCCAGGAAACCAGGGACACTGACTCTAACTGCAATGTCTTTTCCATATCTTTGATGCATATGTCTTCCCTCACCCCCCCCTCCTAAATTTTATCATTTATCAACTCAACAGTTACAAGGAGATGACTAACAGCAACCATCTGGATTCAGCCAAAGAAAATCACAACAAAGACAAAAAAAAAAGTCAGCTGAGAAAAGCAACTTGTGTCTTTTTCCATTAAATCATCAAGGCCCACTTTTCACTGATTAGTCTCATTTTCACAACATTTCTCTTACCCCAGTCATGACTGTGTCTCTCAGAGAATTTAAAACCTTTTGGTAAGTGTCTAGAACCACCTGGGCTGAAGGCCTTTCCTCTGGGTTTTTCTTCTTACATGCCTGGTGGATCTCAAACAAATGGAATCTGACAACATCACTCCCTTCCACATGCCCCAGGAGAAAACTGGAGACATCCGGAATTTTCCAGATGTCTGTCTTCTCATCATACGGCGGCATGCTTTCATCATCAAATGGTATTTCCTCTCCATAAGGCCACAGTTGCTCAGGAGCTACAAATTCCCCCAGAAGTTCCCTGTGGCCACATTTGATCAGGGTCCCATTGCTCTTGTTGACAACAGGCAAGGCATCTAGGTCATTTGCCACAATATTAAAACTGCTTGTCAATAAGTATTGAGAAAGTATTTTGTTTAAGTCATTGGAGTCACACATCACCAGTGTACCCAGTGGACTGGTGTGTAAATAGTTAAGAATATTTACATAGTTAATTGCCAGTTTCAATCGGTGATGCCAGGTGTTCAGGCTCTGATATTTAGGGAGGTTTAATGTTTCTTCCAGGGTCTTCAAAGTGCCCAAGGGATGGTATTCAGTAAGAAGAGTGCCATCATCTTCACAATAGCCAATTAGCAAGATGACATGTTCACTTTGTAAGGATTTCAGCATCTTCACACCGTGGAAGAAATCTTCTTTCATCTCTGGGCTGGTGAGCTGTGAAAGAGCAACTTTCTGTTCCTTCCATTCAGAAAGAAAGACCTGAAACCAAGCAAATTATGAACAGCAGATTTAAAACTTTTATCTTCTGTTAATGAGCAGAGAAACACACTTGTTGGGTATGGAGTAGGTATTGGGCAACAGAAATATTGTTCATAAATTTCTAAGTGTGACCCACAAGTGTAACTCAGTCTTGGTTCTCAGGTAAATGTACTATAACCCATATATTAACTTTCAGTTCCTCAATGTAAGCCTGTCAGTACAAATACTCCAGTTGGCCATATAGGGGCATATTTGCCATAAAGGTGGTTTATTAGATGTATGGACAATACAAGATTTGACCTCTGGAGGCTTTTTAAAAAACACCAACACCTTTAGGCACTACTTGTATTGAATTTTGTAACTCTGAGAGTCTCTTAAATTAGGATTCAAAGAGGAAGAACCTTTAGAGGGGGAAAAAAAATTTCACTTTTTAAAGCATTTTAGAAACTCTTAATTGGTAGTATTATTCAGTTTGTTTTTCTTTTGTCTAAAGACTATTTCCCCATCTTCTTATTTCCTTGGGAAAGAACCCTGAAACAAAACAAAACAAAAAAAATCAAAAACCAAATAACTCCTAGGTACTTAAGCTCTATTAAAGCAAATTTTCTTTTCAAATGTTTATGGTTATATTCCCCCCCCCCCCCATGAGAGTGGTGACAGCTAGCACTGAGCAGAGCCCAACCCAGACAGCAAAGACCCTCACCCTCCAAAGTATCATTGCCCCCCAAAACCTGGAATCAAGTCCCAGCTCTGATACCTTCTAGCTGTGGGACCCTGGGCAAATCGATGAACTTCTCCGGGTCTATTTTCTCATCTTTACTAAGGTAACACTAACAACAATAATAGCAAAATAATGATAACATGTATATACATTTACCATGTGCCAGGTATAATTATTATTTTATGACAGGTAGAGTTACCTCCCTTTAAATTATGATAATAACTAACATTAATATAGCCCCTATATGCTCAGCACTATGTTGAGTTTTATAATTATCTCATTTGATCCTCACAATAACCTTGAGAGGTAGGTACTCTTAGTATCCTCATTTTACAGATGAGGAAACTGAGGCAAATAGAGGTTAAATGACTTATCCATGGTCACACAGTGAAGTAAATGTAAGTGTCTGGGACTGGATTTGAAACGGTCTTCCTGACTCAAGGCTGGAACTCTAACTCATAAGAGACTTAAGAGGAAAAGTGATTTGGAAATGAGGAAGCTGTATTAATATGCTTTATTATTGTTGCTATTATTTCTAGTAGTAGTAGTGCTACTGGTAGTGGTGGTAGTAGTTGTAGTAGTAGTATTACCTTTAAATAAAAGACCTTTTTTTTGTTTGTTTTGATGGTTCTCTAATTCTACCAGGGCCTTAAATAAAAACGGCAAGGAAAGGATCTGATTTATTTTTGGTCTTGTCACTGTTTTTATTCTAAGCTTAGTCACCATTAACAAAAATAAGGATTTCAGTGTGTGAGCTTCTTGAGGAGCAGGGATTTTATTTTTATCTTACTATGCATCCCCATCGCTTAGTATAGTGCTTAAAAAAGAGCAGGTATTTAATAAATGCTTACTGATTGATCTTGTTAACAATTATCATAAACCTCCAAAATCTCCAAATGATGGATGCTTTGAAAACCTGTATGTTACCCTTGTCAAGGGAAATATGATTTTTATATTGATTAATATGATACATGTAATAATTTAATAATAATAACTCCCAGGCTCTTGGCCTGGGAAAACAAAAGTGAACAAAAGTCATCTGTCAATCATGACAGATCCTGTCCTGAACTGTGCTTGCCTGTGTTAAGTGAAGTGTATCAATATAACTTGTATTCTACTGTAACCCCCAAAACTATACATTCAACTCAGCCATCCCCACAGGACTCCTATTTGAATGGCCACAAGTGATATAACATGATATTGTCCTGAATGGTGGGCTTACCTGAGGTAGGTCACTCAAATCCCAAATCTGATTGTTCTATGATACACTTTCCCACTTATGATCATGTATAAAATATATGATTCCACAACATCAAGGTGGAGATCCAAGGAATGGAATAATCCTATAATTTGCAAATTGGTTCCTTACAAAGAAAGTAATTAATAAACCACTAACTGATTTACTGGCAGTCTGTTTCTGATCTACTTTGCCACACTCAGGTTAGAGATGGTTCAGTAAAAACTCTGGTTAACACTGTTAACAAAATTTTTAAAATTCAGTCTGGAAAAAAATGGTCCTTAAAAATTCACATAAATCCTAGAGCAGAGAAAAATCCCTAAGGCATTCTTTTGACTTTCCTAGGACCATTTTTTCTTAATGCATATACCTGTGTCTAACTAGACATACCTAGGCAAGTATATCTGTGAAACTAATTCTTTCTCTGGGGAGAACAGGCAGGAGTAACATCCTAAAATAGAAACAGGCAACCTGTTCCAGGAAAATCTGAGGCAGTCCTGGAGAGAATTCTATGACTTCTCACCTCCTACACTTTTCTTTCCTCTTTCACATTCTTTTTCTCCCTGATGCAATTCTCTTTTCTTCTGGTTAATGGTGCTTAAAACCACCCTTTATTAAATTTTGTTTTGACTTCTCCATTTACAGCTGTATTTCCCCACTGAAGAGAGTAGGTTCTTTGAGGGCAAGGGATCTTTATATATATATATTAGGTTTTTGCAAGGCAGTGGGGTTAAGTGGCTTGCCCAAGGCCACACAACTAGGTAATTATTAAGTGTCTGAGGCCGGATTTGAACTCAGGTACTCCTGACTCCCGGGCCAGTGCTCTATCCACTGTGCCACCTATTTGCCCCTGCAAGAGAACTTTAAAAAAAAATAATTTTGTCATGGAATTCACTGATCCTAATGCACACACTGCATACATCCAAGACTTAAAATTGTTGGTTAAATGAAAATAAATACAATTTAATTTTTTACTTATTTTATCATAAAATACCTGACCCTTACCTCCTCACCCACTAACATCAAATCAATGCCAGACTCAATAGGAGCTACATGGTGTCTTAGCCAATGTAGCTTAAATCTTCAGAGCTCTAGCAACCACTGGCCTCTGTCTCTCTGGAAGTTGAGATAAAAAAAATTAAATAAAAAAAAAGCAATGAAAAAATGGCAAGCTTGTCTCACTACAAGATTCTTAATTCTAGGCCCTGAAAAATCTAGTTCACCTTAATCTGTTATCATTTATCTCATCTGATTTTCCTGAAGCAAGTTCAACAGCCTAGATCTCTGGAACTTTGGATGAAGTTTGTCCTTGCTACTACTTTGGGCCTCATATCTCAGAAAAGACAAACAATATGTTTATATTCTGGGCAAGGGTGATCATTTTGGGTCTGACACAATCAAAAAATGACTAAACAACCTTATTCCCTTCATTAGGTAACCTAGTCTACAAAGGGGAGATCAAACCACTGAACATCTTTTTGGGATGACCTCTGTTTAAGAATGTAAGCTACACAAATTCCTTGGGAGTCAGAGGAGGAGGGAATGACTATATCTGAGGGTCAACTCACTGCCTTCCCCCTTCCCAAAGATTGGGAGGAGTGGGGAATTCTTGGTCTGCTTCTTCATGAAAATATCCACTATTTGGGGTTGCCAGGGCAGGTCCTAATGATGTACTATCTTTTCAATCAGAAATATAAAAGAGGCTGGGTGTGAGGACTACTTCAGCCTACCCTGTGTGAAAACCCAGACATTACTAATTGAAATTCTCTTTGTGTTCTAAGGGAGGGTCCACCAAAGTTCCTTTTTTCTGGGTTTGCCACTGAGTCCCAGCTTACTAGCAAAGTCAGGCTAACCATTCCCTTAGAGGGCAAATCATTCAACAAATATCTAGCAGGCACCTACTATGTGGCACACCCTGTTGTATGAGGTCCAGGGAATTGAACCAAAAAAATTTAACAGTTCCCTGCCCTTAAGGAGCTTACATTCAATATTGAAAATAACAGTCCCATCCTGAAAATGGGTCTTACCCTTTTCACAGCTCCTTCCCCAACACGTTTCAACTTCCTGACTTCTGTTCTCAGGGATTCACAAGAGAGCCAAGGGGAACAATTTTTCATCTGTCCCATACGGAAGGTGCCAAAGGGACATCTATGGGACTCCATACCAGAGGGTGGAGGAGAAACAAAAACAAGATCAAGGTAGAGATAGAGAAGGATATTCATAAGAACCATCACAAATAGCAGCAGTGCAGCTGGTGGGATGGGTACTTCTTTTTGGGAAGGACCTTTCTTACTCCCCTGCAATTTCTTTTCCATATTGTTATCTTCCATGCTTCCCTAAAAGACAAAAAAAAATGAAACAAGAAATAGTAGTGTGGTCAATTTTGTATTGTTTCCCTGTCATGAAAGTACAAATTGAAAAGATTGCCTCATGGGCTTTAAACTTCCATAGAATGTACTGCATTCAAATAATAATAAGAGTAAACATTTATAGAATGCTTTAAGGTTGGCAAAGCTCCTTAGTGATATCATCTCATTTGGCCTTCACACACCCCTGTGGGCTAAGTATTATATCCAATTTCTAGACACTGAGGCTGAAAGAGTTTAAATTATTTGTCTGGGTCACACTATTACTGAACGTCCCAAATTGGATTTGAAATAAGGTCCTTTGAACTCCCAAGTCTAGCCCTCTGGCCACCTAGTTGCCTAAGAACAACACGGAAAAATTGGATCTCAAATTCACCCATGAGGCAGGAACCCACTTCAAATACAAAGTAATTTATTTATCTGTTGTGACCACTAGAGTCAGCCATTCTTTTGCCAGAGGTGCCCCAAAGCATAGAAGGGCCAGGTCACCCAGGTTACTAATATACCTTTTCTACTTTCTCAAACTCCCAGGCAGACAACTTGGGAAAACTTCTCTCCAGAAAGCATGGGTAATTTGCTGACACCTGCCTTCCCTTGATAACCACTATCTTTTTTTTATTGTTTTTTGAATTTTACAATTTTTCCCCCAATCTCACCCCTCACAGAAGGCAGTCTGATAGTCTTTACATTGTTTCCATGCTATACATTGATCAAAATTCAATATATTGAGAAATCATATCCTTAAGAAAAAATATAAGAGATAGCAAAATTACATAAGATACCTTTTTTTTTAAATTAAAGGTAATAGTCTTTGGTCTTTGTTTAAACTCTACAATCATTTATTCAGATAGGGATGGAATTCTCCATCACAGACAACCCAAAATTGTCCCTGATTGTTGCACTGATGAAATGAGCATGTCCATTAAGATTGATCATCTGAACTCTCCCTTAAAACATAAGCGAATAGCAGAGTGAATTAAAAACCAGAATCCTACAATATGCTGCTTACAAGAAACTCATTTGAAGCAGAGAGTTATATATAGAATAAAAGTAAAAGGTTGGAGCAAAATATATTTTGCTTCAGCTGAAGTGAAAAAAGCAGGGGTTGCAATCCTTATCTCAGACAAAGCAGCTGCAAAATTAGATAGTGTTAAAAGAGATAAAGAAGGACTCTAGATCATCCTGAAAGGTACCACAGACAATAAAGTAATTTTTTTTTTAGGTTTTTGCAAGGCAAATGGGGTTAAGTGGCTTGCCCAAGGTCACACAGCTAGGTAATTATTAAGTGTCTGAGATCAGATTTGAACTCAGGTACTCCTGACTCCAAGGCCGGTGCTTTATCCACTATGCCACCTAGCTGCCCCAAGTAATTTCAATATTAAATATGTACACACCCAATGGTATAGCATCCAAAATCTTAGAGGAGAAGTTGAAAGAGTTGCAGGAAGACATAGAATGCAAAACTCTACTAGTGGGAATGGTTTAACAAACTGTGGTATATGTATGTCATGGAACACTGTTGTTCTACTAGAAATCAGGAGAGTTGGGAATTCAGGGAAGCCTGTAAGGATTTGAATGAAATGATTCTGAGGGAGATGAGCAGAATCAGAGAAACATTGTATACCCTGATGGCAGCATGGGGGGTTATGATCAACCTTGCTCATTCTATCAGTGCAACAATCAGGGACAATTTTGGGTTGTCTGTGATGGAGAATATCATCTGTATCCAGAGAAAGAATTGTGGATTGAACAAAGACCAAAGACTATTACCTTTAATTTAGGGGAAAAAATTATCTTATTATGTAATTTTGCTATCTCTTATACTTTATTTTTCTTCCTTAAGGATATGATTTCTCTCTCATCACATTCAACTGAGATCAATGTATACCATGGAAACAATGTAAAGACTAACAGACTGCCTTCTGTGGGGGGTGGGGGAGGGAAGCAAGATTAGGGGGAAAATTGTAAAACTCAAAATAAATAAAATCTTTTAAGAAAAATTGATCATCAAGGTGTGACTAGGTGGCTCAGTGGATAGACACACTGGCCCTGGAGTCAGGAGTACTTGAATTCAAATCCGGACTCAGACACTTAATAATTACCTGGTGGTGTTGCCTTGGGCAAGCTACTTAACCCCATTACAAAAAACCTAAAAAAAAAAAAAAAAGGTTGATCATCAATCCCTTGTTGTTGTTAGGGTGTACAGTGTTTTTCTGGTTCTGCTCATTTCATTCAGCATCAATTCATACAAATAGTTCCAGGCTTCTCTGAAAACCCATCCCTCCTGGTTTCTAATAGAACAATAGTGTTCCAATAACATACATATACCACAATTTGTTCAGCCATTCCCCAACTGATGGATATTCACTCAATTTCTAATTCTTTGCCACCACAAACAACCACTATCTTTTTTTTGAAAAATAGTATTCTATTTTTTCCCAATTATATGTAAAGATAGTTTTTAACATTAATTTTTATAAAATTTTCTCACTCCCTTCTTTCTAATCCCCTCCCTAAGACAGCAAGCAATCCGATAGAGGTCATTCATGCACAATTATGCTAAAAGTATTTCCATGTTGGTCATGTTGTGAAAGAAGAATCAGAACAAAAGGAAAAAACAAAAAAAACCCCCAAATTTATAAAAGTGAAAATAGTATGGTTTGATATGCTATTGGATATGGTTGGCATTTTCTATCCCAAGTCTTTTAGAATTGTCTTTGATCACTGTATTGCTGAGAAGAGCTAAGTCATCAGTAATCACTGCACAATGATAACCACCATTTTTGTATAGGTAGATCACAATAGCCTTCAACTGAGTCTTAGACTGCATCTAAGAGACCTACTCCTCACATCCCCATTTAACTAGTTAGCAGCCCTAGGGTAAATCATCCCCTTCCCTCCTCCACCCCACCCCAATCCCCAAATCTAGGCTTTCAGATCTATAAAAAAGTTGGAGTCAAGGATTTCTAAAGCCCCTTTCTAGCTCTTGCATGCTATCTATGAAGATTTAGGTCACAAGGAGGGGATTACCACATACTCTTGAAACCTGGCAAATACACTGCATCGACAGTTCTTGCATGGCCAGTTGTTTTGGTGGTTGTATGCTGATTTCCAATTTGTGGATCTCATTCTGGCTTCAAATACCTGACATAATCCATACCTCTTTCTTTCATCACTATCTCCTATTTCAGAGAAGCCTCTAGGCTAAACAGCAAGGAGGGTATTACATCTGTTCACACACACACACACACACACACACACACACAATCTTCTCTCACTTCGCCTTGAGTCTGATTAGATTATTCTAACTCCTTTCTCAGGAGGGACTAAAGCCTTTTATTAGTCCTGTTTTTCTTTCAATCTCTGCCCTCATTGAAATAGGTCTAGGTAGCCTTTCCCTGAGGGATGTATATCCTAGCAATTCAGAAGCTAGAAAAATTACTCCCAATGTTCTCTCACTCATATTCCAAGTACATGGAATACATATGTATAAACCTATATCTAATAGCTCTCCTTGTATTAGCAAAGAACTGGAAACTATGGCCAAACAATTTGTTGATAATATCAAATGACTATATTAGAATATTATTCTGTCCTAAGAAATGATGAAATGGATGAAGGAAAACATGGGAAGACCTAATATAGGGATCTGATTGCAGTGGAAAGTAATCAGAACAAAGCTAAAAATTTATACAGTAACAACATCAATCAGAAAAAACAACTTTGAAAGTACTGAAAAGAAAATATCACTCAATTCATGATACAAGAATATTTTTGATGAAGTATGCTTTTTTTTTTTTTAGGTTTTTGCAAGGCAAATGGGGTTAAGTGGCTTGCCTAAGGCCACACAGCTAGGTAATTATTAAGTGTCTGAGACTGGATTTGAACCCAGGTACTCCTGACTCCAGGGCCAGTGCTTTATCCACTGCGCCACCTAGCCGCCCCTTGAGACATACCTTTTAGAAGAGTTAACATGAGAATTTGTTTTGCTTGAATATGTATTGTTTTTTTATAAGGGCTTTTTTTTTTCAATAGGAAGGTATGGGAGGGCAAGGGGGTATAAGAATAAAGAAAAAAAAAGGGGGGGTGGCTAGGTGGCGCAGTGGATAAAGCACCGGCCCTGGAGTCAGGAGTACCTGGGTTCAAATCTGGTCTCAGACACTTAATAATTCCCTAGCTGTGTGGCCTTAGGCAAGCCACTTAACCCCGTTTGCCTTACAAAAACCAAATATATATATATATATATATATATATATATATATATATATATATATATATATATATGTATATCATTGTGGCATTTTTTAAATGCAGACAATAGAACAGAAGATAGAATGGTTTTGAATGCTATGTACTTATGTACTTAAAAAGAAAAGCAAGTTATAAGCAAAAGAAGAAACTAACTGGTACAGTGGATAAAGTGTTAGATCTACAATCAATTCAAATGTAACCTGTGATATTTTTGAGTTGAGTAACTGTGGGCAAGTAAAAATAACAATAATGGTTAACATCTTTGTAGTGCTTACAGTGTATCAGGCATTGTGTGAGGAGATTTCCAAGTCATTTAGTCTCTGCCATCTCAGTGGTCATATCTGTGAAATGGGCACAAGAATTATAATACCTACCTCCCAAGTATGTTGTGAGACAAAGGTCTTTTCAAGTCTTCAAGCACTATATAAATGCTAGCTATCATTATCACTATTATTATTATTATATATGCAGTTTCATTTATAACCTTTCTGTTCTAAGGGAAAGTCCACTTTATTTAGCATTTGTTAAGTGGGAAGGGAAGGGGCTTGTCCACTATGTGTTTGTTTATTTTTCAGTCATATAAGTCTTTATGAGTCCATTCTTGGCAAAGATACTGAAATGATTTGGCATTTCCTTCTTCAGTTCATTTACAGATGAGGGAATTGAGGCAGACAGGGATAAGTAACTTTCCCAGGGTCACATAGTTAGTGTCTGAATCAGATTTGAACTCAGGAAAGATGAGTGTTCCTGACTTCAAACCCATCACTCCATCCACTGTGCCACCTAGTTACCCATCTTGCTCATCATAGGTCCTTGGTATATAAATTACCTGAGATTACCATTAAGGACTTCAGCTTTGCATGCCTGCACTCATCATGGCAGATGAAACTACATGCTAAGCACACTTCTAGCAGCTAAGTGGTGCAGTAGATAGAGTATTGGTCTTGGAGTCAGGAGGACAGGACAGCAGTTCCAATCCTGCCTCAGACAGTTGAGGCACTTTATTAGCTGTGTGACTTTGGGCAAGTCACTTAACCCTGACTACCTTTCACAGCCCCCCCCATTCTTTTTTTTATCTTTTTTTTGTTTTTTAGGTTTTTGCAAGGCAAATGGGATTAAGTGGCTTGCCCAAGGCTAGGTAATTATTAAGTGTAGGTAATTATTAAGTATCTGAGACCAGATTTGAACCCAGGTACTCCTGACTCCAAGGCCGGTGCTTTATCCACTATGCCACCTAGCCGCCCCCGCCCCCAATTCTAATCCAATTCATGAGCATCACCTCTCTGATGTCATGGTCTTCTTTGACAACAAAGGACAAACTTCATCAGCAATCCCATTAGATGAAAGTTGGAATATAGAGACAATGTAGTATAAGCAGAAATAATACTGAACTTGGAATCAAATAGTCTGCAATATCATTCCTTAGCTGGGCTACTGAGAGCAGGTGTGGGAGCCTCAATTTCTCACCTCCAAAAGGAGGACAATGATACTTGCACTCTTTTACAGGGTTGTTATAAAGAGAGAAGTTTGTGAACCTTATAACAGATTGCTGGATCTGGGTTCAGCTCTCTGCCTTTCTATATACTACCTGAGTGATATGACCCTCGATCTCTTCATCTTTAAAATGAGGCACTAAGACCAATCTTCTCATGTCCCTTCCAGCTCTAACTCTATTAAAGGCAACATAGTATAGGAGATTGGTTGCAGGACTCTCTGTGCCTCACTTTTTTCGTTTGCAAAATGAAGTTGGTCTCAAGGGTCTGCAAGGTCTCTTTCCAGCTCTAAATCAGTAATCTTATGATGCTTTTTGAGGGGCAGCTAGGGGGTACAGTCGGCTAAGTGCAGCGCCTGGAGTCAGGAAGACTCATCTTCCTGAGTTCAAATCTGGCCTCAGATACTTACTAACTGTGTGGCCCTTGGAAAATCATTTTACTCTGTTCTTCATCTATAAAATGATCTGAAGAAGTAAAGGCCAAACCATTCCAATATCTTTGCCAAGAAAACCCCAAATGAGATCTGGAAGAGCAACTTGACTGAAACAATGCTACAGTAAAATGATCCTTTTATCCTATAGAAATGTAAACAAGTACCTTTATTTGTACCTCACACCTTACACAAGGCCCTGTTTAGAACCTGCTTAATAAATATTTGTGGAAGGGACTTGTTCTGGATCCTCTTTCTAAACTAGGGTTATGAGTCTCCACCTGGGTAAAATAATCTGTTCCATTATATTAAATCAATCAAGAAGCATTCATGAAGCCCCTACAAAGGCCCGGAATTGAGCTAGACGCTGAATTATAAAGACAAGAAATGAATCGATTCCTACTGTCAAGAAGCTGAAATTCTACAAAGGAGACAAATATGCATGTAACTATATTTAGAACTGATACAAAGTTGTTACAGACAAGGTGGGAGAGAGGGAACCAGCAGCTGGGACATGGTCAAGTCAGCCATAAACAACATGTAAATTGAGTACATTCATACATGATCTGATACACAGCCTTGGACACAACATGCAGTTTTTTTTAGTACTTTTCATTCAAAAGAAATCATTTCAGGGCAGTTAGATAATACAGTGCATAGATCATTGGTTCTGGAGTCAGGAGGACAAGTTCAAATCTAGCCTCAGGCACTTAGTAGATGTGTGACCCTAGACAAGTTACTTAACCCCAATTGCCTCCCCCCCAAAGTTAAAAAAAATAATCATTTCAACATATATTTAACTTGTCCCTGTCATTGGCCTTGGGGGAATCTATGCTTTCTTCTGCCAACAAATAACCTGAGTGGGAAAAGGTTCTCCAGTAGACAAATGAATCTAGTTATAAGTGAGGGTCACCCTAACCACCACATGGCTGCTGATCTACAGTTTCCAAAACCTACATCTCCCAGTGATAAAACTAAGTACATATTCCAGAGAAATTTAAAAAAAAAAGGAAAAGATTCCTGAAAAAAGCACTTGGCACAATTTCTGGCTCATCATAAGCATTATATATAAGTGCTTATTCCCTTTCCTCATTTATTAAGATATGCTAAGAACTATGACAACAGTGAAGAAACAAAGAAGGCAAATCAGCCCCTCCTCCCCCCAAAAGTGTGTGGGGGGGAACCAGTCCTTGTTATCAAGGAATTTACAGTCCAATGGGGGAGGCAACAGAGACTCACAATTAGCTAAGAATAAAATATAGACAGGATCAATCAGAGATTATCACAGAGGGAAGGCACTAAGATTCAGGAGGACTGATGAAGGTTTCTTGCTGAGACTTAAAGGGAACTCAGGAGACAGAGATGAGAGAGAGAAAGAATTCCTGGCAAGGAAGACAGCTGGTGACAGTGCCCAGATCAAGGAGATGGAGGGTTTTTGATGAGGAATAATAGGGAGACCAGGGGCAGTGGACTGTAGAAAACATTTTTTTAAATGAACAGAACAAAACAGATGGAAATTTGAGGGGAACCCAAACAGCTTTGAAACTGTGAAGAATGTATTGTGTGATTAAAAAAAGTCTTGGTTTTTTTTTTGTTTCTTTTTTTTTTAACAAGGCAATGGGGTTAAGTGGCTTGCCCAAGGCCACACAGCTAGGTAATTATTAAAGTGTCTGAGGCCATATCTGAACTCAGGTCCTCCTGACTCCAGGGAAGATGCTTCATCCACTGCGCCACCTAGCTGCCTCAAGAGTCAGACTCTTGATAGGAGAAAACCAGTTTCAAATGTAATCCCCCTTGTTCTCTTCTTTGTATTTGGAAATGTCTATTATGTATCTGGTATTTGGTAAATACAGGATTTAAAATTTAAAATTAGTTTAAAGCAAAAGCTATGTCTCTTCATCACCTCTCTTAAGCACAGGACCCCTTTGCTTTCAAGGACATCCACACATCTTCAAACTCTTAAGAAAACGGTTTTAATCAAACTTCTATGGCTAGAGTACACATTTCACTTGCTTCTGTCTGAACATAAGTTTGAACACAAGGCATGATGGTTACAGCCTCTGGTCTTAATACCTTGACTAACATCATTTATTTCTAAAATGGCCCTAACATAGATTTACTAATTTGGTTTGAGAGAACTAACATGGTCTTCCACATACTAAGAAGAGTAGCCAAGTCCTTTATCTTTGGAAGTTTTGGTTCTAACTTTAGATTCATACTACCTTGTAAACCATTATAATTTCTATGAAGTCAAGAACAGGTTTCTGAATCTGGACATTTTACTCATTTGTCTAAGTCTATGTTTCCTCCTAGGATGCAATCTCAAACATCAACTCCTTATGTTCTGAAATTTTCATTCTCCTATTTCAAGTAGATTTGGATAAGGGGCTGTGACCTGTGTTTACAGGGTGAAGTAAGCATGTTTTCCTTGAAGACGCTTTTTGGATGATTGATAGATTTTATTAACTCTGGAAAACCATCAGGGTTCATTTCTATTTTTAATCCAGTCTGAGTTTCCAAAATAATAGCATATCATTTGGACCTGTGCCAAAAAAGTTATTCAACAGGGATTCCACTACTAAGTCTATGCCCCTTAAAAATGACCAAAGAAGGGGAAAAAACCCATAAATAGAAAAATATTTATAGTAGCACTTTTGTAGAGCTATGAACTAGAAACTCTGAGAGGAACCATCAATAGTGAATATCTAAATAAAGTAATATGTGAAGATAATGAGTTTCTGTTGTGTTAGAAGAAGGGTTTGGGGAAACTTGGGAAGACTTGTATGAATTGATTCAGAGCAAAGTAAATAAAAACAGAAGAAAGATATATAACCACAAAAACAATGTTGTGTATAATTATACATAAGAACAATTTTGTGTATAATTAAATGAATACAATAAAAACAATTTTGTAAATACCTTTAAAAATTTAAGAATTCTGATCAATGAAATGTCCAACCATGATTTCAATGGACCACTGATGCAGTCTGCTAATTATTTCAAGTAAGAGAGATAAAAGATCGAAGATATAGAATGAGGTATATAACTCTGGACGTGGATAATGTGGAAACTTTTTTTTTTGCCAACTTATGTGTATTTGTTACAAGAGTTTTATTTTTATTTAAAATTAGAGGAAGGTTAGAAAGAAGAAAAAATACTTGCTAATTGAAAAATAAAATAAAGTGTATCAAAGAAGATACCACTGATCCCATGAGTTTATCTTTGTTGTTGTTTTTCAGTTGTGTCCAACTCTTCATGACTTCATTTGGGTTTTTCTTGGCAAAGATCCTGGAGTGGTTTGCCATTTTCTTTTTCAACTCATTTTACAAATGAGGAAACTGAGGTAGAAAGGGAGTTAAGTGGGGCAGCTAGGTGGTGAAGTGGATAGAGCACCAGCCCTGGAGTCAGGAGGAACAGAGTTCAAAAGTGACTTCAGACACTTAATAATTACCTAGCTGTGTGGCCTTGGGCAAGCCACTTAACCCCATTTGCCTTGCAAAAACCTAAAAAAAAAAAAGAGTTAAGTGACTTGCCCCAGGTCATCCAACTAGGAAATGTCTGACATCAGATTTAAACTCCTGAAGGACTCCAGGTCTAGCACTCTATCCCCTGCACCACCCAGCTGCATCTTTCCTAAGTGTTTTTCCTTCATTCAATTTTGTTTTATTTTATTTATTTTTTAAGTGAGCTCTGGACTTTGGCTTAGGAAATCTGGGATGTGGAGGGATGGCAGTAACCTAAGGCTGCTGCCTCTTTAGCTACCTGTCCATGGTAACATCCTTTCTTCCAGCTCTCTGACCCCAAAGGCCAGGCCCCTGACCTCCTCAATTAATAGCTTCCTAAGAGCCACTTCTCCCCAATCAACCTAGCTACCCCAAAGGAGTTGGGGGTGTTGGGAATGATGACTAGCTACTCTCAGTCAAGGCAATCAGGATCCTGCCTATAGGTAGGAGGAAACACACCCTAAGCCCAGTCTGAGCTTCTATAGGGAAGTTTTCCTGCTGAGTTTAGGT
This sequence comes from Macrotis lagotis, assembly GCF_037893015.1. Lineage (NCBI taxonomy): Eukaryota > Metazoa > Chordata > Mammalia > Peramelemorphia > Peramelidae > Macrotis > Macrotis lagotis. The sequence goes on along the minus strand of NC_133658.1, from coordinate 145,783,610 downwards.
AAGTGGGGCCATACTGGCCACCTTTGGTCCAAAAATTTCAGAGACCTTTTTGAACCTTGTTTTTAGTTCCTTTGGGTAAGCCAAGTTCCCTTCAGGTGTGTTCAAGGAAGAAGAGTAGGAGAGGGAGGGAGAGATACCATATAGACTGCCCTTCAGCTGCTGGAATAGCTGGATAGTTCCTTGAACTCCCAACTCTTCTCTAGGAGTCCCCAACTCCTAGAGATTGAGCATTTTACAGATTGTATTTTAAATAAATGTTTTAAACTTGTTGAAAAAAAACAACATGTCCACTACAGCTTAATTCCTCCACATCCCAAAAGATAAGACTCAGGTTCTTCCTGGAAACCATGCAAAAAAACCTAGAAAGGCTACAACAACAATAAGTCTTCAAGCTGCACATCCTATGCAATGTTGTATTCATGTAATATGGTACTCATGAGCATCTCCAAAGAGCCTCTTTATGCCATCTTTTGACATTTATCCCATGCCATTCCAGTAACCTATGCTAGGAAGGTTTTAAATTCTTCTTCCTTAGGTAGGGTCAGTTTTCCTTTATAAATGTGGGTTCTTCTTTGAAGTAACAGTGTCTTCTTTCAGATGGGTTCTCACTAGTACTTTGAATATAATAATATGAACTCAATGAATATGGACAGAGAAATTAACAAGATCCCTTGGTATCGCCAAAGGCCTTGAAGTCAAAAGATACTCTACTGATGATGAAGGAATGAGGCAGTGAACTGTTTCTAAGCAAGTCTGAAAAAAAATCTAAATGATTCATGAAATTCAAATGCAGCTTTCTTGAGCTAAAGGGGAAAGAGCAATAGGCTTTCCCATTACTTAGTGGAAAGTGGTGTCACTTGAGACTTGGAAAAAAAAAGTACCCTTGGGAGGTTTGTTTTTGTGGGTAAGGTCATTAAATCTTTAAATGCATCTCACTAATATAGCCTAGTCCTTGGGGGGGTAGTAAATGATGACAGAAATTTATTTTTTAAGCTTTCTAGTCTTTTTATTTAAAATTTTTATTTTCAGTTCCAAATTCTCTCCCTCCCTCCATCCTTTCCCATATCCATTGAGAAGGCATAAAATACCATACTCATTATACCCATGAAGCCTTGCAAAAAACCCCAACATATTCCACATTAGCCATGCTGCAATTAAAAAAAACCCCAAGAAAAATAAAGAATTAAAAAATATGTTTCAATCTGCAAACAGAGTTCTAATGAAAGAGCTAAGAAAATGGCTAAGAGTGCCCTTGAAGTTATTGACCCTGAAAGATAAGTTTTAGATTAAGGATCATGCACAGTAGGACTGGAGGGAAGAAAAAAAAAACCTAGCGTTTCATATACATTTAAAGGAATTCTTTGGCACAGTGAATAGAGCACCTGCCCTGAAGTCAGTAGTACCTGAGTTCAAATTTGACCTCATACACTTAATGATTACCTAGCTGTGTGGCCTTGGGCAAGCCACTTAACCCCATTTGCCTTGCAAAAAAACTAAAAAAATAAATAAAGGAATTCTTAACATCCATTCATGAAGCAGAGGGTAAGTATTAAAAAAAAACATGATAATTTACACTAAAGTTTAAAAGCAGACCATCTAGTGTAGGGTAGATGGGGAAATGTGGGGTAAAGGTAGGATTATTATGAACTCAAAAAACAATTATATACTTTTAATTGCCATATAAGTTGTCTCCATGTCAAAAAATGAAAGCTTCTTGTTGGCACATAATTTTTCTTTTTGGTATTTGATATTTATATTTGGTAATGATAAAAATCACTAGCAAAGTGGCATGTGGATAGAGAACCAGGTTTTGAGTTCAAATCTTGCCTCAGATACTAACTTGCTGCATGTGCCTAGACAAGTCACTTAACATCTCTTTACCTCAGTTTTCCTATCTGTGAAAGTGGGAAAATGATAACATTTACCTCACAGAGTTGTTGTGAGAATCAAATGAAGGAATTATAAAGAACTTGGCTCTAGGCCCAGTACATCTATAAATGGTAGCTATTTTTATGAGCTGTTTATTAGCTGGCTAGTTTAGGGACAAATAATAAGCATTTAATGCCTGTTAACTGAATTACATAAGCATTAAAAATAGCATGCTAAACATATAACTAACAGATTCATGTTTAGCATGATTATATATGTAGGGTTTTCACTGGACTCCTTTCTGGAGAGGAGAGGACAGAAGGAGGTAGGAAAATGTGAAATTCAAAGCTATGGAAAAATGATCACTGAAAGCTACAGTTTAATGTAGTCATAAAATATATATAATTTTTAAATATATGCTAAGATAATGTTGTCTATGTAATAACGGATAAATTTAGAAATATATCCTGTTGCTTGGGAAGGTGGGGGGGGCAGGGGTGACAATTAATACCTGACAATGTTGATAGGCATTTTTGTTTGCTTACCTGTTGTTTTTTAATTTGCTACAAGAGAGGGCTCATGGTGAAGGAGCAAGAGGATATATTAAAAATAATAAAAATTGATTAAAAAAACAGGGGGCAGCTAGGTGGTGCAGTGGATAGAGCACCAGCCTCGGAGTCAGGAGGACTTGAGTTAAAATCCGGCCTCAGACACTTAATTACCTAGCTGTGAAGCCTTGGGCAAGCCACTTAACCCCATTGCCCTGCAAAAACCCTAAAAATATTAAAAAATAAAATAAAATGAAATAAAAAACATCAATTTTTTTTTAAAAGTTGAATCTTATGTTCACCATATTATAGTCTTATTTTAAGATCAGTCCCTAGCCACAAGGAGTTCATATCCTAATTGGAGGAAACCGCATATAGAGGAGGAAGGTTTACCAGCTTCCGGATGAGATTAAGATCACTAAATCCTATTTAAAAATAAAGTCTCTAAGCATCTAGGCGGAAAGGCACTCAAAGCAAAACTAACCCTAGTTCTTTTATTTGGTAGGAACTGTCCTTTTAACCTGTTTACTTGCCCTCTATCTCTCCGCAGCCCGGGCCCTGGTAACTAGGGGGCTCTTCAATGCGTGTGGATGTTGATTGATTGATTGATTGATTGATTGACACAAGTCTCCATCTCCAAGCTCCACTCCTTTGCAGCGGTGCATCCCCCCGGGGGCTGCACTCCCTTCCTCAGCTCCCCCTCGGCCTCAGGCCAGACGGCGCCTGAAGCCTGGCCCGGCCCCCTGGGCCCCCTGGGCCCCCCTGCGCTCCCGGCCCCCTGGGCCCCCCTGCGCTCCCGGCCCCCCTGGGCCGCCTCGCGGTGCACGTGCCGGGTACTTCGGTCTCCACGTTTGCATATGCATACAGAGGTGCACACACGCAGCACGCACAGGAATGCCAGTTTATCTTTGTTTATAGAAATATATGGGATATCTTGGGAATATAGAAAAATAGATTTATCTATTGGTCGTGCCAAATCACATATACATGCATGAGATGATGATACCTGCAATCACTGCATATGACACAGTATAAAAGACTCGTGTCAGGGGGTCGTTGGGCACTGGCGCGGGGCCGCGGGCTGCCTCGGACCTGGGCCCGCTCCCGTGGGGAGGCCAGGAGGGGCCGCCGGCGTCCAGCCAGGGCCGACTGGGCTCTCTGAGCCTACAACGAGAGAATCCAGGGCAGCCCGCAGGCTCGTCCTGGCCGGCGCCCCTCTGCCCCCCGCGCCCCGAGCCTCAGGCCCGGCCCGGCCCCGCTCCGCGCGCCCCGCCCCCTCCCCTCCCTCTCGGCTCACCGGTCATCTCGGATCCCCGCCGTCCCGCTCCGCCAGGGCCCCGCCCCCGGCCTCCCCGCCCCCCTCCGCGTCACAGAAGCCCGCCAGCCATTGGCCCGCGCTGCCCCCGGGGCGGAGCCTCCTTCCCGGCCCGCCCCGCGGCAGCGCCCGCTTCCGGCTTCCCTCAATCCTTCCGACACCAAGAGCTTCCGGACACAGCCGCACCCCCTTCCTGTGAGCTAGCGAGAGCCAGGCCCCGCGGGTGTCCCGAACCAGCTCTTTTAGAACCTCGACTTGAATTCATATTTCGTTTTCCGATGATAAACAATAGTAGTTTCCACCTATCATTTTGGTAAAGTTTTGAATTTTACAATTTTCCTCCTCCCCTCCCCCAGCCCCCCACAGACGACAGTCTGATCATCTTTACGTTATTTCCAGGCCAGACATTGATCGGAATTGAATGTGTTGGGAGAGAAATCGTATCCTTGAGGAGAAAATGTAAGACTAGAGATAGCTAAATTATGTAGCACACAAGACACTAAAAAAAATGGAAGGTTTTACAGACCTTGGTCTTTGTTTGAACTCCACAGTTCTTTCTCTGAATACAGGTGGTATTCTCCCTCGCGGATACCCCAAGACTGTCCCTGATGAACGAGCCAGTCCATCAAGGTTGGTCACCACCCCCATGTTGCTGTCAGGGTGTACAATGTTCTTCTGGTTCTGCTCATCTCACTCAGCATCAGTTCATGCAAGTCTTTTTTTTTTTAGAAAAAGATTTTATCTTTGAGTTTTATAATTTTCCCCCATTCTTGCTTCCTCCTCCCATCCCCCACAGAAAGCATTCTGTTTGTGTTTACATTGGTTCCATGTTATACATTGATCTTAGTTCAATGTGATGACAGAGAAATCATATCCTTAAAGAAGAAAAATAAAGTATAAGAGATACCAAAATTACATAACAGTTTTTTCTAAGTTAAAGGTAATAGTCTTTGGTCTTTAAGGTCCATAATTCTTTCTCTGGATACAGATGGTATTCTCCATTGCAGATAGCTCAGAATTGTCCCAGATTGTTGCATTGAAGGAATGAGCAACTCCATCAAGGTTGATCATCACCCCCATGTTGCTGTTAAGGTGTACAGTGTTCTCCTGATTCTGCTCATCTCATTCAGCATCAGTTCATGCAAATCCCTCCAGGCTTCTCTGAAATCTCATCCCTCTTGGAAATCTACACTTTTATAGGGGATTTGGGGAGTAAAATATTAATCTTCCTTTGGCAGTCTTGTGGTTTGCAACCAAAAAAAAAAAGAAAAAGGAAACAAGGTCAGAACTTGACCCTGTTTCTAGTACTCAATTCTAATTAAAGTGCATTTTTGATAGCAACAAAGTTGCTTTCATCTTAAACTGTCTCCTTTCTTACTCTTTTCAAAAGACTTTCCAAAAAGTCTTTTTGGTGTAAAATTTTAGTCTATTCCTAGTTCTGCCAGGCTACTTTACAGTTATCTCATCCAATTTTGTTGAATAGTAAGTTCTTGCTCCAAATATTTGGATTTCTCAAAAACTAGGCAGCTAATTTGCTTCTATATATTATATAACACAATGTTGTAATGATCAACTTATTATTTTTTGTTTTTTAGGTTTTTGCAAGGCAAATGGGGTTAAGTGGCTTGCCCAAGGCCACACAGCCAGGTAATTATTAAGTGTATGAGACCAGATTTGAACCCAGGTACTGCTGACTCCAGGGCCAGTGTTCTATCCACTGCACCACTTAGCCACCCCATGTGCCACCTAGCCACCCCCAACTTATTTCTTAAAAAGCTTGATTTTTTAAAAAAATGATTGGTTTAGTTTGAGATCTGGTATTTCTAGACCTTGCTATTTTTTTTATTAATTCCTTTGACATTACTGACCTTTTATTCCTCCAGATGACGATGATGCTATTTTTTTTCTAGCTCTATAAAGTTATCCTTTGGTCATTTGATTGGTATGGGACAAAATTAGCAAATTGGAAAATATTGTCATTTTTATTATATTGGCTTAACTACCAACAAGTAATTAATTTTTCTATAATTGTTTATGCAATGGGAACGTGAAACATACTCAGATCATTTAACATGGAAGTACCATGCTTCTCTATGTTCTCTCTACAACCATTCAGGTAGGAGTAGCCACCTTTGATTGGCTATATAGCTAAAACAGGCTGCATCTTTAAAACTGGTGTTAAGAATTGAACTAGGGAGGGTAAATACCTTATTTTTCCTTCCTTCTCCATCATAAATACTTCTTGGAGGTGTTCCTGTTGCTGTACTATTTCTCTTGCCTTCTCAGACTGAGGCAGACTCCCATCATATCTGGAGCCCCATCGTATCACAGAAGGAATTTGCTAGAACTTATTTTCCTGTTCATGAAAAGTTCATTTAATTTGAGAATTAATTTGTCTTTAAATATTTGATAAAATTCACTTCTAAACCCATCTCATATCAGAGACTTTTTTCTTTAAAAGTTTGGCTATGGTGTGCCCAATTTCTTTTTTTTCTGAAACTAGATAATTTAAGTTCTCTATTTTTCAGCTGGTTATTGTATTTACTACTTTTTTGTATATTTTCATTTTATTTATATTTTATAAGTATTAATCATTTCATATATTTTAACTTTCAAGTGGTTTAGTTTGTTTTATATTCTCTCCTTTCCCTTATTCATTAAGAGAAGAAAAATAAAAACCATTGTAAATATTAATAGAAATAAACATATTCCTGCATTAGCCATGTTAAAAAAATGCAAGAAAAAGAAATAGAAGAAAATATGTTTGAATCTTCTGAGTCCATCAGTTCTTTCTAGAAGTAGATAGCAAGTTTCATTATAAATCTTCTGAAACTGGCTCATCATTGTGTTGATCAGGATTACTGTCTTTCAAAGTTGACTATGCTTACAATATTGCTGTTTCTGATTCTGTTTGCTTCATTTTGCATCAATTCAAACAAATCTTGCCAAATTTTTTCTGAAATCATTTCCTTTGTTTTGTACAGGGTATTGAAACCCTCAAAGAGAAGGGGAGTATACCTAAGCATTCCCAGGAAAGTTAGTCTTTGTTTATATTTTATATGGTTAGGGTGACATAATTTTTCTAGCCGGAGATCCAGGTTCTCATGTTTACCTGATTCTTGAGAAATAGAAACTGAGTCCTATGGCTGAGACTAATTTAGTACTATGTTTCTGAAAAGTCAGCACTTTTGCCCCTCACAGTTTCTTATAATAGCATTCCATCACATTCACATTAACTTATTTACTCTTCTCCAAACAGATAAGCATCCCCTCAATTTCTAATTCTTTGCCATCAAAAAATGAATATAAACATTTTTGTATATATGGACCCTTTTCCTGTTTCCTTACTAGCTTTTGAGTTAACTCTTGCTTTAACTTTCAGGAATTCCAATGGGACATATCTTAGTTGCATTTTTCTTGAGGTTTTGTTTAGTGTTCTAGACTACTGGGAGATTATAAAGGTTCAGTGATTAAACTGGTTATTCCACTTTGGGCTTTATATTCTTTGTGGTTGGCTAGATACTCTACATCTGGAATTTGAGCCACACATCAACCGTTTCTGAACTTGTTCAGTATATAGCTAAGTAGTTCAGTATATAGCTGAGCTTTTTGGGAATTCAGGCCTTTCATCAATAAAAAAGATCTATGAATTTCATATACATCTAAAGTAAGAAAATTAAGATTCCCTCATTTCAATTTTCCAAATTTCTGATCTTCACAGCAACCCTGGGAGTTGCTCTGTCTACTTTTCCACCACTCCTATATGCAGATCTCCCCACTTTCAGTTTGAACCAGAACAAGGTAGTGGGCAGTAAAGTTACCAGACATCTCCTATTCCCGCACTTAATGGTAATTCAGGAATTCTCTAGGATCCTTTCTCCACTAGTGATTTCTGCTCTGGCATCCAATCTCCTCTTTGAATTCCTTGGGGCTGTATATAGCATACTTCTGGTCAGACCTGTCCCATCTCTGCAAATCTTTGACTATTGACTTCTTTCTGATACTAAGTGTTGACTCTGCCTCTATCCATTCTACTTAGATTAGGCATGTCCAAAAGCCTCAATTTTATGTGGCCCACCCACCTGTGGGTTTACTAAATGCAAAGCCAAGGCTCTGTAGAACTCAAACTAAAATGGCAAATCAAAATATATTTGTCTATTTTTTCAAAAAAACTTTTAAAAGTATGGTTGGTGGGGTTCCAAGAGACTGAAGTGACAAACACCTAGTTGGGCCCTTGTGGAGTTCCTTTTTCTTGTGTCTCCCAAGGTTCCTTATATGATTTTGATCTATGCATGGGATACCCCTTGGTAGCAAACAGTAAGCACAGGGAGATCTTAATATTCTCTGCACTTTTTGGTCAGTTGTGTGATTGTAAAGATACAGTCTGCTGTAGAATAGAAGTTTTAAAACCTTATTTTTTTCTCCTACTTTAATGTTCTTGATGTGTGTTAAATTATTCTCATGACGATTTTGAAGAGCTGGAAATGTAGGCATATAGGTTGGTAGTTCTCAGTCTGACTCCTGTCTCAGCAATAGAGAATTTCATGCTGAAGGGGAAAATGTTATTATTACTGTGAATGTAGCAAAGCCTTTGGTTAACTCAGAAATTTTATTGGGAGGAAAAAAAACATAACTATAACTTGAAATGTAGTGTTTGTGAAATGGCCTTTTATCACATGAACCAGGGTACTCAACATCTGAGAATCCATCCCAAAGAGAAATCCTAAACATGTGTAACATTAAGAAAAAAACCTTTAATCCCAGTGGAAACCTCTGTATCTTACTGGAGAGGAAGTCTATAACTATTTCTCACAATGAATATAAGAAGGCCTTCGTTTTTTGTTCTTGCAAGGCAGTGGGGTTAAGTGACTTATCCAAGGTCACACAGCTAGGTAATTATTATGTGTCTGAGGTCGTATTTGAATTCTGGTACTCCTGACTCCAGGACCCCATGCTCTAGCCACTGTACCACCTAGCTATCCCCAAGGCCATCATTTGTAATTTGCTTTTCAGCTCATATTCCATATAAGGATTGTTTGGCTATATAAATGTCAGATCTGTAGTTTATAAAAGGGTCTAGTTATATTACTACATGGGATGGAGAAATAGAAAATTTCTCCATTTGCTTTTCTCTGTTAGTACATTATTGCCATCAAAAGACTGTAGGCTTGTACAAGGCTCATTGGGAAGTAACACAGGTGTTTAGTTAAAAGCATGTCTTCAAAATGAGAGTATTTCTTCAAGCAGAAAAGGGAACCCATTCATAGAAACTAAAATGTTACCTTCCAAAACATTCCATCGATAACATTTTAGTGTGAGATAATAAGTGAAATACATAGATGAGCTGGTAATTTATGGTAACAAAGAAATTAAAGGAAACTTAGCAAATAGAAGATGCCAAGAGCCAGAAAACATTTAGAAGTTGAGTGTGGGGGGTTCTTGGCTGCAACTAACTGGGATCTAAAGATGGGACTCTGTAGAAGGGTGAAATTTTAGTTGTAGTTTGTCTTTCGGATCATCTAGTCTCATTTTTTTGAAAAATGTTTAGCTTAAGACGGGTGCCAAAAAGAAACTTCTGGACGGATTGGAAGGAGATGCAAAACAAAATTATTTTCTTTGCTTGTTTTTGTATGTTCATTTATTTCTACCAATGTTTTGTATGCTTGCTTGACTGTTTTTGTTGATGATTATTGGACTTAATAAAAAAGAATTGGGATAAAAAAATAAAAAGTAAAAGTATGGTTGGACAGCCCTGACTTAGATTGTCATTTTCTGACAGAAATGAGGTGATGTGGAAAAATAGATATACTAATACATTATTGGCAGAATTGTGAACTGGTCCAGTAATTCTAGAGAACAACCTGGAACTATACCCAGAGGGCTATAAAATTGTGCATACCCTTTGACCCAACAATACTACTACTGAGTCTATATCCCAAAAAAGATCAAACAAAAAGGAAATGAACCTATACATAGAAAAATATTTATAAGTAGCTCTTTTGAGAGGATGCCTAGTACCGGGGAAATATTATTGTGCTATAAGAAAAAAATGAGCAGGATAGTTTCAGAAAAACGTGGGGAGACATGAATTGAGGTAAAGTTAAATAAGAATCACAAGAATACTGTATATGTAACAGCAAAAGCATAACCATGATCAACTATTAAAGACTTAACTACTCTAATAAAAAAATACAATTCCAAAGGCCTCATGATGAAAATGTTTGCTACTAGCAATTTAGTTTATCTTTTTATCAAATTATCTACATATTTTTTAAAATCAACTAGATCACAAAAAAGGGTTAAAAAACGCACATGTACAAAAAATATCCATAGCAGTTCTTTTTGTGGTGGCAAAAAACTGGAAATTGAAGATACTCATCAATTGGGAAATGGTTAAACAAATTGTGGTATATGAATGTGATGGAACACAATTATTCTAAAAGAAATCATGAGGGCTAAGACGAAACTTCAGAAATGCTTGGAAAAACATACATGAACTGATGCTGAGTGAAATGAGCAGAACCAGAACATTATACACTCTAACAACATTGGGTAATGATCGAGTATGATAGACTTGTTCATAAAAGACTTATAGAAAATACCATCCGTATCCAGAGGACCCTAGCTTATCTTCAATTTTTAAAGTTGTCTTATATGTCTTCTTTTCTTCTCTTCCTTTTTGACTCTTCTTTCCCAACATGATTAATATGATTCTATGTTTAGCATAGTAATACAAGTAGGGACTATATTAGATTGCTTTCTATCAGGGGGAGAGGAGGAAGGAAAGAGAAGGGAGAAAAACGTAGATCTCAAAACTTTGCCAGAAAAAGTGATTGGTGAAACTACCATTGCATGTAGTTGGAAAAACAAATAAAAATATATTTTTTTAGATTTTTCAAGGCAATGGGATTAAATGGCTTGCCCAAGGCCACACGGCTAGGTCAAACTATTATTAAGTGTCTGAGGTCAGATTTGAACCCAGGTACTTACTCCTGACTCCAAGGCTGGTGCTCTATCTACTGTACCACCTAGCCACCCCAATAAAAATATTTAAATTCAAACAATAAATCAGGGGCAGCTAGGTGGTACTGAGTTCAAATCTGGCCTCAGATACTCAATAATTACCTAGCCGTGTGGCCTTGGGCAAGCCACTTAACCCCATTGCCTTGCAAAAAAAAAAAAATGGTTAAACTTTCCTTTGGTTTTCAGGATTTCTATTTTGGTGTATAATGGGAATGAAGGAATCTTAATTTTCTGACTTTAGATGTATGCGAAATTCATAGGTCTTCTCTTTTATTGATGAAAAGACTGAATTTCCAAAATTCTGTCATATTATCTCATTGTTGTCATTAGTTTTATTTAAAGTATTAACTATTTCTATGATTTTAAAAAAAATCTATCCATTCTTTAGGATTAGGTTAATTGCCTGGTCATCTATAAAAGATGTTTATTAGAAATGTTTTTCTGCATTTGGGACCTTTTTATACCCTAATACATGATCAGATTTTTAAAAGGCATCATCCACAGCTGAAAAAATATCTGCGTAATCTCTCCTATTCCATTTCTGTTACACAATTAAGTGACAATGTGTAGAATGCAGAGCCTGTAATCAGGAAAACCTCAGTTCAAGTCTGATCGTGGACATTTACAAGCTGTTTCTAGCCTTAATTTCCATTATTTTCCTCACCCACAAAATGGGGATAACAGAACCTATCTCCCAGGGTTGCTGTGAAGATCAGAAATTTGGAAAGTGCTTAGCACAAAAACTAGCAAATAACTGCTTGATAAATGTCCCTTCCTTCCTATTCCAGTGGTATTCCTAATTTCCAGAGGTTCATCATAGGTTACATTTCTCACTATAATTCATTTAATTTTTCCTTTAAATATTTAGATGTTATGCATCTAAATGTACGTGTTTAGTATTTATATTTAGTCTATGGAACCTTCCAGAAAAATGTAGTTTTCCTGTTATCTCTTTTAATTAGTTCATTTTGCTGTTGCTTTGTCTGAGATCATGATTACCTTTTTAAATTCAACTAAAAGACCCTTATTTTAACTCTGTATTTTTCTGTTTCAAGTTTTTTTTTCTCTCAATTATATATAGAGATAATTTTCAACATTCATTTTTGTAAAGTTTTCTCCTTCCCCCCCTCGGATAGCAAGTAATATGATATGCTGTACAATTATTATTGTGTTACACTTATTTCCATATTGGTCACAGTAAAATCAGTGTTAAAACAGAAAGAGAAAAACAGAATTAAAAGGTGAATAAAGTTTGCATTCATCTGCTTTCAGATTCCCATTTTCTCTGGATGTGGACATCATTTTCCAAAACTGGTCTTTTAGAATTGTCCTTGATTTCAGTATTGCTGAGAAGAGCTAAGTCCATCATAGTTGATCATAACCAAATGTTGCTAAGGTGTAAAATGTTCTCCTGGTTCTGTTCACTTCACTCAGCATCAATTCATTTAAGTCTTTCCAGGTTCTTCTGAAATCTGCCTGCTCATTGTTTCTTAATAGAAAAATAGTATTTCTTACAGAAAATTTTTTCTTATAGAAAAATAATATTCCATTGTATTCACCTGTCATTCCCCAATTGATGGGCATCCCCTCAATAATTCTTTTTTTTCCCGTAATTTCCAAATCCTTGCTACCACAAAGAGCTGTTTTTGTACATATGAATCTGTTCCTCATTTTTATCTTTTTGGGATACAGACTCAGTAATGGTATTACTTGATCAAAGGGCATGGTTAGTTTTATTGCCCTTTAGTCATAATTCCAAATTGCTCTCCAGAATGGCTGGATCAGTTCATAATTCTACCAATTGTGCATTAGCTTTCCGGAAACACTTCCTCTTCAACATTTATCATTTCCTTTTTCTGTCATTAGTCAATCTGACAGGTATGAGGTGGTAACTGAATTTGCATTTCTCTAATCAATACTGTTGTTTTGTTTAGGGCTGCCAAGTGGAATCAGGAGTACCTGAGTTCAAATCTGGCCTCAGACACTTAATAATTACCTAGCTGTGTGGCCTTGGGCAAGCCACTTAACCCCACTGCCTTGCAAAAACCCTAAAAAAAAAAGTTCTGAGGGGATACATGTAACTTCCTATGAGAGTATAGCTCATATATTTTTAGTCTCTTATGACTGCTCACTTGTAGTTTTCCAAATCTCTTGATTATTTTGTTTGCACTTCCTGTTCTGCAGAAAGGCAGTAGATTTAGGATAGAATGTTACAAATTCTGTCAAATAATGTCACTTCATAAGTTTTTGTTCTCAGCCAGACTCACCTCAGGTTAGTTCCTTGGTTCAGGCTTAGAAATGGAATAAAATGAAATGAGACACTTATAGACCATCCAACACTTTTAAAAAAAAGCAGTTTATTTAACAATAGCTTAGAAATTAAAGATACATCACTGGTTCAGGTAGACACAGCTTTCCCCTTCCATACAGAAATGTCTCTGGTCAGAAGTATGTTGACTTGTTAGTCACCAAGTCCACCAAGACTAAGAGGCATCAACTCTTTGGGGGATGGCTATTTTGTGGCATAGGTGATTGAGAAGTTATACCAAAGGCCATCCTCTGGACGAATAAAGGCTCAGGGTCAGTTTCTCTGTCATTTAGAGAAAAACTAGACCAGTCTTAAGGGGCACAAATTTTAGATACTACTCCTTCTAATGATTGAGAACTTCACAAGTGAGAGAACCCCTTTTCCAGATTTTAGTTTATTTTTGCCTCAAAAGCTTATCTCTATCATGTCTAGTGCCTTATGTATGCTTGCAGAGCTAGCAATGTTAGGACAACTTCCCTATGTGTAATAAAATTACATAACTTACCAATTTTACTTGTAGGTAAGCCTTCAGTTTGCCACTTCACTCATTTCCATATTTTTTCTTATTCATGACTCAAGTAATCCAGAAGTATTGTATATATTTTTAATTAATAAAAATTTCCACCTTTACCATTAATAAGCTAGCTCAAACTTCCACCTCATTTTAATAAGTATTATTTCTGAAATTAAAAACTAGAGAAAACTGCTTTCCTAATTTATCAGTCAAGTATTGAGTAACTACTATGTGCCAAACACAGTAGTGATATTGATCTGTTAAATCCTTTAATTTCCTGCAATTAAATATGTAATAAAATTACTGAAAGTATAATGTAATCAATATTAAAATAACATGTAAAAGAGGTAGCTGCAGTCCCCATTTCAATTAATGTAACCATAGAAGTTCTTATAATCACAAAAATGTAAAACAGGTGTTAAGAAAATTTTTCTTTTAACTCCATACAATGCAGTAACACACATGAATCTATACCGTGGGAATCCTTAAGAAGCTATGAACTGGGGACAGCTAGATGGCTCAATGAATAGAGCCCTGGAGTCAGGAGTACTTGAGTTCAAATCCAGCCTCAGACACTTAATAATTACCTAGCTGTGTGGCCTTGGACAAGTCACTTAACCCCACTGCCTTGCAAAAACCTAACCCCCCCCCCCAAAAAAACAAAGAAGCTATGAACCTATTTGATTACATCTGGAAGAGAAGAGTGACTATTTAACCAAAATAACTAGCCAGTCTTTGGAGGATTTTAAAAAGCTAGAGGAAGTTTAATAGTTTGGTAGTTAAAGAGTTGGAAACAGAAGTGAAGGGAGAACCAGAACCCAAGGAGAGAAGTCAAGAGGGAGGGAAAGGAATGGTGGTAGAGGGGATGGAGAGAAAAAGGATCTTTTTTCCTCACTTCCTCTTCCACCCTCACCTCTTCCCCATTAGTTAAGTAATTAGAGCTATCATACTGGCAGAAGACAACGTATCCAGCCTAGCATTAAAGACAGATGTGGATATGAAAAAGCAGTCACTTTGGGAGAAGGGGTATTTCAAGTAGTATGGCCCATACACCAGAAAATAGTGATGGTTATGGATGCAGGAAAGAGTTCTAGAATCAGAAGTTGGTATGTGGGTATCCTACATGTATTCTTTGCTTTGACTATATACTCAAATTGGAAACCATTCTTTTCAAGTACCTTATATCTGTATGATAGTATCCCACAAGCTTTTGGGATCAATATTTTGTACAACAGTTAATCTATCAAAGCTAATTAAGTCAACTGGCTGACTGGTTAACTGAAACAGACTAGTGGTGCCTCCTGAGCTACAGGAGTAGAACAGCCATTTTACAGGTTTACCGAGAGAAAATGAGATAGCATCCATTCTCTGAAGACTAACTTTGTGAAAGCAATATGAGTTAGGAGAATGGTTCAGAAAGGGTAATACACAAATACAATTATATAAAATAAGAAAAATCAAAGCTGCTATTACCTCAGAACTGGAATCTAATAGTAGATGACTTCACTTCATGTCTGGACACACCATGCAGTTCACCCAAAATAATGATTTCAGTCTCTTAATAATCTTCCTATTTCTCAAGATAGTTGGGATAGTACTTTTGCTTCCTCTCTTCAGTGGTGACAGGCAAGTCTCCCCAGAATGCACTCAAAATTCTCTTCATAATGTTTCTTTATAAAATAAACTAGAACAGTTCTCATAAGAAAAAAATTTCTTCCTCACCTTTTTCATAATTTCAAAGATCATCATGGATCAAATAGAAACACCCTCTGCCACCAAAGACAGAAATATTCTTACAGAAAAAGATATAGCTGTCACTCCAAAACTATCAGTAATAACAGTTAACAAGCATTATTAAAGTACTTACTATTATTTGTTAGGTTTTGTAATAAATTCTAGGGATGTAAAGACAAAAATATATTCCAAAATGGAGTGGGGGTGGAGGAGGGTCCAAATCGCCTCTCCTACATTTCAAGTGATTCTTTTTTAAAAAAAAAAAAAATTCTCAACTTAACCAACACCAAATAATGTAGTCCATATAGTCCCCATCCCCCTACCCCCACAATTTATAAAATAAATACCAAAAACTCTTATCAAATAAGCAAACATCTCCACATTTGACCATGCCTGAAAATATGTCTCATTGTGCACCTTAAGCTGACCTCTGTCAGAAGTGGGCAACGTGTTTTCATCAGTGGTCCTCTGGAATCATGGTTGGTCATTGCATTGATGAGTTCTTAGGTCTTTCAAAGTTGTTTTTCTTTACAATGTTGTATAAATTCTTCTCTGGGTTCTGCACACTTCACTCTGTATCAGGTCATACCAATATTTTTAATTTTTTATAAAGTCCTGAACTTAATGCCCCCAAAATGAGCATTTCCACATACATTGTAGAAAAAGAGACAATTGTACATAAAATTGACTCTACACTATGAACAACTTACTTTTCAATATCCAATTCTTCAAAGCTGTTTACTTTTCTATATGCAGTCAAGCAAAACATGTAATCCTATTTGTGGCCTTGCTCAAAAAAATTCAAACAATTTTCTTATCTTGAGTCTACAATCTCTCTTATCAGGAAATGATTAGTGTAGTTCCTTTAGCATCTTGGTTAGTTACTGCTTGATTAGAGTAAGTCTTTCAGGGTCATCTTTACAATGTTGCTATTGGTATAAACTTATTTTATCTCTGTTCTGATTAACAAATTAAATTAAAGGAATGTGATGGAATATAAGTGTCCTCTAAAAGATGAAACAAAAAAAGTTTCAGATTTGCAAAGATTTGCAATAAATTATGCAGAATGAAGTGCACAGAGCCAAGAAAAAAATTTACAATATTATAAAAATTTGTGCACTTTGATCAATGTGATGACTAATTCCAGAAGACCAATGAAAGATTCATTCTGCAACAATCTATAAGTCTTCACATTTCTCTGAAAGTTTCCTTTTTGTCATATCTTACATCACAATAGTATTTCATTATCTTCATATTATCCCTAATAGATTTTCCAAAGTAATACCTTAGTTTCCAGTTTTTTTTTATTACTAAAAAACCCAAAATAAACCAAAACTTAACTACTTTTTCCTTTGATTCCTTTGTGGTATAATAGGCTTATAAATTATGAAAGTCAAAAAGTATTGCACAATTTGGTGATTTCAATTCCACACCGCTTTCCAATATAACTAATATATAGCTCTACCTATGTATTAACATGCCTGTTTTCCCAAAGTCACTTCAACAACTGGTTTTTTTTCAACTAAATGGGTTTGAGGTAGAATCAATTGTTTTGATTAACATTTTTCTACTAGTAACTTTTGGCATTTTTAAAATATGGATGTTGTATATATCCAGATAAAGAACTGTGGAGATGGAACAAAGTTCAAGGACTATTCCCTTTAGAAAAAAAAAGATATCTTATTGTCTGATTTTGTTATCTCTTATACTTTTTTCATCCTTAAGGATATGATTTCTCTCTCATCACACTCAATTTAGATCAATGTACAACATGGAAACAAAGTAAAGACTGGCAAATTGCTTTTTGTGAGGGGGTGGGGGGAGGGAAGTAAGATTGGGGGGAAAAATTGTAAAACTCAAAAAATAAAAATCTTTAATAAAATATGGATGTTGACTGGATTTCTTTGAGAACTACCTAGCTCTTATTCTTATCTACTAGGCTCAGTCTTTTCATACACTGTATATCAGACCTTTACAGAGAAACTTACTACCAAGATTTTTCCCAAAGATTCCCATTTTAACTATTTATTTTGTTTGTGCAATAATTTTCAATTTTATGTAATCAAAATTGTCTCATCCTGTAATTTTATCTATCTCTTGTCTCTATAACCTCTATGCCTAACAATATAAATTTCATTCCTTAATCCTTTGTCTATGATGTGACTTTTTATATCTAGGTCACATGTCCTTCTGGAAACCTACATTGGTAATTAGGGAGATGCTGATCTAAACCCACTTTCAGCCACCAGTTTCCAGTTTTCCCAGTAGTTTGTGTCAAACAGCTGAGTCTTTGCTATTAGTAGGTAGGTTTTTGAAAATTATGCTACTACATTAATTGATGGGTCAAAATATTTTCTTAAATCAATACCAAATAGTTTTGATGATCATTCAAATTATACTGAAATAGTTTTCCGAGTATGAAAAACAAAATAAAACAAAAAACAAGTTTATGGATCCCAGGTTAAAAGTGTCACAGGCATGTTCCATTAGTTCCTGGTTTGAAGGTGGGAGTGCAATGAAGGTCTTAGATTCCAGTTCCCACCATCTATAGTCAGGATTAGTTGAGTCAAGAAAGGAGCAGGTGCCCAATTCAACTTTACTTTCAATTTATTCTGGCTTTGTTTTTCTCCCAGAAACTTAAAAGACATCACTATTGGCTTGAAGCTACACTCATCTCCTTCATAGTGTTATTCAGATGAGTCAGGAAAAACAGAGTTAAGTGGAGGGTTCAAATGGCAGAAGGCAGGGAAATAAAGGTTCCGTTTACTAGAAAAGCAAAAAGCATCAAAATATTTTTCTTTAAAGGCACAGGCTAGCTTTGGGAGGAGCAGATGGTGTAAATTAAATTGCAAATTTATGAGGGAAATGAAATTGGTTCAGGGCAGGAAGGGTTTGGTTCTCTGAAAACCAGGTGAAGAAGTTTCAATTTAATTAATAAAAAGGGAGTAATTAGAAATTTGAGTGGGGTGACACAAACAAGATAGTTTAATGAAGCCTAATCTGGCAGATTACTGTGTTTTTCCGAACAGGAGACAGGGCCTAAATGGGAACAAAGAGGTGATCTAGGAGGCTTTTTACAGTAAACTCAATCTAAAACAAAGGCATAGACTAGAATGAGGCAAGAGGAACTGAAAGAACAGAACTGATAATAAAGGAATAGAAGACTGATGTTAAGGATAAAGGTAAAGGATAAGATAAACAATAAATCTTAGATTTCAGAGGTAGGTGGGTGAAGAGTGGAGGTTATGGTTTTAGTTTTTTAAGCCTGTTTGTAAATGCTCAGTATTTGTTGGTAGTTGGCAATGTGAGACTGAGGCTTGGGTGAAAGGATGGAATCAGAAATACAGATTTCTAAGTTATTCTCATTGAGGCTATAATTAAAGATACCAGAAAAGGTGAGCTCTTTTAATAAGACAAGATAATGCACTTCATACCTAAAGATCTATAATTCTGAAGGGTCAGTTTAAAGATGAAAAGGAACCAATAAAAAGAAGACGTAAGTGGGCAGAGATAAGACCTTAAAGAGGAAAGGTAGTTTGATGTAATCCTTGAACGAGTTAGTTTATACAAGAAGCTGTGTGTATTCAAAAAGATAGACAAAAAAAAAAATTCTAGGGACCTAAAAGAGGGAGAGAAGAAAGCTATATTACAGGGGAGTAATAAATATATGGAGATGGAAGCAGTGGGTGTAAACCAGTCTTTTGGTAGTATTATCCTTTTATATAAAGATGCTTTTTGAAGTGCTCTGCAAACAGCTGTAATGGATTTGCAATAATACTTTGAGTTGGAGGACCTTCATTTAATAAGCACTAGTATGTAGTGGGTTACCAGCTAATTAATCCATGAAACTGTGTGCATGAGAGGTCTGAATATGCCCTATTCATACTCCAATATTTTAATGACAATGATGAAGCATCTTTCAATGTAGCATATCTGAATAACACAATTCTGAGCCCCAAGCGGCAAATGTTTAAAGAGAACACAGAGGTGGTATTTGGAGGGTGGGTGGGGTGGGAGAGTGATAGTGAACACAAGAGAAAATTGTCCAGATTGTGAACTGAACCAGTGTCATTACACTCATTCTTATCTTTAGAAATGAGACAAAAAAAAAATGGGTGTTTTGCTACAAAGAAGATTAAAAAGAAAAAGAAACAAGCACTACCATATACCAACCACTGTGTTAACTAAAATGGACTAGCAAAGTATAAATCTGCACAACTGTTCAGTGGAGTCAAGGCTAGAGGTTCATAATGGCCCATTTCACACAATACTGGTTCTGGAAAATGGCTTAGAGAAGTAGCCTATCTTCCCCTCACACCTAATAAATGGCTCTTAGTTGGAATCATACTGTTTGATCTTGAAATAAATGACCACTTTTCTAGACCTCCGTTTCCACATCTGTAAAATGAACCGTTTTAAGCTCTACAATTCTGATGTTGTGAAGACCTCAGGCAATGGGCAGTGGTGATCAAACAACAATTGTTCAGTTATTTAGAAGAGCTCTAAGTAGATACAACTCGCCACTCTATTCCAGGAAATTCAATTTCTGATGACTGAAAAAAGATGAAAAATGCTACATTACTTTGTTAGTTGGTAGACTTCATGGTCAGAAATATGCTCCTGCTGCTATTCAGTCTTCAAAGTAAATTTCTATGAATCCCATCAGACCACCACTGGCTTCAATTATAAAACTGGGGGGAAAAAACTTGTTATCTCCACACATGATTTTAGTGTCATATACAAGTTATCTTTTAAAACTGAAACAAAAATAATATGCTGAAGTATTACAATGATAAAATAAATGGAAAAAAGTGCTATATGAAAAGTTTAAGGATGAAACACAAGAGAAATTTACATTTTTTTTTAGGTTTTTGCAAGGCTATGAGGCTAAGTTGCTTGCCCAAGGCCACAAACCATGTAATTATTAAGTGTCTGAGGTGGATTTGAACTCAGGTATTCCTGGCTCCAGGGCCAGTGCTCTATCCACTGTGCCACCTAGCTGCCCCAAGAAATTTACATTTTAAAGAGGAAAGACAAGATATATGAGCAGCAAGCAGAATAATAGGGCAGTCAGGTGAATTCCCTAATTGCAGAAGAGAGAAATGTGAAAAGCTGAAAGAATATGACTGGAGAGAAATTGTCTTAGAAAGCCAAAGATCTTGAAATGTTTTCTATAGCACAAGCAGGAAAAAATTTGAGAAAATAAGTATAAAAGCAAAGAACAAATATAATCACTACTTTTTCTACAAGTAATATAATAGTTTAGACAATTTTAAAGTGAAAAATTACTAATTAAAACAAGTCTAAACATTCTGCATACTATCATCCAAACTGTGAAAAATGATGAGAAGTACCATTAAAATTACAAACTATAAAATGTATAAATATCTTAACAAAACACAAAATTACATAATTATAATGACAAAACACTTTTTACAAAAATAAAGACTTAAATGAAATGATATTAACTGCTTGTTATTATTGAACCATACCAATATGACCAATACCAAAATGACAAAAATACATAAATCTATTTACAGATTCAGTATCATATTAATCAAACTACCCAGAAAAGGCATTTTATAGAATGAGACAGAACTTCTGAAAGAACAGAATTTTTAAAATAAAGGAATTTTAACAAAAAAAAAAGCTGGACAGAGGGGAGCTTAGAGGTATCAGTTCTCAATCTATGTAACAAAGTAGTAATCTTCACAACTATTTGATTTTGGTTAAAAAAAGATAAAGTTGATCAAGGGAACAGATTAGACAGACTACATACAGAAACAACAGAACATAGTGCAATAAAAGCAAGGACACTAGCTTAGAGTAAGAGTTCACTACTGAATGAAAATCTGTTGGGCAAGAATGGAAAGCAGTCTAGCAGAAAACATTTAGGTCAACATTTCAGACCATATACAATTGGGATATAAACTATTCTATTGTAAATTAGGAGAAAGGAAAGTAACAAATTTTACAACTATGGATAGGAAGTCCAATTCTTCAAAGGATGGGGGGGGTCAGGAAATAAAAATGGATAATTTTGATTACCAAATTCTAAGATATTTTCCACTAACAAAAGCAATGCTAGTGTAACAAGTTTCTCTAATAAAGATGTGATATACCAAACAGAGAGAGTAAGCAGGAGGAAATAAGCATTGTTCTAAATAGTAGAAATACAAATGCAAGCAAAAGCCTCAAGGATCTTCCATTCTAAGGAGACAGGGAGAAGACAACATATAAAAGGGAGCTCAAAGCAAGGAGAACATAGAAGAGGTAGGGCAGAGCTGGAGATGAAAGTACCCACACAGCTGCATGACCCTGAAGTTCAGAAAGTCAAAAGCTCCATGGGGAAGGAAATAAAAGTTAGCCAACCCAAGCTGCTCCTCAAAATGGAGGTCACTGGAGGAATTCACCAGAAGAGAAGGCATAGCAGATAGATGTTCTAAGATGAGAAGGCTGCAGCGATGGATGGATATTCCATTGAGAAGGTCACAGGTCTTGAGGGATATACTAGAGACTGCAGCTAAAGTATAGTGTTTAAGTCCAGAAAGTCAGAAGCATACACACAAATAAATACATAAGGATAAGAGCCATTCCCCAGTTGTAAACGGTCAAAGGCACAGGCAAGGTCTCAAAAGAAGCTGTCAACAACCAAATGAAACAAACTGTCAATCACCATATGGAAAACGCTCCAAATTATTAGTAAAAATAGAAATGCAAATTAAGAATTTTTATTTAAACCAATCTGTGCGCTACTGAGGCTGGAATAAAAATTTTTGTCAACTTTATCTTTTAAGATCTTGCTTTCTAGATCTGTGTTTTAACCCCCCCCCCCCCACTCCTTGACCAAGGGGACTTCCCTTGTGGCTGGTTCATAAGATGTCATGATTTAAGTTCAGAAGGAAACTAGTTAAATAAGTTTCTACCTTATACCTATCAAACTGGCAAAGATTAATGAAGTAGAAAATGACAATTGTGGAAGAGTTCTGGGAGAACAAGAACACTAATAATCTGGGTGGTGCTCTGTATTGATCTAACCATTCTGAAAAGTAATTTAAAGAACAATTTCCCCAAATTCACTCAATTATTAATACTTTTTGACTCATGGACACAACTACTAGATGGTACATAGTTCAAAAAAGTCAAAGGAGCTGTATGCAGACAAATGATTGCTCAAAGCTCCCCCTAGTGCAGGACAGTCCTTTCACAGTGTAAAGAGTAAGAAACAAAGTGGGCTTTCATCACAGGAGGAATGACCAAACAAATCATGGTAAAGAATAGATTATGGAACCTTAAATTATGAAAAGGATGGTTTCAGATAAACTTGGGAAGACTTCTATGAAGTGAGGCACAGTAAAGTGAACAGAAGCTGAACAACTTTTAGAACGACTATATTATAAAAGACAGCTGGGAAAAATTTAAGAACTCTAATGATCAGTGCAATGATAGATATATCATGATTCTAGAAGACTGTGGATAAAGCTTAATTTCCATTTCTTGGTCCAGAGGTAATAGTCCATAGGTATAGAATTCAGACATGTTTTCAAATGTTATAAATTTGTTCATTTAATTTGACTTTATTAATTTTAATTTCTTTTAAGAAAAGACTTTTTTGATAAGGGTATAATTGTGGGGAAAGCATTGCTATTGCTATAAAAAAAAGGAAAGGGATGTCAATGAGACATTTTATAAATATGCAGAAATGAGAAGTACAGAAGACTCAGAAAAGCAGGGCAATGTGACTACTGTTAATATTGAGTTCTTGAAAAATTAAGCTGTGTACAAGTTACAGTTTCATAATAGATAATTTTTTCTGTTCTCTGTATATAGATATATTCATAATTTTTTTAAAAAATTAAAGAATAGGGAGATTTACTGTCTTAAAATTCCACTCTACTCTAAGGGATACTATTACAGTATCATACATTGTGAAGCTGTTTAACAGGTACCCTTATAAATTCTTTTTTTTTTTTTTAGGTTTTTGCAAGGCAAATGGGGTTAAGTGGCTTGCCCAAGGCCACACAGCTAGGTAATTATTAAGTGTCTGAGACTGGATTTGAACCCAGGTACTCCTGACTCCAGGGCCGGTGCTTTATCCACTGTGCCACCTAGCCGCCCCTTACCCTTATAAATTCTTAATGGCATCTACACTTAACAGCTATTAAAATGGTACAATATGTGTTACCTCTTTATGTATAAATTTCTGTCTCGAGGTTCTTTAGTCTTGGAAACAGATCATTTTTGTACAATGTTGAAACACTCTAAAATCAATAGTTAAACTGAATTTGTATTGGAACCTGGAGATTTTTGGAATTAGCTAAATTTTAAAACTTTTAAAACTAAGATGCAAAATGTTAAAAAGAAGCAACAAAAACTTGAAGTGTGTGTATGTGTGTAGATATATATTATAATCCATCACTAAAGAATAGTCATGCCAGTTACTATTTATCTTCATATCCTGAATTTTATTTCCTTGAACAAAAGAAGGGAATTTTTATTTAAACCAATCTGTACCCTACTGAGGCTGGAATAGGAAATTCTGTCAACTTTACCTTTTAAGGTACTGTTTTCCAGATCTGTGTTTTTACCACCACCACCCCTCCCCAGACCAAAGGGACTTCCATAGGAGCTGCTTCATAAGATGTCATGATTTAAGCTCAGAAGGGAACTAGTTAAAATGCTATAAAAACAAAATACCACACCACCACTATATACTGTTTTAGGTGTATCTACAGTTTTATTACAAAACCATTTTGTCATTTAGTCAGTTAAAGCAATAGCAAGATATTACCAGTGCAGCTTCTGTAATAGCTAAAATGTATTGCAGCAATTGTATTCCTTGTTTATAATCTATGTTACCCTCCATAATATACAAGTAATCATTATCTGTAATTGTTATTGCTGCATATCTGAATTCATATATACTATTTAGGAAGGAGCTGAGTGGTAAGAAAGAGGTGAAAAGAACAGACTATTTAGGGTTTTTAAAAATAAACAAACATGGAATTATTTATTATTCAACAATTCATTTGGGGATGTTATTTTAAGGAATTAGTTTACTTAAAAAGACAGCTAAAGTAATACTTCTAAAGTTAGTCTGAATAGCAGCAGTGCCCAAAGAGTACTTATGCTTAGTGCTTGTTAGGAAGCAATACCTGTGCAATGCACTTGTTGTCACAGACCCACACAGGTAGAAGGAAATGATCCCTCTGGTTTTAAGCCATGTCACACTTCCTTGTTCCAAGTTTCTTTTAAAAATAAAACTATTCCATTAGTGTCTTCTGAATGCTGTTATTGCTGCTTATCTGTTGGCAAACTTCCTTCTGTGCTGTGTTTGTTTTGAAGTGATCTTCCAATATATCTCCAATATTCCTTTCTTATAGTGTCTTTTTCTTTAGCTAGAATTTCACATAACTAGAAATGAAAAACAGTAATACTTTAAGACAGAATTCCATTTACAGCCAACCTTACTGTGATGTGATTACTCTAAGCCAATAAGTAACAGGTCCTATTATAATTAATTTAAAGTAATTAATTTTAGGGTAGTCTCTTAATCTTTCATCAATGGTAATATGTTTTAACATGACAGTACTTCTTTTTCCTCTTTGGTAGGAAAAAAAAAATTGATGAACCAGGAGTACTAGACCAGTACCATTTGATGGCAAGAATACTGCCTAAGGCAGCTTTAGGAAATTTGAAAACTGCTACCCCAATCCAACTATAAGTGAGTTCTGACTTCCTATGAAGGACAAGATATAAGCTGCATTGTGCTGACTTTATTAGGTGTCAGGAGTGATGTAGAATGGCAATCAGAATGTGGGGAAAAGAACATAAGGCCTAGTAACTCACCTCTAAGGCTTTGTTAAGTGTATCTTCCTTGTTGTCACATTGGTTTTCTAGCATATCTTCATAAATATCCACAAGGAAAGCAATCAGGTAGGGAGAACTGTGACTTGGCTGTAAATCTAATAATTGCTCTAATAGATTGGGATACTTGGAAAGGCCACGATCTTGCAATATCCTAGAATAAAGAAAAAATACATTGAGATTTATAATGAAGATGAGATAAAAGTTTTTGTGCTTTGCTGGTTATCTAAGGATGGCCCTCAGGTAAATTATTTCTAATGAGTAATGACAAGTAAGAAGAACAATGATGCTATAGCTAGCTACTTGGTTGTCACAAGAAGACTAGAGCAAGAATAAGAATAGGAATATGAAAGAACTGCCTTACAATACAGGAAATCAAGGGTACTTCCTATAAAGGGAGATCATTTGATTATCTTTTGGCCCATAATTTATGCCAAAGTAGTAGTTTTAAAAATTAAGAGAAATTTTGGCTAAAATGTTAGATTCATTCAATTTTGACCAAGTATTACTTATGAGAAGTTCTAAGAGTCTGGTGGGGAGGAAGGTAAAAATGGTGTTTTCAGAGAGGCCCTCTGGGTCTATGGCCCCTTCTCCTATCCCAGGCCAGGGATCCTTCAATACTAGCTTTTATGTATTGTTCCCACCCCCCACCCCCAGAAAAAAAGCTGTCTTTGGGATATTTTGGCGTATTCTCAGTATGTAGCAGTGCCTGAGACAAAATAAGAACTCAATGTTTGTTGACTGAATGAAAGGTACATTTACCATGTCCTATTTGAGCATGTATGAGATGTAGATAAAAATTAAATTCATATTTAAATTTATATTTAGAAGACAATTTCTACCTCAAACTTCAGACTGTATATGAATATAAACTTTAAAAGCTGAGCGGTATCAAAGGATCATCATTAATGATAATGTGGGTGCTTAAAGTTAAAAAATTCCCATAACAAAAACATCTTACCCTTTTAAATAGTTCCATGCACTTTCATTATGTGGTGCTGTTTTTATCATTTCTAGAGTATACCTGACAAAGAAATAGAGAAGAACATGACACTTAGAAAAGCTCATACAACCATAGAAGTTAGGCAACAGTTTAGTTTTAGTTCTCTCTCTTGTCTATCCATTTTACTTCTCCTTTTAGATGCCTTTAGTATGGCTTAGTCACACATTCATGTAGATCCTTGAAATTCAGTCATCAAACTGTGATATAAATTTTAGTGATCAGCATAAATAATGTAGACTTATATTTTCTTTCTTATATTTCCTGTCAATTTTGGGAAGGAAATAAAACCCCCTCAATTGGGAACAGAATTTCACACCTTGTGAAGTTTCCTCTGAAGACCACACCAGAAAAAGGGATTAATTATGCTCTCTGCTCCTGTACACCTATTAAGAATATTATTGATGGGAACATAGTCTTTCACAAATAATATTCAATAGCAGATTACATCTTCAGTCTTACAAAGTAACTATAAGGTATAAAAAACACTTAATAATTTTAAAAGTATTTGATGCAACAAAGCAAAATAAAACTCTGAACTCTCCTTCAATGTCTCTCATTGACAGATACACCAGATTTTTTGTTGCAATGATCATCTACACAAAAATCCTTTGATTATTAATATTAAGAAAGATATACCCTCAATCCAGCAATGTCACTCCTAGATTTATATACCAAAGAGCTCAAAAAACCGAAAAAGACCAGCATATACAAAAAATATTTATAGCAGCTCTTTTTAAAGTGGCAAAGAATTGGAAATTGAGGTGATGTCCATCAACTTGGGAATGGATGAACAAATTGTTGTATATGACTGTGATAGAATAGTACTATTCTGTAAGAGATCATGAGCAGGTGGATTTCAGAAAAACCTTGGCTTGAACTATTGATGAATGAAGTGAGCAGAACCAGAAGACCATTGTACACATCAACATCATTGTGTGATGATGAACTATGATAGATTTAGTTCTTCACAGCAGTACAATGATCAATGCCATCCACATCTAGAGGAAAAAAATTGAGACTAAATGTAGATCAAAGAATACTATTTTTACTTTTTAAAATTGGTTTTGCTTTTTTTCCTGCTTTTGTTCCAATTGTTCTTTCAAAATGTGACTAATATGAAAATATGTTAAAACATGATTGAACATATATGTATAATTTAAAACTTATGTCATGTTACTTGCTGTCATGGGGAGGGAAGAGAGGCAGAAAAATATGCAACTCAGAATCTTAAAAAAAAACCATTGTTGGGGCGGCTAGGTGGCGCAGTGGATAAAGCACCGGCCCTGGAGTCAGGAGTACCTGGGTCCGATTCTGGTCTCAAACACTTAATAATTACCTTAGCTGTGTGCCCTTGGGCAAGCCACTTAACCCCATTTGCCTTGCAAAAACAAAAACAAAAAAAACATTGTTGAAAAAATATCTTTCTATGTAATTGAAAAAAACCCCAAAACAAACCCAAAACTCCCAAACTGTCCATCCCTTTGATTTAGCAAAACTTCTAGTAGGCAAAGAGATCATAAAAACTGAAAAGGACACACATATCCAAAAAAAAGCTCTTTCTGTGGTGGCAAAGAATTGAGAGGATGTCCATCATTCAGGGACTGGTTGAACACGTTGTAATATAGGAATGCAAAGAATACTATTCTTCTATAAGAAATAAGTGGGCAGATTTCAGAAAAATCTGGAAAGACTTACATGAACTGATGCTGAATGAAGTGAGAAGGATCAGGAAAACATTGTACACCTTAACAGCAATACTATGTGATAATCAACAGTGATAACTTAGCTCTTCTCAGCAATACAAAGACAATTCTAAAAGATAATATCATACACATCTAGAGAAAGAATTAGTCTGAATGCAGATCAAAGCAAAAGGTTTTTTTAAGGTTTTTGCAAGGCAAATGGAGTTAAGTGACTTGTCCAAGGCCACACAGATAGGTGATTATTAAGTGTCTGAGGTGGAATTTTAACTCAGGTACTCCTGACTCCAGGGCCAGTGCTCTATGCACTGCGCCACCTAGCCACCCCAAAGCATACTACTTTCATTTAAAAACCATTTAAAAATAAAGAAGCTATCCTATGAAGAGTCCAAAGTTGATATTTTGCTATCTTTATCAAATTGTAGAATGCTAGGAGCAACTAGTTGGTGCAGTGGAAAGAGCACTGGCCCTGGATTCAGTAGTACCTGAGTTCAAATCTGACCTCAGACATTTAATAATTACCTAGCTGTGTGGCCTTGGGTAAGCCACTTAACCCCATTTGCCTTGCAAAAAAACCATAAAATTGTAGAATACTAGTTTTAATAGGACCATTAACAACATAAGTGAATTCAACCTTATCAATTCACAATGAAAAAACCAAGTAAATGAAGGATCCATGATCCAGATTATGAATGCAATTATATGCAGGGTTCACTGAGGTCCACTGTGGACAGACACCATAAAGATGGACAATGAGCTGGACACAGAAATGAAAATGGAGTAAAAATTGGAAAAGAGCTAGATTGCTTTTGGAAAACATTACAGTATTCTCAAAGATGCTAAGCATAAAATCTCAACTTTTTCTAAACTAATATGCTTCTACTGGGTAAGGCTATAAAATAGTTGCAAAATATGGGACATCATATCTGAAGAATAAAATATGTAGGGACAGCTAGAGCACCGGCCCTGAAGTCAGGAGTACCTGAGTTCAAATCCGGCCTCAGACAATAATTACCTAGCTGTGTGGTCTTGGGCAAGCTACTTAACCCCATTGCCTTGCAAAAAAAAAACAAACTAAAAAAAAAAAAAGAAAATATGTAATGTAATAACAGCTAAGATTTATATAAAACTAAGATTTGCAAAGAATTTTACATAAATTGCCAGCAATGATATACTTAATAAGAGATGACCAAAAAATGTTATTTAATAGTAGGATTTAAGGACCTATATAATGTTTAAAAACTAAACCAAAACCAAACCTAGAGGAAAGGCTTTCTTGTTTATTTTCCTTTATGAGGCTTTAAGAGAGGACAAGGACAAAGGATGCACAGGAGGAAAAGATGTGGATAGGTTGTGATTTGTACCACTGAAAGGAATACCACAAAGTCAACCAAATCAGAGATCCATTCAAATATTTTGAGGTTAATAGCATTAAATTGCAAAATTGCCTTGCAAAAACCTTAAAAAAACCTTTTGCTTTGATCTGCATTCAGACTAATTC
Organism: Macrotis lagotis; assembly: GCF_037893015.1. NCBI lineage: Eukaryota > Metazoa > Chordata > Mammalia > Peramelemorphia > Peramelidae > Macrotis > Macrotis lagotis. The sequence goes on along the minus strand of NC_133658.1, from coordinate 145,754,228 downwards.
TTTCTCTAGATGTGTATGATATTTTCCAATACAAATGATTTAGAAAGAGTTCCCTCATCATTCTTTTACTTACAGAGGACAATAGTCAAATTCTATTACCACAAATTTCAAGCGAAATACAGCACCAAATTTTTATTTGCAAAAATATCACTTAAATTACAGCTAGAATTATACGAAAACTTTCATTTTTTTTCTGACTTGAAAATTGTTTGTTCACTAAAACAGGCAACTGTCCTAAGCAGAAATATGAACCAATTCTTCTGCAAGGACCTGAAAGATGGGGAGTTAAAAGCCTTTTTTGCACAATCTAACTTTTTAATTTCTTAACTTTCAATTTACAAGGATAATTAGATCTTATTAAATATTGATTTTAAATAATTAGACCAGAAAGACTACTCCAAAGAATAACATATAGTTACTTAATGATGAAGAAATATTGTTTGAACTTATTTTGGTAGTTATGTTGTCTAGTATCCTGAAATGACTTTTGTAACTCAGACCATGACTGGTTACCTTAAATTAGATTTTAAAAGGACAGAATTTTTTTTTTTAATTCTAAACCAAGTTATCAATTCAAGAATAAAATGAAAAACTAACCCAGATAAGAGCTTGCTACACTACCCATAGTCAAGGAAACATTATAAAATAAAATTTACCATTAAACTATATGTATCCAGCTCCAAAAAATACTCTTTAAGGTGCTATTCATCAAAGTAACACTTAGCTTTGACATTTTATGTGTGTGGGAGGAATACTCACATAAGACAAATTTGATGACTGCTTCAAAATTTCAAGCCACTATAATTCCATGCTTGTAGGCACTTCCCCAGACAGTAATTTACATGAAGGCTTACATAAATGGCTTAATGACTGGTTATAGCCAGGATAGTCCTGGTGATAAGACTCAGTCTGGTCCTTGGTCAACAAATAATCTTGCACCAAGATTCAATTAAAAACTTTTCTAGTTTGATATGACTTGCCAGAGCTTGTGCTCTTCACAGCCTTTGAGAACTTACAGGTGCCTCTATACTAATCAATAAATAGTCCATCCACAAGCACTGATTAATAAGTTCATGCTCTGAACTGGGTATTGAGGATAAAAAGCAAAGTAGTATTATGATACACTGGGAAAAAACATTCACTGTCTTTGAAGTCAGATTTCTAAACTCCACTTCAGATGCTTGCTCTCCACGGAACTGGGAAAATCATTTCCCTTCAACTCCCTCAACTATAAAATGAAGGATTGGATTAGAATAATCTGAGGTCATTTCCAACCCTAGATTTCTCATCCTTTGGGGGTCCCTAATCTCAAAGAACTTCTATTCTACTGATAAGAACTTCCATTTATAGTGACTGACATATATTTCATCTACTTGTATCACTGTTGTACACTGTATTAGCCCCATTTTCCACGAGAAAACTGAAGCTCAAAAAAAGTTAAAGATTAAGTCCCCAGTATCCAAGGTGGGATCTTAATCCAGATTTTCTGCTCCAAATTCAATACTCGATGAGCAACACACCATACTACCTTCATTGGAGGCACTGGAATAGGAATTAATCAGACCATTAAAATAAACTCATTAAAAGTTACCAAAGGATTCTAGAAAATTTTGACTTCTCTTGTGGTAATGACACCAAAAAAGAATTTTAAAGAACTACAAATGTAATTGGTCATTCTAGAAGTATACTAACTGGACTTCTCTCTCCAGGATAGCAGGATCATTGTAGCCTGAAGTATTAGAAATTACAAAGTGTCTTTGGTTCCACACAGAGTTATTTCTCACATCCTCTTTGAGAAGTTGGTCTACATATTGCAGCTCATTATCCCAAAGCTTGAACTCCTAAAGAGAGGGGGGAAAAAAAAAGAAAAATTTGGATTTCCATGATTATTATAATGGATATGCATTTTTAAAATTTTAGGTTACTCAGAATCACAAGCCTTACTAAGAGATAATAAAGAACAAATTTTTTGAAGAAAAAAATTATTAACATCTAGTTACTTCAATATAAATTGCACTGTATATTAACTTTTGATTATCCTAAGAGTAATGAAAAGAAGTAAAATTTTTAAAGCTGGAAGGAATTTTAGCAATAGTCTGATCTAACCCTCTTATTTTGGGTATCATCAGGGATTCTTAGAAAACTCCACAATGATCTAAATTTAAATGCCATCATTTCAAACAAAAAGTCTACAATGCAGATAAAATTCAATAAGAAATTTCCCAACTCAGTGACCTGCTTAATTCATTTCTAGTCTCAGCTTCATAGTAGGAATAAACTGTACACTAGTTTGAGCTGAGCTGCCTTCATCCTTTCTAACTCAGATCTCTACCAGGAGTAGAAAGCAGATAATGATGTTTTTATTTTAAAAGGCTCTTCTTGAAATCTAAATCTTTTTAAATGGGAGCCAAAAGGAAACAGTGAAGGGCAGCATGTTAATAAAGAAGTTGGTTGAAAGCAAAACAGGGCTGCCTCAGCTTTCCATGACAAACTCTAGTAACAAAATTTACAAATTTGCCAGGACAGGGAAATTGTGAATAAATCAATTACATAATTCTTTTGACTTCAGCCAATTTACAGGAATGTACTAGTTACCTACTATGTGCCTAAGATTAAGATTAAAAATACATGTGGATTGGAATTTAAATATGAAACACAGTCCTTGATTTCTAAGACTTAATTTTATTAGATAAGACTAAGAATTAGGTAACTAAGAATTAATTGCATACTATGGTCTGTACTTTTATGAAAGTTATAGTAACTGAGAAAGTCTGGTCAGTCTAGGAAGAAAGATCATAACCAGAGATAAGTAGTATGACTAATGAATTAAAAAGCTACTAATTATTGAGCACCAAAGTAATATTATCTACTCCTGTATGCATCCTTATCTAATAAGCTTACTTAGGTCCGATGTACTCAAAGGTGCCAGAGGTCTCCTTATCCTACAATGATGCGTTTGTAATGCTCTAGTTTCCTTTGCTTGAGTAAAAGCTTAAACTCCAATGTTCAGGAGCCATTCGGGTCAGTCAGCAGTGTTGGCAGATTTGATCAGGTCAAGGATAGAACTCAAATGTGCTGTAGCAGGCCTGAATGAAGACAAAGGGGACCAAAGTGGCCTATGTCCTTGCTATAACCTTGGTTTTAAACATCAATAAACTATAACTGGGCAAGCTGCTTTTAACTGTGAACTGACTCTTTTCCTTAAATACAAATAAGATCATTACATATAGATAAAGCTGCTTTATAGTTTACTAAGTACTTTCATGTTATTTCTTGATCTTTTTACAACTGTGTGAGGCTAGTTGAATGTTTCCATTTTACAGATAAAAAACTTAGATCCAGAAAAGTTAAGCAAACTTGCTCAAAGTCACATAGCTAACAAGAAGTAGATGGAAGCTGCACTTAAACCCAGCTCTTCTGGTCCAATATGTTCTTTCATATATGCCATGCTGAATTAACAGCAACATTTGTCTGATGGTCCACTAAGTTTAATTCTCTTACCTCAACAGCATAACAATCAAAGACAATTCTAAAGGATCTGTGATGGAAAATACCATCCATATCCAGAGAAAGAACTATGGAGTCCAAATGCAGACCAAAGCTTATTATTTTCAAATTTTTAAATTTTTTTATGTATTATGATTTTTCCTTCACAACATGTTAAACTATGTTTAAGTTATAAATGTATAACCTACATTAGACTGCTTTCTGTCAGGGAGAGGGAGGGAGAAAAACATGAAATTTAAATCTTTACCAAAAAATGACTTGAAAATACTGGAGTTTTTTGGGGAAAAACACACACACACACACACACACTGCTGTCTCTGTGTCTAATGCAATATAGGTTCAGAGAAAAGATAAATGGGGGTGCCAGTTGGAGAAAACTTTATAAAGAAGAAAGGACATCTGAACTGAATACTGAAAAATAGCTTTGATGGGGGCAGGAAAGTTGGAAAAGGGCATAGTTGATGGGGAAACTAAAGTATTAAAGAGAATGGAAGGGCAACTAGGTGGCCCAGTAGATAGAGTACCCTTGAGTAAGGAGGATCCAAGTTCAAATCCACCTCAGATACTTACTAGCTATTGTAATCCCAATTGCCTTCAAATATAAAATAAAAATAAAGGAAATTGCTATTTGTGTGTGTGAACTAGGTTGGAGGATTTGCTAAGAAAGTAATGAGATAAAATGTTTGTTAGGCAAAATGGACTGGACTATGGAAGACTTTAAAGGAGTTTGACTTGATATAGTAAATATAGTCTTGGCAAGACAAGTGACACACACAGGTAAGGGAGATAGTATATGTGCATGACATATAGGAATGAATGGATTAACATTCAGAAAGACGAGTAAAGGCAACTAGCTAGATGGCTGCTATAATAATCCACAGAATCCTTCATGAAGCAAAGAAGGTGTGAACTAGGTTAGCAACAAAAGAGAAAGTAAATCTATAAAATTTTAAAAGTACAATCAATTAGACTTAAGTCACAGATTGAATTTGGAAAATATAGAATTTTACAGAAAAATGAAAAACATATATGCCAGCAGCAAACCTTACCTAAGTAATATAGTCCCTGAAAATCAGACTAGGTCAAATAAATTTCAAAGTCTTCATGAGTCAGTAAGAAATATTAGAACAAAATGAAAGCATTGTAAAAAATAGGAGAAACTCTAATAGTAAAAAAAAGACTTAAAAGTCAAGAAAAGTTAAAAATTTAAGATTCACTAGATGCTTTGAAACCCATTATTTTTAAAAAGGCTAGACAAGGTATTCAGAAAATCATAAATAAAAACTGACAAAATCTATTATTATAACCAGAAAGCAAGTTGAAGATAGAAAGAAGACATTTATCACTTTCTGAAACAAATCAGAAATGAAAAGTTCCAGGAATGTCAAAGTTAAAATGTGGAACTTTCAAATTAAAGAAAAAAAAAATACAGCAAGCATCCAGAAAGAAACAGGTCAAATAGCAAAGTTAGAATCACACATGACTTGGCAGTATCTATTAAAAATCAGAAGAAACTGTGGAATATAGTACTACAAAAAGGGAGAAGATAGAAAGGTTACAATCAAGAACAATTTACCCTACAAAACTGACTATAATCCTACGGGGGGGGGGGGGGGGGGAAGAGACACGGACCTCTTAATGAAAGAGGACTTTCAAGCTTTTCTGATGAGAAAAGATCAGAGCTGAGTAGGAACACTGAAATGTAAATCAAAAGTCCAGAGAAAATTATAAAAGCAAATTTATCTGAGCATTTGGAAGGAGTAAATCAGGTAAAGTTAAAATTCAAAGGGTAGGGACAAATTGATATCACTTTAGAAAATAATATCTTGGGGCAGCTAGGTGGTGCAGTGTGGGTAGGAAAGCACTGGCCTTGGAGTCAGGAGTCACGAGTACCTGGGTCTGGTCTCAGACACTTAATAATTACTTAGCTGTGTGGCCTTGGGCAAGCCACTTAAGCCCATTTGCCTTGCAAAAACCTAAAATAATAATAATAATAATAATAACAACAACAACAACAACAACAACAATAATAATATCTTTAAAAGATTGAGGGAGTTAAAAAGAGCAGAGGACTTGAAGGTGAACTATTCAGTGTTTGGTATAAAATTTCACCTTAAGAATAGGAAAAATGGTCACTGGGGGAAAAAGAATTACTGTAAATGTATACTCTCATGGTAAAGAACATGATCAAAAAGCTAAATAGTTAATTTATGCTATATTCTATGAATTGGCTGTATTTGAAATAAAATTTCACTCTACAATGAAGAACTTAACAAGCATACATATATGAAATATTTCCCAACAAAAGTTTGGATAACATTTTCTTGGTTCTATGATCTTTACTACAATCTCTTGTACTTTTAAGAGACCTATAACATTTTTAAGTTCAAAATCAACTGTGTGTGGATTTTAAAAAAGTTTCAATACAAGTTTTCTTTGTTTAGCAACTTTGGAATATATTATTCATTAAAAAGTTACAATATCAACATATTCAAGTTTGATCTGTAGAATTGATAATGTTATAGTTATATTATTTTATTAGTACAATTTCCCAAAGAAAATATAAAAGTTGATCAATATTAAAGGTTTTCTTCTTTTAAAAATTTAAATAAGCACTTTAGAAAACCCAAATTACTTGGAAATTAGTTTGTGTATTTCAGAAACATAAAACTTAACTTTAAAGTTTATTTTAAGACAAACTCTAAATTCTACAATAAGATAATTATAAAGGAAAGGCACTTTGTAATTTTATAAATGTGAGTTGAAATTGTTATTGTAATAAACAACAGAGAAGGCAGTACCTGAATGACCCACTGTCGATGCTGCCAGGCATGGTAGTTCTTTGCATCCTGGTTAAGAATATCAGCAATAAAATCAAGCTCCTGGGATGGATCCTTCAGCCATTCCACTAACACTCGCCTGTGGTGCCTAAAACCCCCAAATAAATAAGACAAATGTTGCCTAGTGTAAGTGAATGTAATAATCAATTCTTAACTATTACGCACAAGTCATCAAGCTTGACAAAACAAGAATTAAAAACCCAGTTGCAGACTTAGCACTGTCTGTTAGAAACCACAGTCCTCAAAGATGGCACAGTACGATCCATACAATGAGTCAGGTAAAACAAATGAGGAAAAGATTAGTATAAAAAGCTTGAGGGGAGTTTTGATCTGTATCTCCAAAGAATATATGATTATGAATTAGCAGAGAATGACTATGGCAATACATAAACCAAGGAGATTATCATACAACTTTTCAGAATTTCATAGTAACTAGACAAAGTAAGGTATATAGAGTATTCTTGCTATCTGTTATGAGTTACTTCTTGACACAGTCCCTTCCACAAATGTACCCCACAACAGAAAACTTTCCTTTGTAATAAAGAAACAGTCAAGTAAAATCAACTAACAATGACCTCATAAAACTGTATTTAACATTTTCTAAGCTCTCACTACTGTTGAAATAAAAGGCAAGTTTCATCACCTACTTAACTGTCACAGAGCAATATTGGTTAATAAAATTACTCAGAATTGAACTTCACTTTGCTGTTCTCCCACATCATTCATATAACTTTTTCTATATATCATTCTCCTAGTTCTGCTTGACTCACTTTACAATAGTTCTTACAAATCTTATGTTTCTCTGAATTCTTCATATTTGTCATTTTTTTACTATATGATATTTCATTATATCCATTTATCAATATGTTCAATGAATCCTTAACCAATGGGTCTAGTTCTTTGCTACTACAAAAAGTACTGTTATGTCATGTTTTTCTGTTGGGATCAATCAAGTTAATGAAACAGGCTGAAGTGGAAAGGCTGTCAAGAGAAACTGATATGGATTTTGCTGAGGTATTATATGAAAATAATAAAACATACACTCTTAGAAATCCCATATAACAGAAAGTTGGACACTAGTAGTTTTTTCTGCTACAATAACTCATGAACTGGCCTATTAAGGGGGAAGAGCCAAGATGGCTACAAGAGAGGATCCTGTCTTAGGCGCTCTCTCATAAAACTTCTAAACTAAGAACTCTAACGAAATTTTCGAGAGACAGAACCCACAAAGGGACCCAGGGAGGCAGTTCTCCTACTCAAGGTAACCTGGAAAAGAGCAGAAAGGCCCTGCTCCCCGGGGTTGGAGGGGAGGCCCATCAGAGGAGTGGCCTGCCAGAGCAAAAAGAACTTCAGCCTCCCAGAGGCAGTCCCAGGGAACTGGGAGCCGGGGCTCACAGCAGTGGGGGAGTTTCCTGACCTATGCCCTGGGGAGCACTGGGCACAAATTAGGGGAACAGCTGGGGGACCTCTGCCAGACTGAGCTTGTGAAGCCCAGCCCTCAGGGCACACAGCAAGCAGTGGCCAAGGCAGTCCAGATCCAGGAGGAGCCCGTAAGCAGGAGCCCCCAGGGCATGAGCCCATTGAACCTAGGGAGGGGAGTGAAGAGAGAGTCTGCTCTGTCCTCTGCCCCTGGAACAGGACTCTGGGGCTCTGACCACATTCAGATCCTGATCACAGTCTAGGCCCCCCCCACCTCAGCCCCAGGCCAGTGGCAGAGGGAGGCGCTTATGGTCATTCACAGACCAGGAGGGAGGACAGAGCCTCACACACTGAGACCCTTGTGGGAGTGTCCCAGAAGCTCAGGAAGCACCCCCAAAACAGGCTCAGGCTGGGAAAATGAGCAAGCAGAGAAACAAGAGAAACACCTTTGAGAAATATTTTGCCTGTGAGCCCAAGAAAGATCAAAACACTCAGTCTGAAGATGAGGAAGCACAAGCTCCTGCATCTAAAGACTCCAAGAAAAACAGAAATTGGGCTCAGGCTATGACAGAGTTCAAAAAAGACTTTGAAAATCAAATGAGGGAATTAGAAGGAAAAACTGGGAAAAGAAATGAGAGAGATGCAGGAAAAACATGAAAATGAAGTCAGCAGCTTAGTCAAGGAAATCCAAAAAAAAAATGCTGAAGAAAATAGCATGCTAAAAACCAGCTTAGGTCAAATGGATAAAACAGTTCAAAAAGTTATTGAGGGGAAGAATGCTTTAAAAAGCAGAATTGAGGGGCGGCTAGGTGGCGTAGTGGATAAAGCACCAGCCTTGGAGTCAGTAGTACCTGGGTTCAAATCTGGCCTCAGACACTTAATAATGACCTAGCTGTGTGGCCTTGGGCAAGCCACTTAACCCCATTTACCTTGCAAAAACCTAAAAAAAAAAAATAAGCAGAATTGGCAGATGGAAAAAGAGATATGAAAACTCTCTGAGGAGAACAAATCCTTCAGACAAAGAATAGAACTCAGGGAGACTGCTGAATTGACAAGAAATCAGGACTCAATACTTCAAAACCAAAAGAATGAAAATGTGAAACCTCTCATTGAAAAAACAACTGATATGGAAAACAGATTTAGGAAAGATAATTTAAAAATTATTGGAATACCTGAAAGTCATGATCAGGAAAAGAGCCTTGACATCATTTTCAAAGAATTCCTACAGGAAAAGTGCCCTGATATCCTAGAAGCAGAGGGCAAAATAGAAATGGAGAGAGTCCACAGAACCCCCGGAGAAAGAGATCCCAAAAAACCAACCCCCAGGAATATTATAACCAAGTTCCAGAACTCCCAAGTCAAAGAGAAAATATTACAAGCAGCCAGAAGGACACGATTCAAATACCATGGAGCTGCAATCAGGATCTCACAGGACTTAGCAGCAACTACATTAAAAGCCTATAGAGCTTGAAATATAATATACCAGAAGGCAAAAGAGCTTGGAATGCAACTGAGAATCAACTATCCAGCAAAACCGAATGTCCTCTTCCAGGGAAAAAGATGGACTTTCAATGAACCAGGGGAATTTCAAATGTTCCTGTTGGAATGGCCAGAGCTGAACAGAAGGTTTGATCTTCAAATATAGGACTCAGGTGAAGCATAGAGATTGGAGAAGGGGAAAATATGAGGGACTTAATGATGATGAACTGCATATATTCCTGTATAGAAAAATGACAACTGATAATACTCATACGAACCTTCTCAGTTAATAGAGCAGGTAGAAGGAGCTTTTATAGATGAAGCACAGGAGGAAGTTGAATTTGAAGATAAAATATGGTGTAAAAATGGAGTCAATAGAAAAAAGGGAAATGTAATGGGAGAAAGAAAAAGGAGAGGGGGGAATAGGCCAAGATATTTCATATAATAAGATTTTTCTTTGTTACAATGAGCTATTGCAATGATATGGAAGGGGGGGAAGGCAAGGGGGAATGAGGGAATCTTCGCTCTCAACAGAGGTGGTTAGGAGAGGAAACAGCATATATACTCAATGGGGTATAGACATCTGGAGTAAGAAGAAAAGGGAGGGGACAGGGGGAAGGGGGGATGTGAGTGATGGAGGAGAGGATGATCCATGGTGGGAGAGCAGTCAGAATACACTTTCTTTTTCACTTCTTGCAAGGGACTGGGATTGGATGGCCTGTCTGGGACCATAGGGCCAGGTGGATGCTGGGCCTAAGGGATGGGGGGCTCGGAGCCTCTTGGCCCCAGGGCCAAGAATCTGTCTGCTGTGCCACTCAGCTACCCTACAGCAGAATCAGAGTGAAAGGAGGGAGAAAATATAGTACATGGTAGTGGAGAAATATGAAAGGAGGGAGTTGCGATCAGCAATGGCAACGGGGAAAAAATATGGAAGTAACTTTTGTGATGGACTTATCATAAAGCATGTGATCCACCCACGACAGAGTTGGTGGTGTTGGAACACAGAATGAAGCACATTTTATTATTATTATTATTTTTTTGGGGGGGGGGTGCAGGGCAAATGGGGCTGGGTGGCCTGCCTGGGGCTGCATAGCAGGGTGATATTTGGGTGTCTGAGACTGGATTCAAACCTGGGTGCTCCTGGTTCAAGGGCCAGTGCTCTGTCTGCCACCCAGCCACCCCTACTATTATTACTATTTTATTTTATGTCTTTTTTTGGTTTATGCAGGGTAGTGGGGTTGGGGAGGCTTGCATGTCACACAGCTGGGTGACTGTTGGTTGTATGGGGCCGGATATGGGCTTGGGTGCTCCTGGCTCCAGAGCTGGTGCTCCATCCACTGTGCCACCTAGCCATACCTACAATTATTACTATTATTATTTTTTAATTTTAATTTTTTTCTCTCCCCTTTACTTTATTGCTCAAGCGAGTCTATATTTTTTTGGGGGAGGGGGTATTTTGTTTACTCTTAAACAAGAATATTTTATTAATGTATAAAAAACATTGTTTATACAAAATGAGAATATTAAAAAAATAAAATATAAGATCAATAAAAACAATTCTTATAAAAAAATTAAAAGAAATAAAATTAAAAAAAAAAGAAAAGTCCTATTAAGGTTTAGAGGTTGTGGTCTCCATTGGTAGAAGGTGCAACAGTATTGATGGATTTTTTAAAGCTTAAAAAGAAAAAGAAAAAGAATCCCAACACTTCCCAGTAGTCATTATTAGCCTCAACAAAGCTGTAAGACATCCCTCTGGTTAGGTTAGGTTAGGAATCATTCACTTGAGAATTCAGGGAATGGGTGGCTAGGTGGAAGAGGGGATAGAGTACCAGTCCTGAAGTAAGGAGTACCTGAGTTCAAATCCGGGCTCAGACATTTAATTATCTAGCTGTGTGGCCTTGGGCAAGCCACTTAAACCCACTGCCTTGCAAAAACCTAAAAAAACAGAAAAAGACAAAAAAAAAAAGAATTCGAGGAATTTACTGTTTGGTTTTCCAGAATTTATAGCCTAATAGTGGTATCAGACTATCTCCTGATTAAAAAGCATTACAATTTTCAGGATCAACTGACCAATACAGCAATGAACACATGAAAACATGGCTGTCTAAGCTGGTCAAAATAGTATTTCAAGTTCTTTTTATTCTCAAAAAATGTTTAATACTATGTCTTCCCTAGAATGTAGCATAAGATTACATGCATAGAAAAGAAGGTAGCTAAAAAATATAATAAAGATAATTTAAAGGATTGCAATTTCTATTTCCTGCCACCAAGTCCAGAGAGAATTAAGGAATCTTGAACAGAATTCAACTGCCATAGGTTGCCTGAAAGGGACTTCAGATGACATCTAAATTCAACCTCTCATTTTAGAAATGAGGGCCTAGAGAGGTGAAGAAACTTAGTCTAGGTTACATAGGAAGTAAACCACAGAGGAAAGAATTGGAGCCTGATGTCATGATTCCAGAGTCAGTGTTCTTTCCACAGTAATATAATACCATTAGTAGTATCTTTTAAAAAGATTTTAAAGACTCTTGTTATCTACTTAGCATTACAAAACAGAAAAGCTATTCTGTAGACATAGACAACATGAGGTTGTAAAGGCCTCTGGACATCATTTAATTCCTTTCTTTTAAAAATGAGAAAAGGTGGGATAGCTAGGTGGTGCAGTGGATAGAGCAGCAGCCCTGGAGTCAGGAATACCTGAGTTCAAATCTGGCCTCAGACACTTAGTAATCAATCACCTAGTTGTGTGGCCTTGGGCAAGCCACTTAACCCCATTGCAAAAAAAAAAAAAAAAAAAAAAAAAGAGAGAAAAGGTGACCCAGTTAGTTTCAGTGATTGAACTTCAAGCTTGTTATTATATTCTGTAATGTCATTCAATTAAAGATAAAAGAAATCTCCAGTCAAATTAATGTCAAAATACCAGAAGTTTTCTTTATTAAAAATGTTTTAAAAATACAAATAAATACAAGCTATACATAAAAGCATTTTATACATAGCAACATTTATCAACCTATACAATCCTGCTTTCTGCCAAACGATGTCATGATTATGGACCTTAGAACTGTAAGGTTATAAAGTATCTATTGATGATATCAAAGAAAGATGAAATGATGTACACTGTTTCAGTATGTTTTATTACACAGGCACCCTTCAAACAAAAATGCCTTGACCAGAGCTGTTTTTGTAATAACACCTACACCTGCAACAAAGTCCCCTTGGGCAACAGTTTCACAAGCAAACAGTTAGAATATTCCTGTGGAACCACTCCCATAATATAAGTTAACTGTGTACATGGATGTACACAAAAATAATAGGAAAATACAAATATACAGACACACAATCCAAATTATACTATACTATAATAAAAGGAAAATAAATTTTCACAAAATTTAGAATAGGAATTAATTAAGCAGAATCATTCTAAAGGGATGTTCAGGGGAAATTAGAACATCAAATAGGTGAAAAAATGGAACACATCTTTCAGTGCTTCTATGATGCCTTATTTTTTAACCTTTCAACAATTTATCTACCACATGTGGCTTCTTAATACTTTTGTGTTTAATATGCTATATGAGTAAGTGTGACAGCACTATAAATGAAGAAAGGAAAAGCAAAAGGTTTTCTTATCTTACCAGACTTGGTAGTTTTTGGGCTGTTCCTCAATTATTGCAGTAATATAGTTCATTTCCTCACTTAGATCCTTTTGTAGAGACTTTAAGAGAACTCTCCGAAAATGCCTACATCAAAATAACAATCATCAAAAACTTCATCACTCAAAATGTTTTATACCAACAATGTAAAGCAAAATTTTAGATACTAATATTAAAGTAATTTTGCTTATGCTCTTCATAGTGTGGAAGTATATTAAAACCTTTTTAGTTTCTCCAGAAATGTTAACAAATATTTTTCTAGCTTAAAAAACCCTTTCTACACTTGTCCTTTCTTATGTGTTAGGATCAACAAAAGGCCTTTCTTAAAGAAATGAATAAGGAAGGACATTAAACTTTTAACAAAAGAGTATCTCTTGTCTGGTTTGTTAAGATCCTTGCCTATCCTGTCCCTAAGTAGTACTGGGCACACTTAAGGGGTAGTGTCTACTTCTCCATTCAAAAAAGGTTTAAGATATTGCTCAGAGGCAGTAGGTGTCTTTTATCAGGAGAATCCTGGACTGGAATGGTCAAGGAAAAACATATTAAGACTTTATGTTCAAGATTCTAAAGATGTTACCTCATATTGTATTTGAGTTGGAGAAATATGTGTGAGGTTATGGGGAAACTAAGCAGGAAATGCTTGGATATTACATAACTATTAAATTAAATTATTTCTGGCAGACATGACACTATATTACATATTCCTTTCCTTCCCATTTTTTACAAGGTGTAGCCAAAATAGTTTTCGTGTAGGTTTCCATGCTCCATTTCCCATTTCCATGCCTTTGAAATGACTATCCCATGTCTGAAATGAACTCTCATTTCACTCCAAATCTTAAGATTCTCTTGGTTTCCTTATAAACTCTGCTCAATGGCCATATTTTACATGAAGTTGCTCCTGATCCCTTGGCAACTAGTGCCCTCCTCCCTCAATTTAATTTGCCCTTATTTTGTATGTACTTATTTACACACACACACACACACACACACACACACACACACACACACCTCTCTGTCTCCTATAGAATGTAAGCTTTTTGAAGAGAGAGCATTAAAAGCTCTCCTAACTAAATTTACTATCAGATCTAATCAGATTGATTGCCACATTTTAAAATCTATTAAAATAGATTTTTGTTTTTTTTAAATTATGAAAACATACTGGAGCAACAATTCTGAGCTAGGACATTAGAAGACTCAATTTGGCTCGTTTTACAGATGAGCAAAACAAGGCTTAAAAAAGTTAAGTGACTTGTCCAAGTAGAGACTGTAGGTTAATAATTAGTCAGTACACCACTGTGGCATATATTGTGAGCATGTGCCATTTAAACAATTAAAAATAATGTAATTGGGAAAATTAGATGGCGTAGAGCAGATAGGTGGTGCAGTGGATAGAGCACCAGCCCTAGAGTCAGAAGAACCTGAATTCAAATCCATCCTCAAACACTTAAATTGCCTAGCTGTGGGACCTTGGGAAAGTCATTTAATCCCACTGCCTTGCAAAAACAGAAAGCAAAAAACCAAAAAATAATGTAATTGATTACTTACCACACAGTATAATTAGCTGCATTTAGCTCAATAGCATCTCCAGTTAATTTAAAAGCTCGTTCACTTCTTTCATCACGTTGCAGAACAGCCCGGAAATAATCATAAACATCTCTAACTGGAAACAGAATAGTTAATACAAAAGCATTACAAACAAATAACTTTCTCATTTAAAGTCAGTACTATATTATAACATCCACATTACTTCTCTACACTCTATGCTGTATCTTATATAACACAATCTCTACTCTTAAATTTCTAGAATAACTCTTATATGGTCACTCACGTATTTGTTCCAAGGACAAATAAAAACCTGACAAATACAAACAATGCTCTTTTTAGTGGTTAACAAGGTTCTATGTTAGTTACAACAGATCAACAGATTCAGATTTCAATAAGGCTCAAATCTGTCTTTAGATAGTGAAATAGGGATTAGCTCAGATTATTATTTCATCATTAATTGTTCAAGGCAGATTAGAAAGGTCAATGGCTTCCAAATCTTTATATAGCAAAGGAACAGTTATTAAGAAAGTGATCTAAGAATCAGTATGGTAGGTTTAAATTCACTCTCATTTGTATATATCTCAAATGATAGTAGCTTGTGTTCAATTAAAAGTTTATGGACATACATATAATGGAACAATGAAATATTAAAGAGAAAGAAAAATTTAGATCAAATAAAAGACTCATTCACATATTTAATTATACAGTCTACATAGTAAACAAAACTGATAATGTGAACCAGAGAGATGATTGTTGGTTGACAATCTTTTTAAGCACAATAAAACATTGCACTTCTTGCATATGATAAATTTACAAAGGCAACCAGAAAATATACTTCAAAGTAATTAATATAATTTGCTTATTTGTAGTTATTATAAATCATGTGACTTTCTTAATTTGCCCACACTGCAACTTGCCCATTAAATTTTCTTCATTTATGCACCAATTACTAGACAAAAATAAACTTACATTTTTCACTATAAATTATCTGGACCACTGGATTTGGCCCATCATTCTGGGGCACCGGCTCTATGTCAGCCCATTCTGGTCTGTCCCTGTAAATATACATTTTTCTTTTCAGTGCTTGAAGACAGACAGATAAGAGAAAGAAAAAGGACTATGGTGTTTATTAGATTAAAGAATGACAAATATTATTCTCTTAAAATATTAGTTCTTATAGTCATTGTAACATAAATATTAAAAAATCCCACAGAATAGGGGCAGCTAGGTGGCACAGAGGATAGAGCACCCACCCTGAAGTCAGGAGGACCTGAGTTCAAATTTGACCCCAGACACTTAATTGCCTAGCTGTGTGACTTTGGGCAAGTCACTTAACCCCATTACCTTAAATAAAATTTTTTAAAAATCCCACAGAACACAAATCAGAGTCATTTTGCTACTACTCATCTTCAGTCTTTCCAGGGTTATCAAATATGATTAGGATTCATAATTATCTTCATTCACAAAAATAATAACATTTTAAAATACAAAAACGTCTTTGAATAGAACAGTAAGTCTTTGCAAGAAGTGCACAAAGCTTCTAATTTAGAAATGAAACTAAATGCACCAGTCTGAGATCAGAAGTCACCAGATTTTCCTAATTCAAAAAGACTCTTGTCTTCAGATTCTGTTCTACTTCAGTGTCAGCATTTCTTCTTTGGAATAACAATGTACTAGGAATTTGACATTTTAAAGTCACAATATCACACAGCTTATTGTTTACTAGCTAATGTCATCTACCAAAGGTAGATCTGTGGGGGAACTCTATCCCATAAGAACACATTATCTTTTGATACAACTCAAGTGTAATCACAAACTTTTTTTTGCTGATCTACAATGGTGATAATAGGATAACTTTCAGTCAATCATGAAAGTCTGCCCACTGTGTAAAGGAGGTGACAGGAATAGAAGGGAAGAAGCACTTACTAGGCGCCTACCATGTTCCAGGCCACTGATTAGTGCTTTTAAAATGTTATCTCATTTTAATGAGGAGACATGGTATTAAATCATAAGATTTAGGACCTAGGACCCCCCCCAAAGGAAAAAAATCAATATTCAGTCTTCCTGGGGTAAAGATTTTAGACTTTATCAAACTGTAAAACAATTTATTTAAGCCTATTCCATAATAGTTAAAAGTGGCGTTTAATTATTTATCACATGCATGTAAAAATGCCAGAGCAGAACAGAGATTCCAGATCTTCTCTTCTGACTCCCAAGATTGGTATCTTTTTCTCCTCAGCAAGTGACTTTCAAGTTGAAAAACAACTTTGATCCCTCTGATATATGAGGGGGGTCTAAGTGGTGGAGTGAAGATATGGATACCATTTGTGGCCACCTTTTTCCACATTCTTGGAGACACTATAGGAATCCCTTTCCTACCTGCCATGAATCTGCTTTTCAGATAATTTAAATACAACTATCCAAACAAGATGAGGAAATCTATCCTAATTTACCTTGCCAAGTGAAACTGAATTAGGCAACCTGTTTTCTTTATTTCTGAGTTTTGGTGAGGAAATAAGAGTAAGTACAAACCACAGGCTCGTTTTATATATATAAAAGGGATTAGTTGTTTTTCTTTGAACAAGGGAACATTCACTTGGGGAAGAAATGTCTTTTAGTGTTAAAAGATGACAAAAATTTTCAGTGTTGATGCTGCTTGTTCAATCCATTTCAGTTATTGCATGACCACATCTAGGGTTTTCTTGGCAAAGATACTGGAGTGGTTTGCCTATTTCCTTCTCCAGCTTATTTTACAGATGAGGAACTAAGGCAAACAAAATGAGGTGACTTGCTTAAGGTCACACAGCTGGTGTCTGAAATTGGCCCAATGCTGTATCCACTAAACAGCCTAGCTGCCCCCCCCCCCTTTTAAAGTAAGGGGACTACACTTGTGCTGCTTGGGGGGGTGGGGAGGCAGTCAATATAAAATCCAAAAGGAAGATAGATGTCCCACAATACAAAATGAAAAACTTTGGCACAGTGGATAGAGCACCTGCCCTGGAGTCAGAAGTACCTGAATTCAAATCTGGACTCAAGACACTTAATAATTATCTAGCTGTGTGGCCTTAGGCAAGCCACTTAACCCCACTGCCTTGCAAAAAATCTAAAAAAACCCCTCACCCCCCCAAAAAAAACACAAGTTTTTTACAAAGTTGAGTGTGTTGACTCAGGAGGTAGTGAATTCTTAATCACAGGATGTCTAGTCCAATATACTGCTTTTGCCCTCCAGGAACCTCCAGTTCTACTCTACCATCCCTTCCCTCCACCAGACAATTTTCCTTTATACAAGTAGTCCTTACCCTACAATCTGAAAGATAGATTGAAGGCAGGTAAGAAAGAGTGTCTAAGAGTATGGAAAAAGGAGGTTTATCCAGAATAGCAGAGGGCACGATGGCATTCACAACTTCCCTCCACCACTTAGATCCCTGAACATACCAGAAGGGTCAGAGTTGTTTCCAACTAAAAGTATCTGGGCATCTTGAATCCCCACTCTGCCCCTAAGAGTCAGTGCTATGTTTCATTCCATGAAGTCTTGGGGCCTGTTTCTCCTTCCAAACAAAACATAAGCCACACAGGGGCTGGCACCAGGATTCAAACACAAACTCCTCCCCACAAGTTCCTTACCTCGGTGACAACATTAGTACAGTAAAAACAACAACAACGGCACCAACCATCCCTGAGCGGGGGAGGATGGTGGACGCTTCAGTTTAAAAAGTGTTAACTACTAGCTAAGGAGCATCGGGAGTGGTGGGGGGGGCTCTCAGGTTCCGAGTGAAGATTCTAATTGGCTACCTGGGTGGATCTGGGCAACCCCTTCTCCCCTTGGGCCGGCTTCCTGTACTGTAAAATCAGTAAAATCAGAAAACAAGGCTATTTGGGTTCTGGGGCTGGTGCTCACAACTCTGACTCCTCGAGGCTACCTGGAGCCAGCGCCCGGGATGGGGCACCCGCCAGGGATCAGTCTGATCCCCGGGTCAGCTGCCGGGGCCAGGGGTGTCGGGGCCGGGCTGTGGGGACCAGGGGTGTAAGGGCTGGGCTGCAGGGGCCAGGGGTACTGGGGCCAGGGGTGCCGGGGCAGGACTGCAGGGGGCAGGCTGCGGGGGCCAGGGGTGCCGGGCCCGGGCTGCCGGGGGGCCAGGGGCCAGAGGTGCCGGGCCGGGCTGCAGGGGCCAGGGGTGTAGGGGCCGGGTTGCAGGGGCCGGGCTTCAGGGGCCAGGGGTGCCGGGCCGGGCTGCAGGGGCCGGGCTGCGGGGGCCAGGGGTGCCGGGCCGGGCTGCGGGGGCCGGGCCAGGGGCCAGGGGTGCCGGGCCGGGCTGCGGGGGCCAGGGGCCAGGGGTGCCGGGCCGGGCTGCGGGGGCCGGGGGCCAGGGGTGCCGGGCCGGGCTGCGGGGGCCGGGCTTCAGGGGCCAGGGGTGCCGGGCCCGGGCTGCAGGGGCCGGGCTTCAGGGGTCAGGGGGGTGCCGGGCCGGGCTGCAGGGGCCAGGGTGCCGGGCCCGGGCTGCGGGGGCCGGGCTGCAGGGGCCAGGGGTGCCGGGCCGGGCTGCGGGGGCCGGGCTTCAGGGGTCAGGGGTGCCGGGCCCGGGCTGCAGGGGCCGGGCTGCGGGGGCCAGGGGTGCCGGGCCTGACAGCGCGGCGGCCCGCGCGGGGGGAGGGGAGGGGAGGGGCGCAGAGGCGGGGCGGCCGCGCGGCGCGATGGGGGCCGGGGCCGCGCGCGGGGCCGGGCTGGGGGGCTCCGGGCGGGCTCGTCCCGCCGCCGCGCGGCCGCTACCTGTACAGGACGTAGGTGGGCGAGTCGAGGCGCATCAGCCCGTAGTCCTCCGGGAAGGAGTCGCTTTCCACTTCCTCCGCCGCCGCCTCGGCCTTGGGCTTGGGCCTGGGCCGCTCCGGCTCCCCGGCCGCAGGGCCCTCCGCGACCATGTCGGCCTCCGCCGCCACCTGGGCGGCCGCCATGTCGCCTCGGGCTCCCTCCTCTATCCGCCTCCTTCCCGTCTTCCCCTTCCGGTCGCCTCGCCGACCATAGAGACGCGGGCGAGCGCAGCCCGGGCGAGCGCAGCCCCGCCGTGCGGCCGAAGCCTCAGCGCCCTCGCGGGAAGGCGCCCGCGGTGCAGCGCGGGCGGGAGCAAGGCGCGACAGGGCCGCGGGCGCACGGGCGCATGCGCGCACGGTGCCCGGCCTGGGCGCCCTTCCCCCGCCCGTCCTGTCACTCTCCTGCCTTCCCCAATGCACCCACCCGCATCCTTTACCTATATTCTAGAAACTCCTTCTCCGCCTTCTCGCCTCACTGAAAATCCTTTGTTTCATTCCATACTTTGCCCCCCTCTCCCCCCCCCCAAAACCCACTTTTGTCCGAGGGAAAAAAAAATTTTAAACTATTGATTCAATTTTTAAAAAATATACTTTGCATTTTGGGCATATCTGCCAGAAATTATTTAACATAAATTAACCATTTGAAGCCTAAACCTAGAGAGCTGTTGAATGGTATCAGTCATACCTGACTCTTGATGATCCTGTCTGAGGCTTTCTTGGCAGAGACAGTGGACTGGTTGGTCATTTTTTTTTTTTTGCAAGGCAATGGGGTTAAGTGGCTTGCCCAGGGCCACACAGCTAGGTCATTATTAAGTGTCTGAGACCGGATTTGAACCCAGGTACTCCTGACTCCAGGGCCAGTGCTTTATCCACTAAGCCACCTAGCCGCCCCAACTGGTTGACCATTTTGAATGTGGTTACTGAACCTCAGTGAGGGACGTTCATCCCCGGCTAGGACTCAGCCTCCAGCCTGGACGCCCCTATCAAGAAGATAATAGCTTCTGGCCAAGCCCCACTACCTGCAGACAGGGGGTATCTGAGCTGATACCCCCTGTCTGCATGGTTCTGATCACCTTGAAGTAGGGGAAACATGGGACCAAGAAATATGCTTTATAGTTATTCATCTGTACCCTCTGCACTGACCATATTTCTTCCCCACCCCCATCCCATTGTTTGAGCTAGAGAAGAGGTCAGTCAACTTTTAGTAAACTTTCTTGCCCCAGTCTGGCAATGGCTCAGCAAATCCCTGTCACACACCCCCCCCCCCCCCCCCCCCCCCTGCCCCAGGTAGAAGACAAACCCCTATTGATAAAACAGTGGATACCTATCTTAGCCTGAAGGAATCAAGTTTTTGAACTACTACCACTCATCATCGTATCCCTAAGTCATCTCAACTCTTGGAGCCACTGTCCCCATCAACATATCTCTCATCCCTTCATCTCTGCTCTCTGAGTCCTACCTAAATGTCCCTACCTCCTAAAGCTCACCTACTCCTCAGTTGAGCTGCTCCTCTGCTTTTGAAGGACAGTGGGATCCCCAAACCCTTTTCCCTTCTTTACTACTTATCCTGTGTACTAGTTCTGCTGCTTGTCTTGCTGTAAAGCTAGCCCCCTCTTGGTGGGGGGGGAGTTGCCTTCCTGTGAAAGCTGCTGAGGTGACCCCCCAAATAACTTTCTCATACTCTTTCCTCCCTCTTAGCTGTCCTTGATGCTCTCACCAGCCCATCTGTAGCTGTTTCTTCTTTCCTTAATTCCACTACTTCTACTGAAACTCATTATCTTACTGCTTCTTCAAAGAATCTAACCAGTGAATTTTTTGTAGTAACCTGTTGAAAGGTCCAATACAAAGTCAGAAGGTCTAGTTATAAGGACAACAAAAGACAAATGAAAGGGTGTGAAGGTGTTTATTGAAGAAACATTCCAGACTCCAGCAGTAGATAATTGGGGAGCACACTTTTTTAACTGGGTATGTTACATAGGAAGCCAGGTATTATGGTTTCCATAAGAATTGAGAGTCGTTTGCAGTCTTCAGGGAAGTTGTGAATTGTTTGGGGTTTCTCTGAAGATTTGAGTGTTGTTTGGAGTTTCTATGGCATTTAGTTTTCATTTTCTCAGGAAATAATACTCAACCGGGCAAGAGTGAAACCCAGGCCAGTAACCTGGGAATTAAAATTTAAGCCTTTTTTACCCTCCTGAGTCAGAGAGATTGGTGAATTCTTCATATGTTTTATCCCACATAGGAGCAGCTAGGTGGCGCAGTGGATAGAGCACTGGCCCTGGAGTCAGGAGTACCAGAGTTCAAATCTAGCATCAGATACTTAATAATTACCTAGCTGTGTGGCCTTGGGTAAGCCACTTAACCCCATTGCCTTGCAAAAAAACTAAATAAATAAATAAAACATACTCACATAGATCTCCCCCCTTCCTGAAGTCCATTTCTCCTGGCTCCATCCTTAAGCCTTCTCTCCTCTAGTCCCCTTTCTTTTATCTTCAAGCTCATTTTCCTGTACTTTTGCTCTTTAAAAAGCTATCCACTCCTCAGTTGAATGCCAGTCTTCCTTTAGGGAGAACAGCTTGCTCCTACAAGAGTGATTTCCCAAATAAGTCCTTTGATTGACTTGGAGGAAATCTGAGTTTGGATTCTTTTGAGAGATCTTCTCTTTGTCCTGAACCTCAATAATTTTCTTCTCCAGTTCATTTTACAGAGAAATTGAGGCAAACAGGTCCAAGTGACTTGTCCACAGTCACACAATATCTGAACCTGGATTTGAACTTTTTTGAAGATCAGACCTACAGGTTTTAAGCCATATTCTCTACCTAAATCTAGAGAGAACTGTTCTAAACTAAGGTAACATTTATAAGAGCTTTAAACAAGGAGAATATAAAAATATGTTAAAATACAGTTTTGAGTTTCACATTATTTACAAGATATCAAAGTCAGGCTCAGGATCTACTAAGTGGGAAACTCCTGTCTAGAAAAAAAAAATAGTGCAGTGCTGAAACAGAGTCAGGAGATCCTTTACTTCTATATGATGGTTTCCACAAATTCCAGTTCGAGAAGCTATGAGCACAATACTAACATAAAACAATAACATGAATTCAAAACAGACATACAACTGATTTCTAGCTTTGTAACATTAATCCAGAATACATTTCTCAATTATCTCACATAAGAAAACCATTTCATCTCTCTACCAATTTTGGTATTCTATTTTAGTTGCATTTGGAGTCTATAGAGTTGTAGCAACTACTTTTTTTTGTTGTTTTTTCAAGACAAGGGGGTTAAGAGACTTGCCCAAGGTCACACAGCTAGGTAATTATTAAATGTCTGAAGTCAAATTTGAACTCAGGTCCTCCTGACTCCAGGGCCATTGCTCTATCCACTTTGCCACCTAGCTGTCCCCCAAACTGAATCACTTTGAACTTTAGTACAGCACTGGATGAAAATATTTTCTGAGCCATTTCTAGGCAGAATGTGGGAAAACATAACCTAATTTATGGTAACAGATATGAAATGATGAGCATAAAGAGCATGAAAAAGTGGGAAATGTAAGCAAAAAAGAAATCTACAACCATTATATAAAAAGCTCCCAGTTTTTAGACCCCAAATTTTTGGGAAAAGGGTATCTCTTATACATGGGGAAATATGGTAGTTTTCTTATACTACTTAATTTCTTACTCCTAATATTTGCTGGAAAGTTGTCCAAGCTGGGGAATAAGAAGAGAACTAGCAGCCCCATCTGAGACACACACATAAGTTTCCTTCTGTTGAAGTTATTGGATAGCCACTGCTGATTAAGATGATACAGAGATAGGGAACAAGCAATTTATTTCCCTCAGGGAGATATATTCCATCAGCAAGTGGATGGAAAGGTGTATCTGTTTTTTAAAAAGTGATAGAAAGGGTAGTACCTAGCACATGGTAAGAAGTTAAATTGTTTCTTGATTGTCTGATAAAGATAAAATGGAACTTAAAGATCATTTAGTTCTATTATTGCACTTTACAGATTATGAAAATGAAAAAAGAAGGATCACAGTCACAGTTAGGACAAGAGGAAGTTATTCTGGGGTTGACCACATTCATCTATGGCTCACCTTTCATCTGGCAATAGACTAATCTTTTATATTTAATTTTTATCATTCTGAACTCCAAAGAAATCTAGGGGCATGAATAAAGCTTCTTACTAATGAAAATTGAAACCTTTTCCTCATTAATTAGTGGACTAAAGAAAATTCCTTATAGTAATTTATTCATTTTGTTTTTTTGCAAGGCAATAGGTTTAGTGACTTACCCAAGGTCACTTAGTAAGTGATTTGAACTCATGCTCCTGACTACAGGACTAGTCTTCTAAGTACTGCACCACCTGGCTGCCCC
Organism: Macrotis lagotis; assembly: GCF_037893015.1. Taxonomy (NCBI): domain Eukaryota; kingdom Metazoa; phylum Chordata; class Mammalia; order Peramelemorphia; family Peramelidae; genus Macrotis; species Macrotis lagotis. The sequence continues at coordinate 145,730,608 of NC_133658.1, read as the reverse complement.
TCCTAATTATAATTTAAATATGTATTAAACTCATTAAATAAACATTAAAATCATCAAATATATTATTTATATTTTGAACTTTTGAACTTTTTTCAAAAAATAACATGCCTGTAATTTTCTTATTTAATATTTATTTATTCTAATTTTGTACAAATAATGCTTTTTTATACATTAATAAAATATTCTTGTTTAAGAGTAAACAAAATACTCCCTCCCCCAAAAAATATAGACTCGCTTGAGCAATAAAGGAAAGAAAACAATTAAAATTAAAATTAAAAAAAATAATAGTAATAATTGTAGGTATGGCCAGGTGGCGCAGTGGACGGAGCACCAGCCCTGGAGCCAGAAGCACCCAAGCCCAAATACAGACCTGCACACCCAACAATCACCCAGCTGTGTGGCATGCAAGCCACCCCAACCCCACTGCCCTGCAAAAACCTAAAAAAAAAAAAGACCCAAAATAAAATAAAATAGTAATAATAGTAGGGGTGACTGGGTGGCAAAAAGAGCACTGGCCCTTGAGCCAGGAGCACGCGGGTCCAAATCTGGCCTCAGACACCCAATGATCACCCTGCTATGCAGCCCCAGGCAGACCACCCAGCCCCATTTGCCCTGTCCCCCCAAAAAAAAATAATAATAATAAAAAATGTGCTTCAGTCTGTGTTCCAACACCACCAACTCTGTCAAGGGTGGATCACATTCTTTATGATAAGTCCATCACAAAAGTTACTTCCATATTTTTCCACCTTTGTCATTGCTGATCGCAACTCCCTCCTTTCATATTTCTCCACTACCACCCTGGGGCCAAGAGGTCCCGAGCCCCCCTACCACCCCTTAGGCCCAGCATCCACCTGGCCCTATGGTCCCAGACAGGCCATCCAATCAAAACCCTTTGCAAGAAGTAAAAAGGAAAATGTGTTATATCTGACCACTCTCCCCCCCATGGTCCATCCTCTCCTCCATCACTCACATCACCCCCCTTCTTACTCCAGATGTCTATACCCCATTGAGTATATATGCTGTTTCCTCTCCTAGCCACCTCTGATGAGAGCGAAGATTCCCTCATTCCCCCTTGCCTTCCCCCCTTCCATATCATTGCAATAGCTCATTGTAATAAAGAAAAATCTTATTATATGAAATATCTTGGCCTATTTCCCCCTCTCCTTTTTCTTTCACCCATTATATTTCCCTTTTTTCTATTGACTCCATTTTTACACCATATTTTATCTTCAAATTCAGCTGTGCTTCAATCTATAAAAGCTCCTTCTACCTGCTCTGTTAACTGAGAAGGTTCATATGAGTGTTAACAGTGTCATTTTTCTATACAGAAATACAAGCAGTTCATCATCATTAAGTCCCTCATATTTTCCCCTTCTCCTCCAATCTCTATGCTTCACCTGAGTCCTGTATTTGAAGATCAAACCTTCTGTTCAGCTCTGGGCGTTCCAACAGGAACATTTGAAATTCCCCTGGTTCATTGAAAGTCCATCTTTTTCCCTGGAAGAGGACATGCAGTTTTGCTGGGTAGTTGATTCTTGGCTGCATTCTAAGCTCTTTTGCCATCTGGTATATTATATTCCAAGCCCTATGAGCTTCCAATGTAGTTGCTGCTAAATCCTGTGTGATCCTGACTGCAGCTCCACAATATTTGAATTGTGTCCTTTTGGCTGCTTGTAATATTTTCTCTTTGACTTCGGAGTTCTGGAACTTGGCTATAATATTCCTGGGGGTTGGTTTTTTGGGATCTCTTTCTCCGGGGGTTCTGTGGACTCTCTCCATTTCTATTTTGCCCTCTGCTTCTAGGGTATCTGGGTAATTTTCCTGTAGTAATTCTTTGAAAATGATGTCAAGGCTCTTCCTGATCATGACTTTCAGGTATTCCAATAATTTTTAAATTATCTTTCCTAAATCTGTTTTCCATACCAGTTGTTTTTTCAATGAGATAGTTCACATTTTCTTCTAATTTTTCATTCTTTTGGTTTTGAAGTATTGAGTCCTGATTTCTTGTCAATTCAGCAATCTCCCTGAGTTCTATTCTTTGTCTGAAGGATTTGTTTTCCTCAGAGAACTTGCTTATCTCTTTTTCCATCTGGCCAATTCTGCTTTTTTTTTTTTTAGGTTTTTGCAAGGCATATGGGGTTAAGTGGCTTGCCCAAGGCCACACAGCTAGGTAATTATTAAGTGTCTGAGACCGGATTTGAATCCAAGTACTCTTGACTCCAAGGCCAGTGCTTTATCCACTACGCCACCTAGCTGCCCCAATTCTGCTTTTTAAAGCATTCTTCTCCTCAATAACTTTTTGAACTGTTTTATCCATTTGACCTAAGCTGGATTTTATCATGCTATTTTTTTTTTAGGTTTTTGCAAGGCAAACAGGGTTAAGTGGCTTGCCCAAGGCTACACAGCTAGGTAGTTATTAAGTGTCTGAGACCAGATTTGAACCCAGGTACTCCTGACTCCAGGGCCTGTGCTTTATTCACTATGCCACTTAGCTGCCCCAGCATGCTATTTTCTTCAGCATTTTTTTTTCCTTGACTAAGCTGCTGACTTCATTTTCATGTTTTTCCTGCATCTCTCTCATTTCTTTTCCCAGTTTTTCTTCTAATTCCCTCATATGATTTTCAAAGTCTTTTTTGAACTCTGTCATAGCCTGAGCCCAATTTCTGTTTTTCTTGGAGTCTTTAGATACAGGAGCTTGTGCTTCCTCATCTTCAGACTGAATATTTTGATCCTTCTTGGGCTCATTTGCAAAATATTTCTCAATAGTCTTCCTTTTGTTTCTCTGCTTGCTCATTTTCCCAGCCTGGTCCTGGTTTGGGGGTGCTTCCTGAGCTTTTGGGACACTTCCACAAGGGTCTCAGTGTGTGAGGCTCTGTCCTCCCTCCTGGTCTGTGAATGACCATAAGCGCCCCCCTCTGCCATGGGGCCGAGGTGGGGGGGGCCCTGCTGTTCTATGGGGGGGCCTAAAATGCGATCAGGATCTGAATGTGGTCAGAGCCCCAGAGTCCTGTTCCAGAGGCAGAGGACAGAGCTCAGCAGTCTCTCTCTCTTCACTCCCCTCCCTCAGCTCAATGGGCTCATGCCCTGGGGGCTCCTGCTTACTGGCTTATGATTCCTGTTCCTGGATCTGGGCTGCCTTGGCCATGCTGCTTGCTCTGTGCCCTGAGGCCTGGGCTTCACATGCGCACTCTGGCAGAGGGCCCCCCAAGTTGTGCTTGGTGCTCCCCTGGGTATAGATCAGGAAACTCCCCTGCTGCTGTGAGCCACAGCTCCCAGCGCCCTGGGGCTGCCTCTGGGAGGCTTGAGTTCTTTGCTCTCCACCCCTCCAACCCAGGGGAGCAGAGCCTTTTTGCTCTTTTCTAGGTTACCTTGAGTAGGAGAACTGCCTCACTGGGTCCCTCTGTGGGTTCTGTCTCTCGAAAATTTAGTTAGATTCCTTAGTTCATAAATTTTATAAGAGATCGCCCAAAAGATCATCCTCTCTTGTTGCCATCTTGGCTCCGCCCACGTGCCTGTAATTTAAAAAAAATTATTAATATATTCTCTTTGCCAAAATTTTATTATTTTTGCATCAATATTCATGAATGATGCTGGTATAAAATTCTCTTTCTCTTCCTTGTTCACAAGTTTAGGTGTCAGATCCATATTTATCTTAAACACCGAGTCGAATGCTATTTCTACTTTTGAAAGCAAATTCCCTAATATAGGGAGTATTTATTCTTTAAATGATTGTTGTAGACAATACTGCAGCAAAAATACAGCAAAAAAAGAATGATCAGATAAGAAGGAAGAGAATAGGAGAATCGGAGAGGAGAGAGAGAGAGAGAGAGAGCAATGTCAATAACATTGTTAGGGAAGAAAGTAATTAATAAGGAGTTCAAGCAGATTTGGCAACTAGGTCAGTAGGGGTTTTGGAAAGTTCAATTTCAGTTGAGTAAAAACATTAGAAGCCAGTGTTCAGAATTAAGTGAGTGTTGGGAACCATTGTGTATGGGAGCATTGTGAATTATCTTCACCTACTGTCCTTGAACACCAGAGCCTTATCTTACTAAGTGCCACAGGAGTGAGAGTGGATTAGAGACTGGAAATATATTTAGGCACTGGTGTTTTGGTGAATAAATGTAGCTCTTGGAGGACTTGGAGCACTTGGAGATCTTGATGGAGTATTTGTCTCCTTTGTCATCCTTGTCTCCTGCCCCTCCAAAGCTCATCTGGGGGAGATTGAGGGAGTCCAGAAGTGGGACTCAACATATTGGTGTCCAAACAGGGACAATAAAGGCAGTGTTATCTGTGTAAAGTCCAGAATAAGGACATAGCAGATACAAGCAAGACAACTAGGTGACATCTCAGAGCAGAGGACTTTGGAGAAGGTAACAAAAGTTACCATGGGGCTGATGTTAAGGAAGTTGGAACAAGTTGGTGAGGAGGAAAACAAAGGTAAAGGCATTTGCCTCCATGACCTGAGGCAGAAGAAATAAAGAAGTATTATCAAGAAAAGACTAGGATCAGCCCTACAGCACGTAGAGAAGAGCTTTCAGCAGTATAAAAGGCCATTGAAAAAGCAAAAGATCAGGGAGATAGTTTGATGGATCTAGGAGCTGAGTTTCAGTCATATCCTGTTATGGAGGAGTCAGATCCTTTTAATCCAGGAAACCTTAGTCAAAGACATAGGTCATTAGATAAAAGCAGAGATTTAAAGAAGGCAGTGGGGGAATACAGGGCAAGATCATCTTTTGTCCAGCTACAATTGGATACTCTTGCATACTCCATCTTAACACCTAATAATTAGAAGCAGATAGAGCATGTTTGTCACTCAGACAATGTGTCTTTTGGATAACTGGCTTTGAGGCATGCACAAGGTCCCAATGCCACCACATATTATGAACAAATGAGTGGCACAGGCCAATTTTTCAACAATGCAGACCAACTACATGATAGGTTAGAGACATGAAAGAATTGCTACTTGTGTAAAGAATGCTTGGGGATGTATTCCAATACAGAATGATAAGAAATAACCATTTGAACTTATTACACAAAGAAATGATGAGGATTTTGTAGATTTCTTTGCCCAGTTACAGGAGGCAGTAGGAAGAACTTTAGGAGAAGTAGCAGGAATAGATGTATTAATAAAAACAATTAGCATGGGCTAATGTAATGCTAATTGTCAGAAAGCAATGATTTGCTTAAGAAGGGATGCCACTACTGAGCAAATGATTCAAAGATGTGACAGAATAGGATCTCAGGTGTATCATACAGAATTAATGACAGAGGCATTTGCTAATATGTGCATTGGAAATAAAGAGAAACGGACTTGCTTTGTTTGTGGAAAAACTGGACATTTAAAGAAAGTTTGTTGGAGTACCCAAGGAGCTAAATCCAGAAAGGTCAGGGCACATCATCCTAAAACTCCATGCCCAAAGTGTGAAAAAACAGGAGACTGGGCATCAGAATGTAGACAGAAATTTAAATGAAGAAAAGGGCCTTCTTCCAGGGGCCCAACAAAAACAATCATGGGGTATGACAGTTCAGGACCTGCAGGAGATGGAATGGAAAAACCAGAATGCAAGCCAACCCATATCAAACTATTGATGGTCAAAAGGGCTGGGAAATTTAGGGTGCCTCCACATGCTTCTACTGAAGTATTATTCACCCTTTATGATTAATGGATCCAGAGTATCTTCACATTATACTTTTAGTAAAGCACGTGAGTGTAGAAATTTTCTCTATTGCAATAATGAATGCTAATTATGATGATAGCTAAATAAATGAGCACCAATGCATAGCTCAGTTATGTGTTTTTTTCAAGGTCTGGTATAAATAGGAAGGAAAGTGAGTTGAAAAAGTGATCAAAACTGAAACCACAATGAAATGAAGTTTACAACTATGATTTCTTCAGAAAATCCTCTTTGTGTTATCCAAGTAAAAGGAATTGCTTTCCTAGGCTTGATTGACACTGGGGAAGATCGGACTGTGTTCCCCACACAAAACTGGCCACATGCTTGGCCTAAGCAGGTTGCTTATACTAATCTAGTAGGCATTGGAGGTGGACAAGAAACAGAAATTTGTCAACCCTTGAAATGGAGAAAAGAAGATAAGGCAGGGACAGTCACTCCTTTCATAGTTTGAAGGACTCCCTACAATATTATGGGGAAAGAGATATATTATATCAACTAGGGGCTAGAATTAGCACAGATTCTCTGATTTGGGCTGCTGTTGAGTTTGGAAGTGGAGTCTCTGAGGCAGCACCACAGGGGGACCGAGCTTCCTCAAGCAGCAGTCCAGGGCAGAGAGTCAGCCCCACAGCCAGTGAAAGTGTGAGAAATCAGCTGAAGTGGAATCTCTGAGGCAGTGCCACAGGGCATGAAGCTTCTTACTTAGGAGTTCCTACCTGCACCATGATCAGGATGCAGAGGACCTGTTTGCTGCTCCTTTTGGCACTACTGCTGGCCTAATTGCGCTATGTGCGGCAAACGTGATCCAAACCCCTAAACCTACGGGCAACTTTAGAGACTTCTTGTCATTGCTGAAGACCCTGATGTTGATGAAAACTTTGACAAAGACCCCTGACACCTACTACGAATACAGCAAGTTTCACCTTTCAGCCTACAGCTGGGGGCATCAAGACAGGTGCTCCAGCAGCAGAGGGCTGTAAATTGTGTGCTTCCTGCATTGAGAGCGAAAGTGTCACATGCTGTTGGACAGTTCTGGTGAAGGTTCACAAGGTGAGGCAAGGCCAGGTTGTACTGGTGTTCACCGCATAGGTGATTTCAAATGCTCCCTCTCATTCTCTGCCATTCCCACCTTCTGCAGAGGAAAGGGGGAGGGAGAAGGGAAGCCTTCCTTTTTAGAACTTCAAAACTCAAGCTTATGTCTCAAATGGAATGCAGGTTTTGCTACAAGGACAAGACCCCTCCAAAAACTTATTTTAGAAAGCAAGGGACCCCCATGCCTTCTCCCTGGTTTGGGGGGGAGGTGGGGGTTGGGCAATAACTATGTTTATTTTTTTAAGATTTTATTTAGAGTTTTACAATTCCCCCCCCATTCTTGTTCCCCCCCCCCACAGAAGGCATTGTTAGTCTTCCCCCCATTCTTGTTCCCCCCCCCCACAGAAGGCATTGTTAGTCTTTACACTGGTTCCATGAATAACTATGTTTTTCAATAGGTTATTGACTAGGAAGCTTCGTGGTTCAAATAATTAAGAAAAAAGATTTTTTCCTGGGATTGGGAAATTTGGATTTTGTCTTATGAAGTCTGTACCTATGGCTTATTTTTCTGTTGACTGGTCTTGATTGGTTATGTGTGTATGTGTGTATTTGAACATCTATAGAACATTTTACATCTCTCTATTGGCCTGGAGAGGTGGGAAAATGTTTCTATATTCTGAGATCTGGTACTGGCCAGAGTTATCAGTCTCAGCTTGGAAAATGTGATACAAGAGAGTTGTTTTTGTGTTTGTGTCAGTATCTAACTCCTGTGTGTCTGTGTGTGTGTGTGTGTGTAATTCAGATCTGAAATAGTTAAATGTTACCTGAATTAAAAGTTACTCCTTTCAGTTTGGGTTTTGAATTTGATTGCTTTTAAAGGTTTTTTGTTGGCAAAAGAAAAAAGTTTGTAATCTTTGTAAGTTGGGGATGAAATGTATTTCAAGGAATTTGGGAATATTTTACTATTGTTTAATTGACATTTGTTTATACTATTTTTGAACTTTTGTTTACAACTTATGTGGCATTCATTATGTAATAATTTTGTTTTAAAAACATGAACTGGGATATATTGGGAACAGTTGTGTATAGGAGCATTGTGAATTATCTTCACCTGGTGTCCTTGAACACCAGAGTCTTATCTTACTAAGTGCAAAGGGAATGGGAGTGGATTAGAGACTGGAAAGGTATTTAGGCACTGGTGTTTTGGTGAATAAATGTAGCTCTTGGAGGACTTGGAGCACTTGAAGATTTTTTTTTTTTTTTTTTTTTTTTACATTTTCTAAGGCAATGGGGTTAAGTGGCTTGCCCAAGGCCACATGGCTAGGTAATTATTAAATGTCTGAGGCTGGATTTGAACTCAGGTACTCCTGACTCCAAGGCCAGTACTCTATCCACTGCGCCACCTAGCCGCCCCCTTCACTTGAAGATCTTGATAGAGTACTTGTCTCCTTTGTCATCCTTGTCTCCCACCCCTCCAAAGCTCACCTGGTGAAGATTGAAGGAGTCCAGAAGTGGGACTCAACAAGTGAGAAAAGAAAAAAATGGAGGCAATGAGTACAGAGTTCTTCCCTGGTAGGACTTTAGATATAAAAGAATGATAACTTGAGAGGATGGTTGGGTTTAGTGAAGTTTTTTCCTTTTTGTAAAAATAAGAATGGGGGAGACCTATTTGTCTTTATAGGCAGCATGGAAAAAAAACAAATATAGAGTAATATAATTTTTTTTGGGGGGGGAAGGGAAAGTAAGGGCTATCTGCTAAATCCAGGAGATGGGAATTAAAAGCAACCCAGAGTGACTAGACTTGACTGTGAGAATAGTTACATCTGAAGAGGCTGAAATAAAGGAGAGAATGATGGATGCTGTCAAATGGTTTTGATATATGCAGGAGAGAAGAAGGAATCTACCATGAATGATTTCTATTTTCTTTTTTTCTTTGTTTTAACTAACATTTTCATGCATATATAAATGTAAAAACAATTAAGATGTTTCATTTTTAAATTTTGAGTTCCAAAGTACTTCCCCTTCTCCAAGAAGGCAAGTGGCTTGATATAGACTATATATGTACAGTTATGAATATTTCCATTAATCATTTTAATCATAACCATATAACCATTAACCATTAATCATGCTGTGGTGATTAATGTGCTGGGAAAACAGATAAAAAAATTCAAGCGAAATAAAGTAAAAAATAGTATGCTTCTACCTATATTCAGACTACATCAGTTCTTTCTCTGGAGGTGGATAATCTTTTTCATCATAGTAATATCTTTTAGAATTGTCTTGGATCAGGGACAGCTAGGTGGCGTAGTGGATAGAGCACCAGCCCTGGAGTCAGGAGTACCTGAGTTCAAATCCGGCCTCAGACACTTAATAATTACCTGGCATTTGCCTTATAAAAAAAAAGAAAAAAAAAGGATTGTCTTGGATCATTGTATTGCTAAAAACAGCTAACTCATTCACTGGTGAGTTACTGTTACTGGTACAATGTTTTTCTGGTTCTGCTCAATTTACTGTTTTTCCATATATTTTTCCAGATTTTTTCTGAAACCACCTTGCTTGTCATTTCTATAGCACCATGGTATTCTATCACAATCACTTATCACAACTTGTTCAGCCATTCCTCAATTGATAGGTCTTCCATTATTTCCCAAATCTTTGCCACAACAAACATTGTTGCTATAAATATTTTTGTACATATAGATTCTTTTCCTTTTTTTTTTTTTTAGTCTCTTTCGGCTACAGAGTGGGTAGATTTTGGGCTCCATCACTAGAAATAGTATTGCTGGGTCAGTTTTGCTATTCTAGCACTAGGAATGGTATTGTGTGTCCTTTGGGCACAGGTACAAATTGTTCTCCAGAATGGTAGGATCATTCACAATTCTACCAATAGTACTCTGTCATGTTCTTTTGTTTCAGTCAAGTATTCATAATCCCATGACACCATTTGGGAATTATACTGGAGTGGTTTGCCATTTTCTTTTCCAGTTCATTTTACAAATATATCAGCATTAAGTGACTTCAGGGTCATGCAGTGTCAGAGGTCAAATTTATTCGTGCAAGTCTTGCCAGGCTTCTCTGAAATCCCATCCCTCCTGGTTCTAATACAGCAATAGTGTTCCATAACATACATATGCCACAATTTGTTTAGACATTCCCTAGGTGATGGGCATCCTCTTGATTTCCAATTCCTTGCCACCACAAAGATGCTGCTATGAATATTTTTGTACATGTGCTGTTTTTACCCTTTTTTTTTCATGATCTCTTCAGGATACATGTAGATCCAGGAATGGCATTGCTGGATCAAAGGATATGCACATTTTAATTGCTTTTTGGGCATAAATCCAAACTGCTCTCCAGAAAGGCTGGATCAGTTCACAGCTCCACCAACAATGCATTATTGACCCAGATTTCCCACATCCCTTCCAACATTGAACATTGTCCTTTCTGGTCATATTGGCCATCTGAGAGGTGTGAGGTGGGTCCCTCTTTAATTTGCATTTCTCTAATCAGAAATGATTTAGAGCAATTTTTCATTTGACTATAGATTGCTTTGATTTCCTCATCTGCAAATTGCCTTTGCATATCCTTTGACCATTTTTCAATTGGGGAATGGCTTGATTTTTTTATAAATTTGATTCAGTTCTCTAAAAATTTTAGAAATGAGTCCTACTAGTAAAAATTGCTCCCCAGTTTACATTTCTTTTGATCTTACAGTGGTTTGGTTTGTGCAAAAGCTTTTTAGTTTAATGTAATCAAAATCATCCTGTTTGTTTTTTATATTTTCTCTCTTCCTTGGTCATAAACTGCTCCCCTTTCCATAGATCTGACAGATAAACTACTCCTTGTTCTCCTAGTTTGCTTGTACTTTCACGTCTAAATCCTGCACCCATTTTGAAATTATTTTGATATAGTATGAGGTCAGATTTAACTCTAGCCTTCTTGACTTTAGCTAGGCCCAGTGCTCTATCCACTGAGTCACACAGCTCCTCGAAATTTATCATTCTTTTTTGTCTTATTAGCCCCATCTGATAGGCATGAGGTAGTTCCTCAGTAATTTTAATTTGCATTTCTCTAATCAGTAGTGATTTAGACCATTTTTTTCAAGATTATAGATAGCTTTGATTTCTTCTAAAAACTGCCTGTTCTTATCCTTAAGTTATTTATTAGCTGTGGGATGACTAGTATTCCTTTGGATTTCACTCAGTTCTCTATGTGTTTGAGAATGATCTCTTTTTCAATAAAGGTACACTTATCTTAGTTGATACTTAGGTATCAACTCTCTGAAAATTATGATTTGTTCTGTCATGTCTATTTGGAAAAGAAAACAGAAATTTAGTCCTTGCCCAAATCATTACTGAGCAATTCATTTTTAGTCTCTATTTAGGTTTTTAATCATTAGGTTAAAATTTTATTAAGTTATGTAAAGGCTGAAATGGGATGTCATGAATGGAACACCTGAAATCATTAAGTAGTGGGTAGCCTATTGGTAACAGACCATTCCATACTTAGCTGGTTTGGTCCTCAGAAAGAAGATTCAGTCTATCCCCGAGAATGTATTCAAAGATTTTCCAGAATGACTGAACCTGCTTAAGCTTATGTTCCTTTGATATAGTCTTTGGACAACCAAATCAACATAAATGCATAATACATTTCCAATTAAGAGTCACATTTTTCAAAGTAAATCTGAAATTATATCATTCAGGAAATCAATTAGAAGTGACGTTGTTTTGGCTCAAATTCATTTGCATGCTAGGCCAGAAAAAAAATCTTGAGAATGTCTAACCCTAAGTAAGATAGGCGTCTGGCTGTTATTCCTCATATGATATGCCACCTCTCAGCTTTGTGTCTTTGTATAGTTTTTCCATATCTGGAATGCACCCCTACTTCATTCTTCTTTCCAATCTTATCTTAGGTCTTTCTTTAGGAAATCTTTCTTAGGGGCTACAAGGTGGTGGGGCACCAGCCCTGGAGTCAGGAGGACCCGAGTTCAAATCCAGCCTCAGATACATTATTATCTAGATAATTATTATCTAGCAGTGTGGGCAAGTCATTTAACCCTACTCTCTCCCCACCCCCCCAAAAAGGAAGCTTTTCTTATTTCCTTATTTTTCTTAGTTGCTGGGTTCTCTAATTCCTTGGAGTTTGTCATATTTTTGTATGTATCTTGTATTAACTTAGATGTCCAAATGTTTCCCCAGATAGATGGAAGAAAAGTTGCTTGGGAGGAGGGAACAATTTCATTTTTATCTTTGTATGTCCAATGACTGACTCATACTAGGTATTTCTGGTTTCTAGATATGAAGAAAACTTGATTTTAGCCTAAAGCACAATCTACCTGGCTTTTTGTTAGCTGACTGTAATAGCTATGAATAAAGACCTGAACAGATTCCAGTCCCTTTACCCTAGCAGTCTGGAACTGAGATGGAACCTTCAGGGGGCTATGAAGAAACAAAGTCCAAAAGGATAACATTTAGGTTTCACAGTAAAAGAGAACTGGCCTTGCAGTTGGGGAGACCCGAGTTCAGATTCTGGTTCAATGCTCACTTAAGTACCCCTGGGCAACTCTTTAACCTCAGACTAAGTTTCCTCATTTGAAAAATGAGGGAGGGGTGGCTAGGTGTTGTAGTGGATAAGGCACTGGCCTTGGAGTCAGGAGTACCTGGGTTCAAATCTGGTCTCAGACACTTAATAATTACCTAGTTGTGTGGCCTTGGGCAAGCCATTTAACCCTGTTTGCCTTGCGAAAACCTAAAAAAAAAAAAGAAAAAGAAAAAGAAAAATGAGGTAGATCCGCAGTGCAATGCCCAGCCAGACTGCAGGCCCAACAGTCACTTGCATTGAACAGATAGGAGGACTTGGGGTACACTTTCAGTGCAGATTTCACATCCAGGGAAAACAGGCTTAGTGAAAATGGTGTAATATCACCAGAACATCTCAGTTGCCCTGCTGTCCTGAAGCACTGGATTTATGAGTTGCCTTTCAATACGTAAGTTCTAGTCAGAAGATTGCATACCATATTCTTGCATGCCTGCTCTCTTGGTGGAGTCTGACAGACTCAGAAGGGAAAGAATGCTCTCCAAGTCTGGTGAGGACAGCATCAGAGACATGTCACTTTGCCTTCTATTCCTTAAGTCAATCTATAATTTTAATTTCAATTTGTTTTGTCCACTTTCATCTTGGTCCTTTTTTAGCTTAAGCTAGTTCTTTTTATATTTTCAATGCTATTATATATCTTCAAGGATGAGTTGGTTTCTAGGGGAGCATTGATTTAATTTTCCTTCAAATATTCATTTTTAAAAATCTTTAATTGTATTATAGCTCTCTTCTTTCCTTAATCTGAAAGAACAGTATAATTAATGTTAAAATATGTGCTGTAGACTCTTTAAAGGTAGGATGTGCTTTTCAATTTGTCTTTTGCATACTTGGTGCTTTAATAAGTGGTTCTCAAATCAGTTTGTAGGAGATAGATGATATGTGGGATTTTGAAAAGTAGGTAGAATGCAGATACCGAGCAAGGAAGATTTAAGGTAAATGAACCTAGGTAAAAATGAGCACATAGCAAGGATACTAGTGCTTATGGAATAAGAAATTGGCTTTATCTAAGTAAGTAGGGATGAGTGCTTGTAGAGACAGTGATAAGAGGAAATGCAGACAGATCATAGGTGGCATATAGGATCAAGAAGCAAAGTTGGGATGTGATAAGAGAGGGGAAGGGAAGAGAGTAGCATTTTAGGGGGCCTGTTCTATGGAATTAGAGGACAAACTACTGGTCTTGGAGGTAGGAAACCAGATTGAGAATTCTGCTCCTCATATTTAATGTATGAGTAAATGACTTTGAACTTTTTCCACATTCATAAAATTGGATCAGTATAACAAGTACCTACTTGGATTAAATTTAAAAGTAGGGGGAAAATCATAAATTTAATCCATGATATTGACATTTTTCTTAATCATTTAAGTCTAGACCAGTATTAGCATCTAGCCACTGCACATTTTTGTTCAACCATTTGAGTTAATTTATATTTTTTATATTTTAAAAGGTGAACACCATTCTTGGGAGTATAATTTGCACAGTATTCTGACCCCTGATTTAGACAGTCAATAAAATAAGCCTTGATTTATAATGTTGACCTATTTCCAATATGTAAAAGTACACACTAAACACAACTATCTGGGGCCAAATTTGAACTCAGGTACTCCTGACTCCAAGGCTGGTGTTCTATCCACTGTGCCACCTAGCTGCCCCTAACCCTATTGCCTTGAAAAAAATCTAAAAAAATTTAAAAGTAGGACATTGCTTTCATCCCTTACCCCTATATCCAAAAATTGGTTGTTAAACATTTAGAGCATACCAACGGCCAACTATCTTAAGTGTATCCTCAGTGTCTAGAACATAGAAAGCCCTTGTTAAGTATTTGTTACTTTATTAATTAGCATAACCCAGCTGATGTAGAGACAATATATAACACTGGACTTGGAGAAGGCACTGACATTCAGTATCTTGAGTATGATTTTTCTCTTCTATTAAAAGGAGAGGACTTACTTAAAATTACATCCTTCATTCAGTAAAAAAGATTTTTGGGAGTTGTTTTGTAAATCTTTAAAGTACTATGTAAATATATTTAAACTATATAAAACGGATACTTACAATATGATGTCTTTTAAAAAATCATCTTGCATCTTAACAATTTAACCACAAACACATTAAAAAAAGTTGAATTTTTATACAAGTCTTTATTTACAACTTGTTTCACAACTGTACACTTTTTGCAGCCTTGAAAACATTAATGTATTCAATGGGAAAATATAGTTTGACCAAATCTTGTTTTAGTTTTCATATACATATACATATATTTTATATGCATACATATAAACAGACATATCCTTAATAATACCGTAACAATTTGGCAGTTATAAGACTAAAATGAAGACAAAAAGCAATATTTCAACATATTACAAATCCATTTTCTGATAGATTTCTGGACAGTTTTGGGGCAAGGGGAGTGGTATAGTATGTTAGTTAAGTTTTTAGTGAAGACTTCCAAACAAGTTCCTGCTCAGAAAATAAAAATGGCAAATTCAACCATACTCAGCACACAATGAATTAGCATGTTGGAAAAATGCTTAGGCTCAATTACATACAGGTAACTCTATAGTCAAGAAGAGCCCTGTATCATGACAGCGATCACTTTCAATTGTGAATGAATCCTAGCATTTTAAGTTTGATTTCCAGCAGGAAATGAGAGCAATATATCCAGCAACTTCCATTTAGAAAGTGACAAAATGCAGGGTGGATATAAACTGTCAGACTACAAATAAACAAAATCCACATAAGATTCTACAACATTTAAGACATAAATATAAGGCTATAGTAGAACTGGAATTGTAAGTAAAATACAATTCCAAATCTAACATACTGTCATTTTTCAGATAATCTGAAAAGCTTTAAGCACTAAATGGCAAAAATTAAAGGAAAAAAAGGCCTTTTTCTAACTCATTTTTTTAAACTATTCGTTATTCCCCCCCCCAACCCAAAGGCAAAAAGTAGATTAAGGCAAATTATTAGTTCACATTTGAATTTTAATATTACATGTCCCAAATAAAAATCTGAAATGGTGCAAATATCTGATAGATGCTGAAATATTAAAAATACTAAAAGGTCTTTTTGAAAATTAATCTCCCCTGATAGTACAAAGAATTGTGGTGCTTTTGTACTGGCAAATGTGACATCTTAACAGAAAATGGAATATTTTAGTGCATTTGAACATGAAATAAAAGACTTAAGGAAAACATACCACCATAATAATCAAAGCACAAATCAAATGCACAAAACTGTGCATGTTATAATTTTTTGTATTTATGCTGATTTATTTCTTTTAAGCAAACTGAAACTTTTCCTTAATTAAAAATAAGTTTTCCAATAAAAGATGACATTGAATTGGATTACCAAAGAAAAGAATTACTAAGAACTCTATTCATTAATATTCAATTCTAAAAGTTTCATGATAATCTGTTTTGATTTGATTTATATGGAGTTATAAGAAAAAATTGCTTATCTAATTTGTTTTCTTTGAAAAGAAAAAGACAGGGGCGGCTAGGTGGCGTAGTGGATAAAGCACCGGCCCTGGAGTCAGGAGTACCTGGGTTCAAATCCGGTCTCAGACACTTAATAATTACTGAGCTGTGTGGCCTTGGGCAAGCCACTTAACCCAGTTTGCCTTGCAAAAAAAAAAAAAAAAAAAAGACAAACATGAAGACAACTAAATAGGACTATTTGCAGTAACAGAACTAAATTCATGGAAAAAATCATTAGTAATCCACATAACTTTATCAAACATGCTTAACATCAGATGAGCATAGATCTTTATGAATATACAAAGTGCCTCAGTAACAGGATCCATATTATTTCAAAAACATTAAAAGATACATTATCCCAATGACTGAGTTAATATTTGCTTCATACATAAAAGTCAATGATATGTTTAATGTTAATAATTCAAGTTAGATCACAAAGACAAAAACTACCAATAAAAACATTAAGAGTTTGCTTGGATCTCACTATATTTAGAGGTGAGGAATATTAGATAATTTGAAAACTGAAGACAACTGAAGGGATACTAATTCAGTTGAAGAAGAAAAATGAAAAAAGGTAGCATGTTTCATTATGCTATAATGTATTACACAAAGTATAGTGTGATGTTTTAAAGACAAACTTCAAAATAGATTATGTACTCAAGAGCCCTTGGTGAATAAATCAAACCTATATATTCATATCCCAGAAATAAAAAAGAATTAACATTTAACCACTATTAAAAATGAAAACAGTTCACAATATTTATGTAATGGATGGAGCTCTACTTTGATGATAAAGTGCTAAAAAAAAATTAACTTTCAGTATAGATCACATGATTAAAAAAACCTCAACCATATTAAAAATGATTTTAAAAGGTGTGAGCTTCTTCTTGTGATTTAAAGGGCTAAGCATGAGTTTCAGGAATGATAGGAGAAACAGCTCCTCTAAACTAAAGTACAAAATATTCTAAGAGGCCTAAAATAAGTTGGTCACCCCTCATTCCTTCTGGGATAAGACATTTCTCTAGTGGTTCTCTGAACACCAAAAATGGAGTACAATTGCATGCCAACTAATTCAACAATATGCTACATTAACAACTACACAAAGAAGGGATTTTGAAGCAAAAATACTATTTGGGCCTCATTAGTCTTTAAAAAAATTTAAATTTTTGTTCATTCATTGAATTTTCTGAGCAATTCCTAGACTCATGATCAGTGATGCTGATACCAAAACAGTTTGAATTCCTTTTTCTGAAGGGGCTAATGAGTGATTATCTATTTCAGAGTTATAAAATAGCAATACTATTGAAGGCAAAAAAGTATAGGCTTCCTTTTACCCCATTATCTACCTCTCTTCTATCTGCTCAGATTTATTTATGTATCGTGGTAGAAGAAGCAACACTGTATGTAGACAGTAGAACAAGTAGTACTCACATCTTTAAGGAAAAATTAAGCACAAAAAAGTATTGTCTATTATGCTTTTGGTAAACTGACTTACTCTTTTGCAGTTACTAGAAAGAGCAATGCTTTATGGAGCACATAATCTCCAGTGATTTGATTTTAATGTGACTTACTTTCTTATTGATTCCTGATTTAAAAATGGAAAAGTGATTGGGGGGGGGGGGGGGAGAGAACAGGGAACACAAAACTCCCAAAAGAGACTGAGCTGAAAACTTTGGCAAGGAAAACATTAACACAGTAGCCAAGTTCACTATCAATAGCTTTACACTTTGAGACTTTCAGGATAAGTATACCCTAAAAGGAGTATAACTCTTCAAACTTTGCTTCCCTTCTTGTATTTGTAGTTGTGATGACACAGAATTCTATTCTAGACAAAGTGAGCTTTTTTCATTTTGTAAAGAAGACAAAGTAGAAAGCCTCCTTGTAGAGAAAATTCTAAAAAATCATCAACTTAATGGAGATTGAGTTTAACTCTTGATAAGTACATTTTCTCAGTGGAGGAAAAAACTATGAATTTAGGAAGAAAAGAGACTATTATAATTTTTTTAAATGGAGAATTGGGGAGAGTGTTTAAAGGAATATATCTTAAATTCCAGGAAGCATAAAAAATAGTTCTAGGGTTCAGCCTATGATTTGTTTTACTATGCAAGACCTGGATCCAAGAAGGATTCCTCTCAAAGTGAATAATGTAGATTGGCAAATGTAAAACTTGATGATCTAACTATATAAAAGCTGGAAAAGAAGTGGATGACTGAGCTATGTGATTATAGCATCCCAAAGTTGAAAAAAGACTTAATTAAATACTTTTACTAAATTGATGTACTCTATAAAAAAGTCAGTTCATCGCTCTTAGAACTAATAGGGTCGAAAAGAAATATGTTTTGGTTCTAAGCTTAGAAATTCACCAATTTAGGAAGATACAAAATGCACATTTCTTCAGGCCATCCCTCTAGATCATGCTCTTGGAAAAGATAGGAAGAAATGGGAGAAATTAATGATGTATGTGTAAAGTGCATTGAGTGTTGAAGTATAAATAATACATAAATGATTATTAGTAGCAGTCGGTAAAACATTAAAGACACACTCACCTGTACTATTATGAGTGCCCATACTAATTACACACTGAGAGTGTATATACAGCATGTCAGAGCACATGAGAAATATACTCCCTTTGCATTTATATTAGTGGCTTTCCTAATCTTAGGCCATTAACAGTCATCATCAATTTTTAGAACTCAGAAAGACCATTACTGATTTAAAGAAATAGGTTAAAAAAACTATTTGCCTTTCCTTTTGTCTTTTATCTGTTTCCACTGCTATGATAAGACAATCTTTTCTCACCATGGTGCAATTACCTGACTAGTTTTAATCTTTTATTAAATAGGCACAGACCAGAGGCTCATTCATTTTAATCCTCAGAAGTCAAGCACCTAGTGCACTGCTGGGAAAGGGACTTTTTAAGGTGCTCCTAAAGTTGTTACCCTGTGGAAACCTATAGTTCTCTGGAAGTCCTTTTGAAAACTGAAAGTAGGAAGTGGCAAGTACAGAGGAGTAGTTTTTTTTTAAGGAAACTTGAGACACAATTTGGTCATGCTTTTCAATCAAATTATTTTGATCATACCAGAGACTATAATAAACTAAGGAAGGTTTTATAAATTATATCATAAGAATATTATCAATCCAAAAATGATAGAGAATATGCCTTCTAATTGCTCACCAAAAGACATATGATTAACTATATATGTACCATCTTTGGTCAACATAAACAGAAACAAACAATTTGAAAATTCATAAATAATGCTTCTGTCTAAAAGGTTTATTAACAAGATTAAATATTTGTTTCTTTGAGTAATAACAATGATAGAAAGAGTGCATGAAAATGTTAACAGAGCTAGTTCCCATGTGCAACAGAAGCACAAGTCTTCATAGAAATATCTTTGGGAAGGTGTCTAAACAGCATAATTCATCTAAATCTTATTCGTCTTTGTTATTGGACATTACTTATTCTTTATCCAAACAAATTCTTCTCAACTATATTTTGTTCTCAATGTCATGTTCTCCCAGTTATAGATATAGAAAGGTGGCCTGAAATTTTACCTGACTACTGATATTAGGTAGGATTTCTGGCTCTTAGTATTTCCAGAATTCAGACAATTTGCCAAGTCCGGCTTGGCCTCCACTTCCTGGAGAAGTGAACTATGCTTTTATCTTCTTGTAAGAAGAAAACCAGTAATTCCTTATTTCAAGACAGTGTTATGCAATAATTTAAAAAGTATTCCTCTCCAAGGTAACAATACATAAACACTTGATGAATAAAAGATTCTAGAAGAGAGGAAAAGAGCTTTCAATAACAATTACATAATTTCCCAGGACATATGTAGTCATTTAAAAAAAAATCCAAAAAACTGAAGCCATCATATTTGCACCATACTATAATTTAAAAAAAAAAGGGAAAAAGTCACTTTTACTCTGTCTTGCTAGAGTATTTCTGTGGTATTATATAAGTTCAAAAGGCATTGTTACAAAACAGAAGAGGCCAAAGATTATTTTTTTCCTCCTTCAAAGAATATTTTACCTTTGATATTGGATGAAAATTTCCAATAAAAGGAATATCAAGTATTATTTAGATGCTTTATAGAAAGTCAAAAATTAAAAGTCACATTTAGAATATTTTTTCTCCAAACAACTCTATGATGTAAAAGTTTAATCACTATAATTATAAAAAAATGACTCAAAATCCCAATTTCATATATAATAGAAAGTGAAAACAATATAAAATAAGTTGTCATTTTGACAAACTGAAGACTGAGTAGGTAATCAGATTGATTGGTTGGAAAAGCCCAGAAACTACATACTGTCTTATGGTAAATTTTATTTCTTCTCTCAACTTTAAATTAGCTTGCTAATATTTTCATGAAGAAAAACATAGAAAGAACACAAAACTCTGCTAAGTGTTTTACTTTTTCTTTTTTCTTTAGTTTAATACAGTCTCTTAAATTTATGTCAAGCTGTTTTTAATTTTAACAAGTATATTGCTTCATCTCTATAATGGCAGTCTCTAAAGAAAGATCCTCTTATAATGCAAATGTTCCAAAGCCTGGAAAATTTGGTTTTTTTTCTAAAACACTTTCAGTTTTCTAACAAATATATTCTCTATATAGCTGCAAAACTAGTTTATTCATTTCTAGTAACTGGTTTTTGACTGTTTCAGATAAACTTCAAACATAGGAATTGAACATGAGAAAGGAAAAAATATTATGTTCCTGAGGACTAGAATTTGTATATCTGAAAAATAAGATTTCTATTCCAGAGGAGGTTTCATATTCCAAAGATTATTAGATACATATTATCTAAACAACAGGATCATAAATTTAAAACTGGAAGAGACCTTAGAACCAATGAGAAGACTATGGCCCAGAATATAGTTGTAATATAGGTAACAAGACCAGTCAACAACTAAATTCTATTTTTCTTTTCCATGGACTCAACTAATGAACTGTTATCTTGAAAGGGTTAAATGTTTAAATTCTTTCTATTCCCTCAATAGCTTTTCAAGATAACACCTAATCTTAACAGATTACTGGGATTTAACCAAAAGGCCATTTAAAAAAAAAAATGAAGGAATTCATCAATAGAACATGTCTTACGCTCAAATGAAGTTAAAAAAAAAGATATCAATCAATATCCTAGGCCCCTAGGGGAATAAGAAATAATCCATTTCTGAAGTGGAGGGTATGAGGAGATGTTACAGAGTCCCCAATAAATTTTTGAATCTAGACCTTGGATAACTGAATGGCAATGACAAAATTCTCTAGGCACAGAGATAGTTCAAAGGCATTCAAATGCTATGCTTTAACCTTTTGTTATTTTTCTTTTTATTCCTCTCCTCACAGTGAAAACAGTCCTTTACATAAAAATGGATACTTGTTTTTAATAAATTCCACTTACTTGTATTAACTGCTCACCCCAATCAAACAGAATAATACTGTGTTTTTTATCCACTCATAATCCAGGGGCAGGGAACCTCCAGTCCATGAGCCTATTGGTCTGGCATTGCCAAGACAACCATCAGGCAACCACTGACAGGACTCGAAATTCAAACAATCTAAGAGCTTTTTAGAGATGATTAAATTAAATGTTTGGATACATATAGCACTCCAATGATGTGATAATCAAATGGCCCTTGACAGAAAAAGGATCCCTACCCCTGCCATAATTAGAAACGTTTTATAACTTTAGGAAGACAATACATACAAGAAATTTATGAAAGAAGGAAAAAACTCACATGTGATTGCATTTATAAACATACACAGCGATTCCAGTCTTCAAAGTTTCCTGTACTTCGCTAAAAAGTCCCAATCCCGAGACATTATGTCATTAGTCATGTTATTATTTTATGTAGTGAGATGTTCTCACTATACTTGCAGTTAAGAACAAGAAAGTGGAGAGAATGAAAAATTGAAAATGCCAACTCTTGGCCCTTAGTCAAACTTATTATGTAGCATATTTAGATCCTGCTTTTTATAAAGGTTATGAAAAAATAGAATTTTTACAATTTCTTCTGTGTATCAAGACACAACATCCCAAATGGAAATAATTCAAAAGAAGGCCCCCATTACAAATGTAAACAAAAAGACAAGCGCATGCAAAAGCAATCAAGAAAACATCAGAAACATTTCCTCCTGTTAGAAATTTGGCATCTTCCTAATCTAGTTTAGCAATGTGTCCTTGTGACTGACAAAGGTTGTATAAAGACAATAGCAAACTACAATTGAAATCTAATCCTACTATTCAAAACTATCAATCTTTCACTTCTCTTAACTAGACTTAATAAGACCTGTCTTCAAATGTAGTTTCAATTTATAAATCTGTGTTAAGATACAAGAGTAAGTTGCAACTAAAAAGAACCTGTCAAATCCTACTCCAATAAAAATACTATGCATTTTAACTTAAGTAGTCTGAATCTATGGACCTCCAGGAAGTATTGCGAAGCTCCTCTCATGCTGATGTGTGATCTAATTGTCAATACAGATGCTGGAAGGACTATTGGTAGAAAAGGTGCTGTGAGCAGCATCAATTATTTTGCATTCTAAAGAAAGAAACTTGCTTTCCTTTTAAATTTGCAAAGGAAATGTTACAAGCTCAATAACAAAATCAGAGCTTCTTTTTCATTTTTTCTATAATTCTAATACCTACTTGTTCCTCATATTTGAAATTTAAAAGGATTTTTTATTTATTGTTTAATATTTGCCTGTGTGTTGTACATCAAAAAGTAAACTTCTGAAATCAAAATTTTAGTTTGTGAGTCTGAATTAAATTTCAATCTTGATAATAAAATAATGAGTATTCTACAAACTTTATTAATTAGTTCAATAGGAGGTTGTATTTGGAAGTTCAAATTTAGTATTTTATATTAAATTCAAAATAAGCATAAATTTTTGTACATAATTAATAAATGTTTACTGAACTAATGTTTCTACTTCTATGTAAATTGGGTATATAAAGATACTTACTTGAATTTAACATATTTAAGCAGTTACCAAACACGATCAATTCATGGATAAGGAATAGCTTCTTTTAAAAGAAGCTATTATATTAGGAGACATTTAAAAATCACCTCCAATTTTACATACATTGTGCTCTTTAAAAATGGCCACCCTACAAGAAAAAAAAATCGGGATAAGGCAATTACACAAAGTACTGAACTTAAAACAATTCAACATAGAAGACCAGACCAGATGAATGACATTTAGCATTTTTATAGCACCTCATATACTTATTCAAAGTGCTTTTCAGTCAACACTTAATTTACAATCATTCCTTATGTAGGTAATTATGACTTATGATCTGTTTGACATGAATGTAAGCACTTTGAGGCAAACCATAAAAGGAGGATATTCTGCAACAAACTTCCAGTCTAGTAGACTCAGAAGGTACTAAGAAAAATTTTTAGCCTAAAAAAATGAGTTGTCATTTCATATGCACAAATGATACAAGACTTTACAATGATGAAAACAAAGTGAAATATAAACATAGTCAGTCACCTGTTGTAAGGTGCTAAATAAAAGATTAAGTAATAAATGATCAGGAACAATGAAACTACTTAAAAAGATTATTTGCAAATATATTAAAATAATATTTTAGCTGATGATTTTAGGTGAAACAAGCAATATCAACAATAACCAAATAGCTAGAGCTTGAACCTGTTACTGTGGTACTCTACAATTAAGAGTTAAATAAAAACCTTCACTTAAAGTTATGATGCAATAATCATAAAAACACATTTCTTGATTTTGCTTCTAATAAAGCATTCACTTCTGCCAGTAAACAATATACCAGGAAATAAATGAAAGTGTTAAAAATAAAAAATTTTGGACAGCTGTCAAAGTTCTTTCATTTTTCTATTAATGCTTAATGTTTTAAGAGAACAAGAAATTCTGCAAATCAAAGGAAAAATTCATTTTTCTCTGAAGAAAAGTTCAGTCAGGTGCTTCAGACAAGATTTGAATTTTTAGCACCTCTGCTTATATTCAAGTCTTTGCAAAAAGTATATTTCTCAATCATTTTATGCAGTAAAGTACACCTGTTATTTGAGGAGCTTTCAGAAAACAATTTAAAACTGATTAATATATCATAAAAAGATTATTTCCCTTTAAACAAAGACATTCTTATAAAGCATGGTAACATAGGAACAATGAAAAATAGAAATTTTACATTAACTATTGACAGAAAATTTAGTGTAATTACAAAGCCTGCATCATTGGGCAAATGGTGATATGTTTATACAAGTAAAGAGAATGTCATATACAGCACTTTTTATTGGATATCTCAAAAGTTTTGGCACGTTAAAAGGAAGAAAAAAAAAGACTCCAAAAGAAATAACCAAAGAAACTAACTCATTAAAGATATAGAAAAAAAATGCCTGAAATGCAGAATCAGTAAATATCAACATAGTACAGAGACAGAAAATAAGCTGGCTGAATTTCCTGAAATGTTGTCACGTGCAACAGAAGCTTGCTCTGAAGGGAGGTTGCGACCAGGCTTCTCTACCTGGCTGTGGCTGGCTGGACGTGGCCAGGGTAAGACCTTCTTGCACTTGTCGCCTGCCTTTGCCTGGCCAGGAACGACTGCCCTGAACCTGTACTAGCAAGTCTATCTTCAGCTGCCTTTTTATGCAGTGTCATTCCCTAGAAAATGGAAAGATGTTAATGAAAATTAATGGTGCACAGTTGGGTTAAAGTTCTTCATGCAAATTTGCTTCTTTGTCTCATCAGAATCACAAATACTAAATGTTTGACATTAAAAGTTAAAATTTCAAAACGCACAAATATATTTTAGTTTAACAATTAAGTGCAAACCCTCCTTTTGGAAAAAAGTGCTTAATTTTATGTCTACAAAGAACAAGCAATAGATTATGAAGGCAGAAATTCCATCCATAATCAATCATGTAATTACCTCAGAATTAGCCTTATACTGATTTTGTAAGAAAAAGAAAATGTAATCAATTAGTAGCAGTTGATTTGCTCCAATTGTCCATAAATCATGAGAAAAGAAAATACAATTGCTTGTATTTGAGAAGCTGGGAGAACACATACAGGACCATACATACCGCCAAGTTGTTGCTGTTCACTTCTGGCACGCTTGTGTTTTGAAACAAATTAAGAAAGTTCCTGAGAGCCCAATGCCAGAAGGTCCAACTGAGAAGTTAAAAGGTATTTCTTTAAGGAGTGAGAAGAGGGCTAGACTAGCTTGGAATGAAGAAGGGTTCATATCATCAAGACCATATTCAGTTCAAGGGGAGTCAAACTACTGAACCCATAACAAAACCAAAAGGAAGCCATCTCAAAGGACACCTTTGACTTCAGAGGGAAAAAACACCTATTGCAGAAGCCTGTGAGCAGAGCAGAAAAGAAAGTGAATGGCAGTGATAATAGCTGATGTTCCTTTTCCTATCAGGGCTGGATACAACTAAGTAGGAGGTAAGGAAAAAGAAGTTAGGGAAAAATAAAGAAATAAACAAATGGGAAGTCTGAAGAAAGGCAAATGAGACCTTCAATAATTCGCAAACAACTACAGAAAAGACCTGCTCATTTGAAAATGGATTCCATTTTCCTTGGATAAATGATCCAATCCAGAAGAGATCTTTGTGCAAGAAATGGTATGTATGAGTGGTTAAAGGGGGGAAGAATTGTATTACTCTTTTTTTCCCTAGGCATTTATTGTCATTAAAGAAT
This sequence comes from Macrotis lagotis, assembly GCF_037893015.1. NCBI lineage: Eukaryota > Metazoa > Chordata > Mammalia > Peramelemorphia > Peramelidae > Macrotis > Macrotis lagotis. The sequence continues at coordinate 145,705,137 of NC_133658.1, read as the reverse complement.
TTTCGTGGTGGTACATAATCATTGATACTGGGGAGACTGAGGCTGGTGTATCATTTAAACTCTGGAATTCTAAAGTTGCAACAGGCTAAGATGATGAAATGTTCACTAAGACTGACCCAGAAGCTAGAGGGTCATCAGGCTGCAAAGGAAGGATAAAATAGCTTAGGTCAGAAATAGAGCATGTCAAAATTCCTGTACCAATCATTAATGGGATTGGGCTCATGAGTAGCCATACTTCTCCCAAGCCTAGGAGAAAAAAAGAAAACCCAAGCTCATTGTCTCTCCTTCCCTCTATTTCCCAATTCTCCATTATCACCTGAAGTACCTTCAATTTTTCAACCCATGAAGTCCTAAGAATTGAATTATTTAGGTGCCTTTCTTCTGTGATGATTTTTATATAGACCTAATATAGACACAAACTGAGTAAATCTACTTTTATTCTTGTCTTTACCCGCTATGGAGAGTTAAAAGTGATTGCTCCAAAATATCACATCTGAGAATATAACAAACCAGATTTCAAAGTATAACAATGCCTAAAAAATCTCCCAACTGAACAGTATCAAATTATTCTTATGAGGGATTACAGTGCAACACTTTGAAACCACAGATGATGAAAAACAGCACTTCTGGTTCTAAATTCAGGTTAACAAAAATGTATTAGGAAAGGCCAAAGAAGAAAGATGTGATTAAAAGCTTGAGCTGATTCCTAATAATAGTTCCTTAGAGACAAAAAATCAAAAGCAGGACAGAAACAACCACAACAACAAATGTAATGAGATTTCTTTGAGGAATGTGTGGCAAAGATTCAATTATAATTCCACAAGGGTTGCTTACTTGAATTTCCCAAAAGGAAATGGGTAACAATGATAACTGCAAAAATGGAAGTAGTGAGTTCTAAAGATCTAGAATCACGGATTAGGTTCTGAAAGGACATTTGGTTAAATCTCTTGGTTCAGTAAATATCACATTTATATCACAAAAAATAGTCTGCTGTACTAGTCAGATTATAAAAAGCTAAAACCAGGAAGAAAGAAAAGAGAGAAAGCTAATGGAGAAGAAATAATTGACCATCACAAGAAAAATGGAAAGCATTTAAAAAGATGCCAAACAGAAAACTATTTTCCTCTTTTCTTACATGTCTTGTCTGTTCCTTTTCTCTTTGGAGAAGAAATTACCTTAGGAAACTATTTTTGGTGGGTTTAATTCATTACTCATTCTCAGGGGATAGGAGTATTGGTGTGATAGCCATTAACTGGAAATTCTAATAGGAAAAGGGAAGAATAAAATGGCTTTTAGTGGAGTCATGGTTATTAGGTGCAAGGGAAAACAAAGGAAAATAAACAAGGAAGAAAAGGTAGAATTAAGGAAGACAGGCCCAGTAAGCCTCCAGTTCTCTAGCCATTCACAAAGGTAACGTTATCAGATAACCAGAATTACAGGTTAGCACTTTGTTCCAAAGTGGATAAAACTATTTACATTAGGGAATGTCAATTGTAAAGTACCTCTCCCAGAAGAATCTCTGAACAATGATTTGATACTGAAAAATTTCCCAGCCAAAAACAATGGAACAACTTTGGATTATGGGCTGATTTTATAGTATTGCTACAACTCTAATCCCCAAATGTGATAGCCACTGCTACAAAATGGACCAGTGAAGCAGAAATCAGAGCAGATTATAGAGTTCTCTTCTTCCCAATTTACACAGAAAACTAGCCTAACTACACAATGGCTTGATAAAAAGGGTACCAGACTGACAGTATTTACTTTCTCTCAAGTCCTATACCTTGGTCTCCACTAGAACACCATACATAAGCTACCCTTTATAAAATGTATCTAGGGGATGAGAGCCTCTCATTTATTCACAGGTTTGCTTCTTAGCCCCAAGGTCAGAATTAGGTTTTTGTTAGTGTGGGTTAGGACAGAGTTTTCTTACTAAAAAGCAAGTATATTATTCAGATTAAGTTGGTAGTGTTACTGCTAGTATAAATGCAGAAGATGTTAAATAAATTATTGGAACCTGGAAATCTATTTTTGAAATGTTATTTTTCTTACCATATTGTACCAGGCACTAACAATAAATTTTTCTTCCATCTCTCTTTGACTCTTCGTTTTCTCATATTCTTTCTAATAATAATAATAAAGAAATAAAGGTATTAAAGAGTTTGACACCAGCGCAAAATTCATAGGATGCAACTGTATAGGAAGGACATTGCAGGGACAGAGTACAGTGATTTGGGACACATAGGATTAAGTCTACCCCTCTTACTGTGTGCCTTCACCTTTACATAGCTTGTTTCCTGTCTATAAAATTAGAGATTGGACTAGATAATCTCTGAAGTTCCTTCTAGTCTTAAAGCCCGTAATTCTACAATACTTAAATAAAAAGTGCCCCAAAATACACACACTAACTGAAGAGTATAGAAACTACCTCTAATGAATGGAACATCCGGTCCCGTTCTTGTAGTTGGTTTTTCAAAGCCTGTATTTCTGGAGCTGCTCCTTGATTTTGCTTAGGATCTAAAGTACGGATAACCTATAAAAAATGATAGTAGAAATTATGCTGAAGTTCATAATACAGTGCTGTAGAAAATATCTAGGTAAAGAATAATAAAACATAGGTAGCTAAGTCTTACAAAAACAATGTGTATTAAGAAAAAGTCAGTTTTACCTAAAAAAAAAGAAAAAGTCAGTTTTAATAAACCTACCAATTATTCATTAAAATCTGAATGTGGTAGTTGACATTTGAAAAGCACATAAAATAATAATTCATAGTACTCAAGCTTAACAGTTTCTCAACCTCCTGAACAAATTATCCAATAAATTCATTCAACAAGCATTTATTAAAAGGCTTTATTCAATGCATAGCATTAGACTGGGAGAGATATGGAGGAGGAAATAATACATGTGCTGAGATAAATATGACTCAATATCCAAGTACATAAAAGTAGTATAAAGTGCTAGAACAACTTATTAGAACAATTTTGAATTTCATCTCCAATTTTCTGTCATCTACAATTATTTATCAATTTACCATTCCAATTATGTGTTTTAACCGAAAAATTATGAAACATCACAGCAGGAACAAAACTATCACTCAGGACAAGCAAAACCAAAGATGAGAACCAAAAAACATCAAAAAAACCCCAACCATAATAGTAAAAAGAAAATTCTCATCAAATAAAATAGGACATGATGTGACCATGAATATAGACAAATTTGCTGAAACTTCCTTCTGACCACAACCTCATCTAACCTTTTTCATATAATCACTTCTATTGAATGGTTTTTATCATTTTTTTTTGCCATTATTACCTTCAGTCCCCTAATCCCTTATCATGCTCCTAGGCTCCTTGTTCCACTTGCCTCTTGCTTACTCCAAGCCTAGGCCTTGGCATTCCAATTCTTTTTCACCTTGATGCCCTGCTAAACCCAATTTATGGTTAATTCCCACCACACAATGGATGCCAATATTCTTCTGAGTTTTCACTTTCAATAGCATTAAAAACATATCTAATTCCTGCACCATTCACACATCAGCTACTTCCCTCTTATGAGTTTCAAATGACCTTGCATCAAGTTTGCTGATGGTGTGTGAAAAAATAATAATTAATACATACAGGTTATAGTGTTTTACAGTACTATGGATTAGCTTGTCATTCTTACCAATATTAAGGTAATATTAATATTATATTAACACTATACTTCTTATATCTTAAAGACAAAAAAGAAACAACAGGCTTCTGAGGAACTAACATTCTAGTGGGCAAAAAGTAAAGAGAGGAGGAATCAGAGAACACTTCTCAAGACTACTTGATTACTACCTTGAAGGCAACACTAGTGAACAGAGATTGTTCAATGAGGCTATAATTGTCCAATGAGTTGGCTTTTCATTAAAAATCAAAAGACACTGAAGATCTCTGATGAGTGGTGTGCCTTTGGGGTACTCTGAGAAACTTCTGAGGGATGCCCTAGAGGGGCACCTTTGAAAAGCCCCTGAGAGGTCCTCAGGAGCTTCAGAATTATAGATCTGACTAAGCACTCAAGCTTTCTTCTCATTCACTGGCTATTTGCTACTGCTGCCTTTCATAGTTTTCAGTATCTGCTTCTGATTTCAGTTTTGTGCCTGCCCCCTCCTTACTCATCTCCTTCCCCTACTCTTTCTAGTAAAGCCCCTGTAGGCTGGCTGGGAACTGGTTGAGTGGAATGGTTCCCTTTTGGTGAAGGAAAAGCAGAATTATGTTTCTCAGAGAGCCTTCAAGTCTTAATAGCTCTTTTTTTTTCCTTTTTTGGTTCACTGCTTAGGAGTTTTTCTGGCTGCTGCAAACATTTGACAAAACAGTGGCTTTGCACCATTTTTGATGTTTGCAGTTACTAGAAGGTTTAAATAAGTGAAGTCTCTAAATTCTCTGGTTACTCTGAATGACACACATCATTAAAATTGGAAGTGAGTGAAGATCAAAGAGGAGACATATGAAAATACCAACACTTTTGGCTTTCTCCAAATACTTCTTATATCGTTCTTCCATTTGCTTCATTTCTTCTTCTTTCTTCCTCAAAGCTTCTTGTAATTCTTCAATTTTTATTGCTGTAAAAAGAAATAAGAAAATCACTTTTGGTTCACCCTCACTTTGCCAAGTAATGGAAAATGTTCAAAACTCTGGAAACAATTGGGAAACTGCTGGTTTACTGTTATTATTGTATTTATTACCATTATTGTTGTTGTAGAATCCTTTCTGGATTCTAAGGCTACTTTGTACCCCAAAGTAGAGAAATGCTGAATATTCAAACTATATTTCTTGTTAATAGTTTTAAAAAATTCTTAATACAAGTACATCTGGGAAAGGGAACACATTAATACGAGCTCTTCACTAACATACAAATATAGAAACCTACATAATTTACTGTCTAAAGTTTCCAGCTGATTTGTTTAAATTTGGTTTCATCATACCTATACTGTTTTTATAGTACATCTTCTTTAACAGTTAATTCGATTTGAAGGAAAAACTATCAGAGATCTAAAATATTTTTTAAAAGCCTTGCTCATTATGAAAAACTCACAGCTGTTGTTATATCTTGGCTCCAGGTCTTCAATAATTGCTCGTTTCTTCTGCAATTCATTATTAGCTTCATGCAGCTTCTCTCTGTTATTGTAAAACATTGTAAAATCATGTGTCAAATATTATTGTGTTTTTATCTTTTTCTGCCTCAAGTAGACCTCTTCTCAAAATGGAAGCTACAGAAGAAGGCATGTGTTGAGCAAAAAGATTTTAAATAGTGAAAACAAAGATTTCTAAAAGATGAAAATGAATAAAAACAAAAGCCAGAATCTCCTTTCAATCCTATATACTGGTTATTTTGCAATATTCCAATAATAAAATAACACCATAGCATACTCCAAGGTTTGGAAAGCCCTTTATGAACATAGTCCAAATTGCTCTTATGACATTCTAGGGAGGTAGGTATTTTTTATCACTCCCTATTTCTAGATAAGGAAACTAAACCAGATGAAGTTAAGTGACTTGCGCAGAGCTGCACAGTAAGTATGTGTCTGAGGCTAGGTATGTTCCCAGGTCTTCCTGATTCCAAGTCTTGTACCATGCTTGTACCATCTAGCTGCCTCTAAAAAAAAAAAATCCTGAGATCTTTTCTATTTCCCTCTTCCTTGCCTTGTAATGAGAATATTTAAAAAAGGGATCAAACTTCAAAATTTTTACAAGTCACACTCTAAAATAAAATACTGATAGAAACAAATGTAACTAGGAAAAGCAGAATGAATACACACACACACACACACACAGCTTTCTACATGGTAGGTCTTCCTCCTAAATCTTTTTAGTTCGGGCTAAGTATCCTACTAAGTGGTTCTGAACAATTGAAATACTTCATGAACCTAGGTGGGGTTCCCTTTTACCATTCTGTTTGACTCTTCTTTGGACAGTCTTAAGCTTGCTCTAAACTAAGACGTGGAACTTACAACTTACCATAAGTAAGGTAGCTCTATTTTTTTTGGTTGCTATATCTACTATTGACCTTCAAGAAGTATATTTTCCTGTTGAATTATTTATACTTTTCAAACACAACAAAATTTTCTTTATCCAGACTTTTCTATTACCAATATTTCATAATTTATAAAAAGAATTGTAAAAATTCATGACAATTTTTTCCTAAAGATATAAGACATAATTGCTGTATTTTCTAATTCTCTTCTTTAGGCATTAATGAAAGTGCTTTATAGTGTCAGTTCAGTCTATATACAGTTTCTACCCTATAAATGGAATTAAGAGGATGTTTGACTGGATCTCCTAGACACTTTCAGGTCTGACATTTTAAAACACATTCTAAAGCACAAGTTCATAAACTGGGGTCTATGAACTTTTAAAAACAGATTTTCCTGGTGTATGATTTTCTCTAAAGTGGGTACACAAGACACTCAGAAAGACTTCAATTAGCAAGAAAGAGTAATTCCATACTTACAGATGTTCTTCAAGCTTCTTTTTCAGAAGAACTGACTAAAAACAGAAAACAATCTGTTACTTCATACTGGAAATTTAAACAAATCAAACTAATAAAAAACTTCAAAAATTATTTGGTTTTAAGATAAAAATATAAATACTTTTAAACTTTTTTTTCTGCTAAATATGAATCTAAAAAAGTTAAGTTATCACTCAGATTTCCAAGTGCTGCCTAAGTATTTTCGAATAAGTCTGGAGGAAATTTTCACTATTAGCAAACTATCAGGATTTGGGATAAAAATATTGAGAAATAAAAGCTAGAATACCAACTATAATTGATTATACAACAGTAAATTCAGTTTTTTAATAGATTCTTTTATTTGAAGCCAAATCTCATTAATATATTCTCCCAATGTGTTGTCTTTAATTTTTAAAATTTATTTTCATTAGCACATAGATAAAAAAATATTTAGGCAAAATGTCTTAATGACTTATCTAATACCATATCAATCTATGTCAAAGATGAGAATGACACTTAGGATCTCTGACTCACTTTTTTCTTCTTAATACCAGTTAACTGAAATACCAATCCAAAGTTAAAATCTATATAGTTCTAGAATATTTCAAATAATGAATTTATTATTTTCACTTGATATTTTTTCACATCTATTTTAGGTACTAGTCAATTTATTAAATTTTAAATAGAACAAAATATCCCTATTATCATCACCTTATAGCAGAAATAAAGGAAACCAAAAAATTGTTCCTATTCTAAAGAAGCTGACTGGTAGTATAAATGGTGACACTGATCAGTTCAATACTCTGAATTTTTCAAAAGATTTACCTTCCTAATATTGTCCAACCTATTAATAATAACTGTAGTCTATGAGCATATACTAAATGAAGATGGAGACAAAAAGCTTAAACAAAAGGATAGAATTAAATTTATTATAACTGAACATTATCCATTAAAATGGGGGAGAAGAAAAAATTAAGGTAGTCATGGAACTAAGAACATGAATCATATTTGATTTAGCCATATGCTTACTAATATTTGATAATAATATTTACTAATATTTGATAATAATACTATCTAATACAAAGATTATAAATTGAAGGTTGTCATATCTGAATATCCATTATGCATAAAGATGCTTTAATTTCAACCATCCCTTTAATCCACTGTGATGCTAGATTCACATGTTTCTAACTTAAAAAGTTAAGTAGGGAATAGAGTCTAATAAACAGAAATAAATAGAAAGCCATACTTACAATAGCCTTGAGCAGAAACCCATGCCAAGAGACAGAGAGGACATATTAGTATGAAGCAAACACAGCAGCCAAGAGAAGGAACGATTTAGTAACTCATGAATAGAAGGAAAAGATATGCATTTTTTTCAGAAATGTACATTTTTCTTTCTTCTATGTTCTCCTCATCCTGTCTTGTTCTCTGCAGTTTTATACACTGTGGCTAGCTCAAATTATCCATGTGACTGGATATAACAATGCTTTTCTGCTTCCATGCTAAAAACAAATAACATAAAAATAATAAAAATATGTAAACCAGCCTTCTCTAGGACTTCTGGACACATGAAAGGACAATCTGTTTTTGATAACAGAAATGAGGCTGCTCTTTTTCAGAGGAACACTTCGATTTGGAAGGCGGCAATGTATGTTTTATATTCCTGAGGAACAACTATATATTAGTGAGGAAAAAAAGGAAAAGACATTCAAATCCTGAGAAGGAAAGATTATGTTTTGTATTTCATTTAGCACTACTTTCCTTAGGAGACTGATAGTGAGAGTTTCATTTATTTTTCCTTCCTAAAGATTTGTGGGTTTTTTTTAGTTTTTTTTTTTTTTGCAAGGCAAATGGGGTTAAGTGGCTTGCCCAAGGCCACACAGCTAGGTAATTATTAAGTGTCTGAGGCCAGATTTGAACTCAGGTACTCCTGACTCCAAGGCCAGTGCTTTATCCACTCTGCCACCTAGCCGCCCCTAAGATTTGTGTTTAAGAGAGCTGAAGCTAGCTGTGGATTCAGGACTATAACTGTCCAGAGGATTTATAAAGAAAATTCAAAATTTACTTGAGTTATCAATATCTTGTTTGAGATGTACAACATGTCTGCTTCACATTAGGGAGATCCACAATCCCATAAAGTATTTTTGTAACTTCCTTTTCTTTGCAAAAAAACAAAAAATCTAGTCAATGTGACTATATTCTTTTTAAGTTTTTGTAAGGCAATGGGGTTAAGTGGCTTGCCCAAGGTCACACAGCTAGGTAATTATTAAGTGTCTGAGGCTGGGTTTGGACTCAGGTACTCCTGAGTTCTCCAGGGCCGGTGCTCTATCCACCGTGCCACCTAGCCACCCCACTGTGACTATATTCTTTTTGTTGCTGTTGTTTTTGTAAGGCAATGGGTTTAAGTGACTTGCTGAACAATCACCCAGTAAGTGTCTTGAGGCCGCATTTGAACTCAGGTCCTCCTGGCTGCAGGACAAGTGCTCTATCCACTATGCAACCTAGCTACCCCAACTATATTCTTTTATAACATAAAAACAAAGTGCAGATATACAATATTAGGACACATGAAAATTCTAGAAACACTGTAATAAATTTTGAGTAGAAAAGTATAAATTAAAATACATATCCTAAGTGGACAGTTTCATAATGACAACTAACCATGTGGTTTTAGGTCAGGTTCTACTTCCATTCAGTTATCTCTAATATCTATAAATCAATTATGTTCAAGACTGGGGTTTCATACTTCATTGAAAATTGAGTTATTCAAGTGAGACAAAACCTAGTACACAACTTTAAATAAGGCAGTGGTCCAATAAGCTTTTTTTTTTTTAAGGTTTTTGCAAGGCAAATGGGGTTAAGTGGCTTACCCAAGGCCACATGGCTAGGTAATTATTAAGTGTCTGAGACCGGATTTGAACCCAGGTACTCCTGACTCCAGAGCCAGTGCTTTATCCACTGCGCCACCTAGCCACCCCCTTCCCCAATAAGCTTTTATTGAATGAATGGACTTTTAAGAGAAAAACTTACAAGAATTTTGATGATAATGCTTTCTCAGTATATTATTGTTAGAGAATATGAGAGGGCTTTACAAAACTATTTGCTTTATAGCAAAGCATCTGAATGCCCATCTTAGGATCAAAATGGACCCTGAAACCCAAGAGACTTGGGTTAAGCTTGGATTTCTTAAAGTTCATGTGGAGAAACAGATAAAATAGGATCTAAGAAATATATCTATTGCCACTACAAAAGATGGCCCCAAAACACGAGTCTTTATAAGTATGTTAAAAGACTGATAAAATGATTTTTTAAAAAAGCATTAGTGAGTTAAAATAGATTACTAAAATCCATTTCTCTTTCTCCAGTTTTCTGTTAAGCACTGAATAAAAACCCAAATTGTTCTTTGCACACTCTCCTAAAGAAGTTAATGAATTTATTCGTCTTAATCACAAACTACAAATCTTAATCATAATCACAAAATTTCCTAGTAGTTTTTGCAAAAAGAGAAAAATTTTTGTGTCTATGGCTAGAGAACTGTCAACATGTAGCCTATTATTTGTAAAAGGTGAGAAGGGGGAAAAGATGGCTTTCCATGTTAAGAAAATTTCAACACCTTTACAATCCAAGTTATAGGAAAGTAAATCTAGTTAAGAATCCTTATGATACTGTCAAGGAATTTGTAAAATAGGAAATATTTCTAATTTCTTTTGAGTCATAGGAAATTATGTAAAAATTAACAAAATGAAACCTTTAGTTCTAAGTTTTCTCATTAATATGCAACTGTTAAAAATTCTAAGTGTGTATTATATATATATATATATATACACTTACATCTTCTGCTTTTGAGCCTTGTTCCTGTAAAGATTTCTGCAATTCTTCAACTTGTGACTGTACTTCTAAAAGTCTTTGATTCACCAGTCTAGAAATAAACAAACACTTTATTTTGGGGGTTCAGGATAATCTGTAACATTTTTCCCCTTTATGATGCAATACAGGATATATAGGAGACAGTAAGACATACAAAAATGCTCTCCATTTACTTTTTTCCCAAGGCAATGGAGGTTAAATGACTTGTTCAAAAGTCACATAGCTACATGATTATTAAGTATCTGAGGCTAGATTTGAATTAAGGTATTCCTGACTCCAGGGCTCATGCTCTATCCACTGAACCACCCTAGCTGCTCCTCCTATAACTCCCAACCAAATACTCATATTGACAGTGGGGATAGACTGTAGATCATAAAAATGGCTCATAAATTATAATAATTGAAGATTTGCAAGATGTCTTTCTTGTAATAACTCTATCAAGTAAAGTGCAACTATAATTATCTGGATTTAGTATAAGAGGAAATGGGAGTCCAGAAAGGTGAAGAAAAAAGGACCTGCCCTGGTCATGTATAGTTTGTTACAGAGCAATTCAAACCCATCTATCACTGCCTCCAATTCAGGGGATCTTTAAAATATAATAATTAAAAAATGTAGCTTTAAAATTTAGAAAGCCATTATTCAATGGGTAGTTGAATTTGACCATTCTTTAATATTAAGGTTAAGACAAAGACTAGAGACCATCAAAGGTAAAACAAAACAGTTTTGATTATATGAAACAAAATAAAATCAATGCAGTTTAAATTACAAGGGTAGCAGGTAGCTGGGGAAAGAAATCATTTAGGCAAATTTATCTGAGATCTCATTTCTAAGATATATAGAGGAAAAAGTATTCAAATTTATAAGAATGAGTCATTCCCCAACTGATAAATTGTCAAAAGATAAGAACAGATAATTCTTAAAGGAACAAGTTCAAGCTAACCATGATAATATGAAAAGAAGCATCAGATGGCTAATAATTAGGGAAATGTAAATTAAAATAACTGAGGAATTTCACCTCACAACCACACGATTGACTAAGCTGACAAAAAAGAAAATGACAAATGTTGAAGGGCTGTGGGAAAACAGGTACATGAATATACTGTTTGTGCAGTCTTTCTGGAAAGAAATTTGGAACTATACCTCAGAAGTTACTGAACTCTGATAAAATGATTAGGTCTACACTGCAAAAGAAAGCAAAGAAAAAAGAAAAAAAGACTCATTTGAAGGGAACAGTTTCAGAGAAACTTGGAAATACACGTATGAACTCATACAGAATGAAATGAGTAGAACCCGAACAATTTATACAAAAACAAAAAAATGTCGAAAAGTTTAATAAGAACTCTGATCAAATCAATAATGAACCAACCATGACTCCAGAGGATCCATGATGAATTATGTTTCCTGACAGAGAGATATTGTTAGGGCAGAGAGAAGACATATTTTTGGACGGGGTCAATGAGGGAATTTGTTAATGACTATGTACCTTTGTTACAAGGTTTTCTTTTTTTCTTAAGAGGGGTTGGGAGGGGCGGCTAGGTGACACAGTGGATAAAGCACCGGCCCTGGAGTCAGGAGTACCTGGGTTCAAATCCGGTCTGAGACACTTAGTAATTCCCTAGCTGTGTGGTCTTGGGCAAGCCATTTAACCCCATTACCTAGCAAAAACCTTTAAAAAAAAAAAGAGGGGTTGGGAGTAGGAAAGAGACAGTAACAGGGAGAGAATGAATTTCTATTAAGTGAAAGAAATATTTTTTTTGAATTATAAAGCTTTTATTTATTTTGAGTTTTACAATTTCCCCCCAATCTTTCTTCCCTCCCCCATCCCCTAAATAAATAAAATAAAAAAAAATGTTAAGTAAAATAACCTCTATGTCAATTAATTATCCTAATAAGGAAAGGTACTTTTTGGTTTATTATTTTTAAATTTAATTTTTATCCAATTATATGTAAAGATAGTTTCAATGATCATTTTTGTAAAATTGTGAGCCCCACATTTTCCTTCCTCCTTGCACCCCCCCCAGACATCAAGTAATCTGATAGAGTATATATGTACAACTATGTTAAACATATTTCCATATTAGTCATGTTGGGAAAGAAGAATCAAAACAAAAGGGAAAAATTCTATGAGAAAGAAAAACCATAAACAAATTAAAAAAAAAATGAAAATAGTGAGTGAGCTTTGGTTTGCTCTGGATGTGGATGATATTTTCCATCACAAGTCTTTTAGAATTGTCTTTGATCACTGTACTGTTAAGATCATAGTTGATCATCAGGCAAGGTTGCTATTATTTTGTACAATGTTCTCCCGGTTCTGCTCACTTCATTCAGCATCAGTTCATGTAAATCTTTCCAGTTTTTTCTTAAATATACCTACTCATAATTTTTTACATAACAACTGCATTCCATCACACTCGTATATCACAGTTGTTCAACCATTTCCCCAATTGATGGGCATCCCCTTAATTTCCAATTTTTTTTATCACTACCAAAATATCTGTTAGAAATATTTTTTATACTTGGGGGGTCTATTCCCCCTTTTTTATGATCTAGCAGTGGTGTTGCTCAATCAAAGGATAGACACAATTTTATAGTCCTTTGGACATAATTTCAAATTGCTCTCTAAAACGTTTTGGTTTGATCAGCTCACAACTCCACAACATGGAGACATAATAAAGCATTAGTGTCCCAGTTTTCCCACACTCCCTCCAACATTTATCATTTCCTTTGTTTGTCATATTGGTCAATCTGATGGGTGTGAGGTGGCACTTTAGAGTAGCTTTAATCTGCATTTCTTTAATCAATAATAATTGAGAACATTTTTTCAGATGAGCACAGTTTGCTTTAATTTCTTCATCTGAAAATTGCATGTTCATATCCTTTGACCATTTATCAAGTGGAGAATGACTTGTAAATTTGACTCAGTTCTCTACTTATTTTAAAAATGAATTCTTTATCAGAAACAGTAGCTGTAAAAATTGTGGAAAGGGTATTTTTCAAACATGTTGGGTTAAACTTTGAACTGTCCAGTCATGAATATTCTACAGTACAAATTATTAATCTATCCTCCCTAACAATCCCCCTATCCCAAAAAGAAAATAGCAAATTGAAGATTCTGATAATTCTATCATTAGTAATAAAGTCAAATTAGCCTGCAAAAAATAGGACATGGTCTAACAATCGTACAACAACTGGCCATAAAAGATTCCTTAATCACTGATATTTAATCAGGAAGAATAAAAATGAAAGAAATTGGATAGTTTAGGTTCTCTTTTGAAATAAAAAAAGAGGTATAAAGAATAAAATGACAAAAATGTGAAAAGACACTTTCTTAACATCAGTCTGTACTATTTTTGTATATCCTACATCAAATTAAAATTGCTTACTTTTTCGTTGAGGAATGAGAGAAGGAAGAGAGGAAAGGAATTTGGAACTCAAAATTTTATAGAATATTAAAAATTATTTTTATCTGTAATTAGAACAAAGAATTCCTGAAAATAAGATGAGTCTATAAAAGGTAGTGGAAAAGTATAAGGTACTCTGTAAAAGAAATAAAATACCTTGCTTCATCTTTCTTAAAATTTAATCACTGGATTTCAAAGTGATCAAGTTCACATAGTAAGAATTAGCTGGGCAGATGATGCTATTAATATTTTCCTACCTGTTTTCTGTCTCGAGTTCATTCTTACGTAGATTTGCATCATCAAGCAGGCTCTGCAATAATGCAATCCGTTCATTATCAGAACCCTCTTGATTAAGTTTTAACATCTTATTTTCATGCTGAAGACGAATAAGTTTCTCCCTGGATACATAAAATAAAAATTGAAATGCACTGTTAAAAGTTTACAATACAACTATTAAAAATACATACATGAATATATAGACATGTATTCAAGGCACAGATTAGATTTCAAGTAAATGGATAAGGATTGGACTGTCTATAATAATTACTGAAGTCACTGGCTAAGAGATCGAGGTTAACCCTTTTTTGTTTTTAAGAAGAGATTATCTGAACATGATCAATACCATCATCTGAGTTTTTCTAACGGATTAACTTTAAGTATACTGTTTCTTTTCAGATTTAGACATCTGGGACTTAGATATGTTAAGATAATTTACTCTTTCAATGAATTTTTATTCAGTATTTACTTTTGAAAGCCTGGCAAAAACACCGAGACAGATTGTGTAAGTAAAGCAAAGCTATATAAGACATTATCCATCCTCAATGAGCTTGATAATTTTTTTTTTTTTAGAGTGAGAGAAAATTGTACATTTTATTCACGAATCCTGGCTCCAGGGCCAGTGCTCCATCCACTGCACTATCTGGCCATATCTACAATTATCATTATCATTATTATTTTTCTTTTCTTTTAATTCTAATTTTTTTCTCTCCTTTACTTTATCACCCATGCGGGTCTATATTTTGGGGGGAGGAGGAGGGGGTTTTATGCTTACTCTTAAACAAGAATATTTTAGTAATGTATAAAAAAATTATTTGTACAAAAGAAGAAGAAAGAAAAGTGAAAATAGAATTCTTGGAATTGCAAAAAAAAAATAAAGTACACAGCTTGTTAATTCAGAATAACATTGACTAGATAAAACTTAGAGTAAGTAAAGCATTTCACAGACAAAGAAGAGGCAGAGAAAATGGGCTTATCCAGGTTTGGACTGGAACATGTGCCAACTTTCTAATATCCCTGGTTATCTTCTTTACCACCTGCCCACTGTCATCTATCTTTAGACAACAATTTGATAATTTCAGTTTACCAAACGCCTTCAGCCAAAAGGTAATCTAATACCAATCTGTTGAATAATCAATTGCCTCTTTTGTTATTGATACTTTTAAATAGGCTCTTTGCTCCCTTCTTCTAAACTTATGGAAAAGACAACAAATATTTATTTATAATCTAAATTAGCAGTACTCATAAATGGAGATTTTAACATTTTCCTAGAATGTTCAAGTTAGAAGGGAATTTATTCATTTAATTCCTCAAATAATTTACTCATTTCACAGATAAGGTAATTCAGTTCTGCAAAGTTAGATGACTTATCAATGCTTATAATGGGGCTCACTATTGGGCAGCCCAGTGGATATAAGCTCTAATACAACCTCAGACACTTAACAGACACACTCAGATACTGTGTGTGTGACCTTGGGCAAAACACTTTAATCTGTTTGCTCAGATCCTTATATATAAAATGGGGATAACAAATAGCATCCAACTTTCAGGGTAGCTGTGATGATCAAAGTGGTTAGCATGGTATCTGGCACACAGTGGATGTTATTATTATCATCATCATCATTATTATTATTCCAATAACTTGAATAACCACATTAAAGATGTAAAACAGATGTTTACAGAAAGAAGGAAAATTTTCTTCTTTCCCCCAAATATTTCTTGAATCCTTACCTTTTCAAAAAGTACTCCCATAATATTTTTAAATTATAATTTTAAAAAGATATGACTTCTTGCTCTGATTTAATAAACTGTAGTCTCTCTTTACCAGGATAAAAAGAACAGTGCTTGCCTTCAAAGAGTTTAGAAGCTTATAGGAAGACTAGATATGTGCCCAAATCTATGAAATCAAGTCACTGGATCCTAGCATATAGACCTAGAAGGGATATTAGAGTGTAGGAGAAAGTAGAAATCACAATCATTTCAAAACACCTTGATTGGTTAATCATATAGAAATTCCCCAATTGCCTGGTTGCCTCATGGTAGAAAGTCTTCAACTGATGCTGAAAGAGGAATGAAATAAAACTATGCAAAGACATGGTAAAACATACAGTCCCATTCACCGTTCTAACAACTCTTTGTTGTTTTGGATAAGAGACACTTCAAGTTTTGTTTGGAAGGATTTCTTTCATAAATGTAAAAAGCATTCAGTCATCTCCCCTTGTCTTTGAACATAGTTAAGATGTTTTCTTACTCTGATAATAAATTCTGACAGATTACAAATATTCCCACTTTCTCTGAATGATTCCTCTTTGCCTCTTCTTCGTCTGTGAAATGCTTTACTTATTCTAAGTTACTAAGTTTATCTAGTCAAGGTTATTCTGAATTAACAAGCTGATTGGCTGTGTACTTTATTTTTTTTTGCAATTCAAAGAATTCTATTTTCACTTTTCTTTCTTTTCTTCTTATTTTGTACAAATGTTTTTTTTAATACATTACTAAAATGTTCTTAAGAGTAAACATGAAACCCCCTCCTCCCCAAAAAATATAGACTTGCATGGGTGATAAAGGAGAGAAAAAAATTAGAATTATATGAAAAGAAAAAAAATAATAATAATTATAGGTATGGCCAGGTAGTGCAGAGGACGGAGCACTGGCCCTGGAGCCAGGAGAACCCAAACCCAAATCTGGCCCCAGACACCCAACAATCACCCAGCTGTGTGACCCCTTGCAAGCCATCCCAACCCCATTGCTCTGCAAAAAAAAAAAGACCCAAAATAAAATAGTAATAGTAATAATAATAATAATAATAATAATAGTAATAATGATGATGATGATAGTAGGAGTGGCTGGGTGGTGGACAGAGCACTGGTCCTTGGGCCAGGAGCACCTGGGTCCAAATCCAGCCTCAGACACCCAACAATCACCCAGCCCCGTTTGCCCTGCAACCCCCCCAAAAAATTGTAATAAAATTGTGCTTCAGTCTGTATTCCAACACCACCAGCCCTGTCACGGGTGGATCACATTCTTTTATTTTTTTAAAGAGAAACATCCATCCATCCATCCATCCATCTATCTATCTATCTATCTATCTATCTATTAGGTTTTTTGCAAGGCAAATGGGGTTAAGTGGCTTGCCCAAGGCCACACAGGTAGGTAATTATTACGTGTCTGAGACTGGATTTGAACCCAGGCACTCCTGACTCCTGGGCTGGTGCTTTATCCACTGTGCCACCTAGCCACCCCTGGATCACATTCTTTATGATAAGTCCGTCACAAAAGTTACTTCCATATTTTTCCACTGCTGCCATTGCTGATTGCAACTCCCTCCATTCGTACTTCTCCACTACCATGTACTATATTTTCTCTCTCCTTTCACTCTGACTCTGCTGTAGGGTAGTTGAGTGGCGCAGTAGACAGATCCCTGGCCCTGAGCCCACATACCACCCCTTAGGCCCAGCATACACCCAGCCCTATGGTCCTGGACAGGCCAACCAATCCCAACCCCTTGAAAGAAGTAAAAAAGAAAATGTGTTATAACTGACCACTCTCCCCCCATGGTCCATCCTCTCCTCCTTCATTCACATCCCCACCTCTTTCCCCTGCCCCCCCCTTCTTACTCCAGATGTTTATACCCCATTGAGTATATATATGCTGTTTCCTCTCCTAGCCACCTCTGATGAGAACAAAGATTCCTTCATTCCCCCTTGCCTTTCCCACCTTCCATATCATTGCAATAGCTCATTGTAATAAAGAAAAATCTTATTGTATGAAATATCTTAGCCAATTCCTCCACTTTTTTTTTTAAGGTTTTTGCAAGGCAAACAGGGTTAAGTGGCTTGTCCAAGGCCACACAGATAGGTAATTATTAAGTGTCTGAGACCGGATTTGAACCCAGGTACTCCTGACTCCAGGGCCAGTGCTTTATCCACTACGCCACCTAGCCACCCCTCCTCTTCTTTTTCTTTCTCCCATGACATTTCCCTTTTACCTACTGACTCTATTTTTACACCACAATATATCTTCAAATTCAGCTTTCTCCTGTGTTTCATCTATAAAAGCTCCTTCTACCAGCTCTATTAACTGAGAAGGTTCATATGAGTATTATCAGTGTCATTTTTCTATGCAGGAATACATGCAGTTCATCATCATTAAGTCCCTCATATTTTCCCCTTCTCCTCCAATCTCTATGCTTCACCTGAATCCTGTATTTGAAGACTAAACCTTCTATTCAGCTCTGGCCATTCCAACAGGAACATTTGAAATTCCCCTGGTTCATTGAAAGTCCATCTTTTTCCCTGGAAGAGGATGTTCAGTTTTGCTGGGTAGTTGATTCTCGGCTGCATTCTAAGCTCTTTTGCCTTCTGGTATATTATATTCCAAGCCCTACGAGCTTTTAATGTAGTTGCTGCTAAGTCCTGTGAGATCCTGACTGCAGCTCCACGATATCTGAATTGTGTCCTTTTGGCTGCTTGTAATATTTTCTCTCTGACTTGGGAGTTCTGGAACTTGGCTATAATATTCCTGGGGGTTGTTTTTAATTGGATCTCTTTCTTGGGGAGATTGGTGGATTCTCTCCATTTCTATTTTGCCCTCTGCTTCTTAGGATATCAGGGCAATTTTCCTGTAGTAATTCTTTAAAAATGATGTCAAGGCTCTTTTCCTGGTCATGACTTTCAGGTATTCCAATAATTTTCAAATTATCTTTCCTAAAGCTGTTCTCCATATCTGTTGTTTTTTTCAATGAGATGTTTCACATTTTCTTCTAATTTTTCATTCTTATGGTTTTGAAGAATTGTGTCCTGATTTCTCATAAATCAGCAATCTTCCTCAGTTCCATTCTTTGTCTGAAGGATTTGTTTTCCTCAGAGAGCTTTCTTATCTCTTTTTCCATCTGGCCAATTCTGCTTTTTAAAGCTTGCTTCTCAATAACTTTTTGAACTGTTTTATCCATTTGACCTATGCTGGTTTTTAAGCATGTTATTTTCTTCAGCATTTTTTTGGATCTCCTTGACTAAGCTGCTGACTTCATTTTCATGTTTTTCCTGCATCTCTCTCATATCTTTTCCCAATTTTTCTTCTATCTCCCTCACTTGATTTTCAAAGCCTTTTTTGAGCCCTGTCATAGCCTGACCCAGTTTCTGTTTTTCTTGGAGTCTTGAGATGCAGGAGCTTGGACTTCCTCATCTTCAGATTGAGTGTTTTGATACTTCTTGGGATCACAGGCAAAGTATTTCTCAATGGTGTTCCTCTTTTTTCTCTGCTTACTCATTTCTCCAGTCTGTGCCTGGTTTTGGGGTACTTCCTGAGCTTTTGAGTATGTGAGGTTCTGTCTTCCCTCTTGGTCTGTGAATGACCATAAGCACAAACATCTGCCATGGGGCTGTTCTATGGGGGGGCCTAGACTGTGATCAGGATCTGAATGTGGTCAGAACCCCAGAATCCTATTCCAGGAACAGAGGACATAGCTCAGCAGTCTCTCTCCACTTCCCTCCCTAGGCTCAGTACTCATGCTGTGGGGGCTCCTGCTTACCGGCTCTGCCTGCTTCTGGTTTCTGGAACTGGGCTGCCACAGCCATGCTACTCACTGAGTGCCCTGAGGTCTGGGCTTCACATGCTTGCTCTGGCAGAGATACCCCTGCTGATTCCCCAAGTTGTGCCTGGTGCTCCCTGGGGTGTAGATCAGGAAACTGCCCTTGCAGCTGTGAGCCACGGCTCCCAGGGCCTTGGGGCTGCCTCCGGGCTGAAGTTCCTTTGCACTGGTGGGCCACCCCTCTGACCCCATGGAGCTGAGCCTTTCTGCTCTTTTCCAGGTTACCTTGTGTTGGGGAACTGTCTCACTGGATCCCTCTGTGGGTTCTGTCTCTCGAAATTTAGTTAAGAGTCCTTAGTTTATAAGTTTTGAGTGAGAGCACCTAAGAGACAAACCTCTCCTGTCATCATCTTGGCTCTGCCCCAGCTATGTACTTTTAAGTGAATCTGAAAAATTTTAAAAACTAAATGTGTGTGCCCTCAGAAGCTAAAGCAGCTATGAAAAAGACTCCCTTAGCATGCTAATACATTTCTTTGCTTTCAATGTGGCCTCTATATTTTTAAGCCATATTCACTGGATTCCTATTGGTCGTAAAGCTCTCCCAAGGGGTCCCATTCCTTTCAGTTAAGAAGATTCCCAACAATAACAATGAGTTCTCTTTATTTTAAAGACAGGAAATTGAGGCCCAAAGAGTTTAACTGAATTTTTTTTTACAATCATGCAATGAATTTGAAGCAGAGTGGGTAATTGTCTTTTAACTACAAATCTAAAACACTTTTATTTACACCACTTTTTATTGTAAGGAAGAATAGAAGCCAACCTCTACACCTGAAGTATTTTGCAGCAGCACTTTTTGTACCACTGAAGAAATGGAAACAAAGATGTTTAACAATTAGATGTGAAAATATATCTTTCTCACTTCTTTAAAATGACAGGAACTAGGGAAACATTTCAGAATTATTGAAAAATAAAAATACTGTTAACTTTTTATCCAAAAAATTAGGTCACAAATTTTTATTAAATGCTGACCATGCCACCAAGTAATATGAATGGGTTAGCAACATAAAACTGCTGAGCTATTTTCTTTTTCTTGTTATAAAGCATGGCAGATTATAGGGGGGGAGGGGAAGAAGGCATATTTTGGGAAATAACAGTGATTATAAAAATATCAATTTTCAAGAGAAAGCAAGTTGAAGGAGGAAGAATTAACTTTTAACTGAGGACAAGAAAAATAGCTGGTAATCAAGGGAAGAGAAAATTGACAATAAGCAACGATCACATTTAAAGTGAGGTAAGTTCCTTTCTCACTATGGGATAGGGTATGTGTCAAAGTACTTTGTATAGGGTAGCTACAAAGTGTTATAGTAGACTTACTTTATTTCAGGTGTAACAATCTCTGCTGCCAGGCTGTCTGAAGACTCTTGACTTCCCAAAGGCATTAATCCTGTTTACAGTACACATGATGGAACAGAGAAGTTAGGATAAAATAGTCATCCTTTTTCTTCACAATATTTAGGTTTTCCATTTTCTTCCTGGATAAAAAGCCCTTCTTCATATGAATAGCTAAAAGTCAAAATCTTTTAGATTTTGTCTATCATAATAATCACATTGTAAGTTTTTTTGATGGAAGGAATACGAAGGGTATTTGGCGAGTGACAATTGCAGCCAATATGTTTATAAAAGTTAATTTAAGACATTAAAACTCTTCTGAATATGAAATAAAAAAATTTGGTTTATTTTCTAAACAGATCAATTATTGAGATTTTGTTCTAGATATTTGATATAGACAGAATTATAGTTCTACAGAGAGGAGAATGGTTTTGAAAGGAGTACCAAATGGGACGGCTAGGTGGCGTAGTGGATAAAGCACCGGCCTTGGGGTCAAGAGTACTCGGGTTCAAATCCAGTCTCAGACACTTAATAATACCTAGCTGTGTGGCCTTGGGCAACCCACTTAACCCCATTTGCCTTGCAAAAAATCTAAAAAAAAAAAGGAGTACCAAAGCAAACACTCTACATATTTTCTCTATCTCTTCCTCAAAACTAGATAGTATTTGTCCCCTGTACATAAGCTCCCTTTAGGAGATCAAGGGAAGGAGCAAAAACTAAATAGTAAAAAAAAAATCAAGTATGTTAGAGTAGACTAAAACGAAACAGGAATCTAACAATTAGGAATGCATAGTTACATAATTAGAGAGCACAGTTAGGTAAAACATTATAGGAAGGAAAGCTGTATTTTGGAGGGAATGGAAGGAAACTATATATACCAATCTCAAATTCACAAAGAGACCAGGTAGTTGAATATGCCACTTAATGAATTACTACCCACCCACATTTCCTAATTTCTTTCCACCATTTTGATGAAAATAAAATTTGATATTTTTTCACAATAAACTGTTTTACAAGGAAAAAACCCCATCCTAGTAAAATGAACTTTAAAATATCTTTCTATTAAGAAAGTTGTACATATAAAGAGATCAAAGTTAAACCTTCCACTCCTTTAGAGGTTGGTTTATGCTCTAATGAACTGACTTCACTGACCCAAAAAAAGCAGTCAAAAATTGTTGAAAAGTCACTGAAGAAATGTTGCCTCATAATCCTTTTTATTGTTTCCTACAAAAAGACTATATATGTTAAACCAGACTTAGGAGCTCTAGTCTCAAGTTCTCAAGTTTTTGTTTTGATTAAAATAGTTCAACTACTATTTTCTTGATTACACTAACAGTCTTTCCTCTATTACTTGACTGTGTGTCATGGATGCCTTTTGGCAGTCCACTGAATAAAATATTAATAAAGAACAAGATCTGAGAATGATGGTTTTTATTTTTAGTTTTTGCAAGGCAATGGGGTTAAGTGACTTGCCCAAGGTCACACAGCTAGGTAATTATTAAATGTCCAAGGCCGCATTTGAACACAGGTGCTCTTGACTTCAGGGGCAGTGTTATGCACTGTGCCTCTCAGCTGCCCTGGGAATAATATTTTTAAATATGTAAAATACAAAGGATTATAAAAGAAATCAAATATTATTGAAAATAAAAATGTAATTTTTTCCTAATCAAGATCACAGACATCCTAAAATTTGTCTACAGACTTCTAAAGAGACCTAAAAATAGCTTTAAATATATTTTAATTAAATTTTTAGCTAAAAGAATTTACTAAAACACTTTTGCTTAAACCTGTATTATGAATGCTGTAGCAAGAGCTAAACGTAAATTACATTTCTTTGAATGCAGGACATTTTTTTTGTTACCTTGAGTAGTGAGTTGTCCTTCTTGGGCCTGTACACATCTAAGTTCTTCAATGGTTTCTTTAAGAGAATCCCTTTCAGTTCTTAATCTCTGCAGGAACAAAAGACAAGGAAAATTAAGCTTGGAATACAAATTGGGTAATTAGAGTTTGTTGTACAAAATCTATTTGCTGTACTAAAGTAACATTTACGTTACCAAATTATATTCAAAAGAACAGTTAATGCAAACTCAGGTACATTTTATGAAATATAAATTTTTGGGGGCAGCTAGGTGGCACAGTGGTAGAGCACCAGCCCTGGAGTCAGGAGTACTTGAGTTCAAATCTGACCTCAGACACTTAATAATCATCTAGCTGTGTGGCCTTGGGCAAGCCACTTAACCCCATTGCCTTGCAAAAATCTAAATTTCATAGTCCATTTTAAAGCTGATCTTTAATACTTTAACCACAGGATGACAGATTTGGAACTAAGAAGAACTTTTTTTAAAAGTTGTCTAGTCCAAGGGCTGCATTTCTTCACTATGATAGAGGTAGAATTTGAAACAAGGTGCTCTAAAAACTAAGCAGTTTCTTCCTATTGTACCATATTGCTCAGTCAGTGTCTTTGTGCAGAGCCCTGTTTAAATAAGACCTACTTTCTACTTTTACAAAACTTAAACTTCAGTAGGCAGATAGGATACAAACAACACAAATGACCATAGTATATAATATTAAATGATCTGCTGAAGAGAAAATTAGAAAAACAATTTATCTGTGAGATCAGAAGGAGGAAGTCATTGAGAAAAGGTGGTTAGGGGGATGATCTATACACTTTGTGAAGCTAGCCTTCAGAGGGTGTGGAATGATTCAGTAAGGAAAGAGGGAGGGGGAAGACATTACATGTGTACAGATCAGCAAAGGCACAGAGGTGATACTGTACAAGATACTTGTTCAGTAGCAGTGTTCTCTAGTCTGCTAAGATTATGGAAATAATATAAGGATGGAAACATGAGGTGATGCCAGATTATAAATGATTCTGAATGAGCAGATGAGTTGGAACTTTACTTGGTAGGCAAAAGGAACTGACTAAAGATTTCTGAATGGAGGACAATATAGATTTGAATATAAGGATGATAAGCAGTAGGAAAAAGAATGGTCTTGAGGAAGATGGGCAAAAGAATATTTGCCAGAAGCCTATTGTAAAAATCCAGGAAGAGAATGAATTTTTTTTTTTTTTTTTTTTTTTACAAAGAATCACTCACATTAGCTTGAGTGTTAGAAGGGATTTCAGATTATGTGGTATAATTTCTACCTGAATATTCTGTACAAGAGGTCTGAAAGCTTCCAGAAGCAGCTCATTACACTTTTGGATAACTCCCTGTTAGGATGTTTTTCCTTACTTTTTAACTAGATTTGCTTTTCTGTAATTTCTATCCACTGTTCCTAGATGGGCCCTCCAGGGCAGTAGCAACAAGAGTAGAAAGAAGGGAACATATGCAAGACACATTATGTAAGTGTAACTGATACAATAAACCCACAGAGGGTATTGAATTAGAGGAATAAAGAAATATTGACAGAATAAAAAGTAAGAACTGAATTAAGGGAAAACCTAATTTAGAAAATGTTGATCCTGAAGTAACAGTGATTCATTTCAGTGGAACTGTTCTGAAAACAACTAGAGACATGGGTCTGGAACTCAGACATCAGATTATTTAAAAATTCATATTTATACATAAATAGTGGCTGAAGCCAAGAGATAAGGCATTGTGTAGAGAGGAAAAGTAGCGGGGAGAGAGAAAGAGGACTTCCAAGGACAGTTTCATTAAGAAGCCTGGAAAAATGAGAAACTAGAAGAAGGTATGACAAAGTAGTGTAAAATGTAGTGTCGTAAGAATTGAAGAATGTGTGGTATTTCTGAATCTAAAGCTAAAGAGAAGGAGCTGGGTCAGGAAGAAGGAGGACTGAGTATCTTAAGGCATCAAAGATATAAAGGGGCCAACACAACTCAGGACCACTGGATTTGACAATTAGAGAGTCAATGGTGATTTTTGAAGAAAGAAATTCCAGCAGAATGCTAGGAAAGACTTAAGCTAGGTTGTAAGAGGTTGATGAGTAGGGAAGTATAAGACATCTTATATTATGTATTCAATATGAATATTAAGCATTTCATGAGTTGGGAACAGGGAACAAAAGAAAAGTATATATATGTCATACTAAAAAGTCCATCTTAGGATTTAGGAGTTGAACCAGAATGATCTCTAATGTTTCTTCAAACTCTAAAATTCAATTAGTTTTTATCAGATGTTTATGATAACTCATTAGAAGGAGAGCTCTATTACATGACATATCTAGTATTTAGTAATTATGCAAAAACACATTTTGATATGTGATATCTAACATTCTTTAGTAAATGATAAGGCTTTACCTGAAATTTTCAATTAATTTGATTTGTTCACTTTTTTAAAAGAGCAATGCTTGTCTAGATTTCAATTAAGAAAATATAAATTTTAGGGGTCAGCTAAGTGATGCTATGAATAGAGCACTGGCCCTGGAGTCAGGAGGACCTGAGTTCAAATTCAGTCTCAGACACATAATACTTACTTAGCTATGTGACCTTGGGCAAGTCACTTAACCCTATTGCCTTGCAAAAAAAAATTATAAATTTTATAATGTAAATTACAGAAAGCACTGTTATGTTGAAATATATTAATGGTCATCATTTTCTTTATCCATATTATACTTCCACAACACAAGAAACTACACTTCCATACCTGTCACTTCTCAAAGAAAAATATTCATTCCTCAGTAGTACCTACATGTGCCCTAACCTCCTATTATTATGTTAAGCTATATGGGCAGGGACTATATAGTTTTTGCATTGGTATTGATAGTGTGCAACAAATAGTTTACTATGGTTAAACAAAATTTTTTCCATTCTTTTATTTATTAATTTTTAAGTTATTTTCATCCTATTAAAAAAAATAGGAATTACAATCATTCAGTTCCAGGGCAGGAGTTCCAAAGCTGAGTAAATTGAAACAATAAAAGATCTTCTGGTATTGCTAATGTCAAGGCAATTATATTTAAGTAAAGTTTATGTAGAATGTTAAAAAACAAATCTGAAACCTAAAGTCAAAATTAATTTCTCACTGTTTTATTATGTCCTAAATTTCAAGGAAATATAAACCCTGCTATTTTCTTTTTGATTGGAATTATTCTAGGAAAAAAATTAGAACCTAATAATCTTTAAAGAAGTAGCTTTCTAACTGTTCAAAATGAAAAATGTTGACAAAATCCAGATGTTTTAAAGTATGTAATCAATAACTTGTTTACCAAAATTTTCATGACTTGGTAGCATGTACCTATAATAAGAATTAGGTTTAATTTCAATATTGGGAAATTTTACTTCCCTGATTTATCAAATAATTTTGGTGTTGTGGTTTCTTATCACCTTGCTCTCCTTTAACATCAACTGTAGTCAACAGGTGCAAGATAAAACTAGCAAAAAAAGCCATGAAGAGGGAGCTAGGTGACACAGGAGATATAGCACTGCCCAAGAATCAGGAGGACTTGAGTTGAAATCCAGTTTCAAGACACTTGACACTTACTAGCTATATAATGCTGGGTAAGTCACTTAACCCCAAATGCCTCACCAAAGGAAAAAGACCATGAATTTAAAACAGGGAACTTTTCATTGTTAAGAAATCACCATGAGGGTCAGCTAGGTGGCGCAGTGGATAGAGCACCGGCCCTTGGAGCAGGGAGTACCTGAGTTCAAATCCGGTCTCAGACACTTAATAATTACCTAGCTGTGTGGCCTTGGGCAAGCCACTTAACCCCATTTGCCTGGCAAAAAACAAACAAACAAACAAAAAAAAAACAACCTAAAAACAACAACAACAACAACAAAGAAATCACCATGAGGCCTAGAAATATGTCAATGTAGATAGAAGCTTGGGGTGAAATGTGGAAAGGGAAAAAGAAATTTTGATAAGAACAAAAATAGAGTCACAGCATATAGAAATAAGATGAAAAGGAAAAGAGAAAAACAGTCCAGTTTATTTCATCTTCAGGATAGAAGGGCAGGTTGATGAGGGAGAAACCTTCTGAGCAAGGTTTTAAGAGCCTCAAATGAGAAAATAGGGGAAGATTTCCTAATTAAATGAATTTTACTATTCAAGGGAGCTCTTAATTCAGTAATTACCAGAAAATTCCATATTAATATGACCTTAATCTTCCAAAGGCAAGTACATGGAAAGAGATGAAAATTAAACATAAGTAAAAGCAAGAACACATTTTGAAAGTAAAAATAAGTTTATATATGTCATTAAAATTACATACAAACCATATGAAAGAAACAAAAATTTAAATGGCATCATACCAGATAGGGGTAGCATAGGCAACATTAGTAGAAGAGACCAAATACAGAAGAAAGGAAGACACAAAGGAAAGAGAAACTTATTTTTGAGGTTTTCATTTCAGAATTATTCCTTAACTATTAATGTAGCTGCTATTTGATAGCACCCACATTTCATTTCTTATAAAATAACCAGTTAATGAAATATTCTTTTATATAAACATTACTTAAATAAATATAATTACCTTGACATTAGCAATATCAAAAGATTTATTATTATATCAATTTATTCAATTTTGAAACTCCTGTCTCAGGCTGAATAGTTGTGATTCTGGACTGAATGAACACAGATTCACCTAGCCTTCTATATCTAGCCATCTCCTAGAATCTAGGGCCTCCCCTAACCCAGACCTTTCTATTACACAGAATCCATGCTCAAGCTCCAAATTTGAAACTCTTGTTTGGGGAATATCTGAGTACAAACTTACTAAGCTTCTATCTAGGTCAGCTCCCAGACCATGCTTTGTTTCTCATCCTATCAACTCACCCATCATGTTGCCATCTACCCTTGCCATAAACTACAGCTTCCTCACCTGCCTTTGCCATTTCTTGTTCTAGGCACATTAACCAAAGGATTAGCTTCTGGAAAGGCATTATCAGTTAATAAACTGTCTTATGGAATATGCCATTCCCATGACTTCCTAAAAAGAATCTGAATCCAAACACTCTTGCTCCCCATCAGAATGCAAGCTTCCCAAGGATAGGAAGCTTTTCAAATGTATGTATTTTTATTCCCAAGGTTTAGCATAGTGAATTGCACATTGTAAGTGTGAACTCCTAGAGTAGGAACTGTCTTAAATAAGTTTTTCTTAAACTTTTTGGTCTTAGATCCCCTTTATACTCTTAAAAATTACTAAGGTAGGGCAGCTAGATGGCAAAGTGGGTCCTGTGTGACCCTTAATTCCAATTGCCTCCAAGCAAGGACCCCAGCTTTTGTTTATAAGGGTTATAGCTATCAATATATACTTCATTAAAAACTAAAACCAATAAAGCTCTAAGATATTAATTTATTAAAAATAACAATAAATCTATGAATCTATAAATCTATTTATGAAAAAGAGATATATTTTCCAAAACAAAAATTAATGAGAAGAGTTGTATGGTTTTACAAATTTTTCTAAAGTTTTTTTAAGGTCTGGTTTAATAGATATTTAGCTTCTTATATGTGTTTCTGCATTTTTTTTGCTTGAAGTATATTTTAAAAAATCAGATCTCACATGGATATGCAGGTGGAAAAGGGAGGAGTCTTTTAATAATACTTTTTTTTTTTTTGCCAAGGCAATGGGGTTAAGTGGCTTGCCCAAGGCCACACAGCTAAGTAATTATTAAGTGCCAGATTGAACTCAGGTCCTCCTGACTCCAGGGCCAGTGCTCTATTCACTGCACCACCTAGTCGCCTCTTCATATTATACTTTTGAGAATGGCTGCTTTAGACTAAAATCACAACCACTGACTTGGTGGATTAGTCCTAGAGAAATGTCTTGTCTGGGGTCAAAAGCAACAAGACAGGATTTGAACCCAGGTTTTCTTGATTCAATTTCTCACTCTAGCTACCACTGCTTTAATTTACCAGTAATAACAAAAATAAAAGTATACTCACATCCTTTTCTTTTTGAAGACTGTCTACTTTTTCTTTCAGTCGTTTATATTCAAAATCTAATTTATCTGCTTTCTTCGATTCTTCAGATAATCTATTTTGTAGTTCTACTACCTATTACAGAAATAAGAAATTATTAATAAAAGTAATAAAAAACTACAAGTTTTCTTTACATTATAAATCCATAAAGATACTCCCCCTCCCCCACATCTATACCCTTCTTAAATATTATTTCTCAATCAAATGTGTACCGTAAGAGAGTCTAGTTTAAACCAAAAGCATTTGGCGAAATAGGTGAACATATTTGTTAGAAAATAAGAGCCCCTTTAGAAGACTGTTACCTATTATTCTAATTTATATTTAAAGAGGTTTCACAAAAACCTTCTGACTTAGGTAGGCATATAATATAACTACTATTTTAAGGATGATAAAACTGAGGCTCAAAGACTAAAGTAATTTTCTGCTGCTTTGTGCATGAAGTCTGAAAGACAATCCCCCCACACTTCCCAGCTATGTAACCATGAACAAATCATGTGAGCAAATCAACATACATTAATTCATATGGCAATTAATCACTGATCTTCCCTTTCAAGAATATACTAATCATTTAGTTACTCTACACAGAGAAAGCAGGTGAAAAACTGCAGTGTCACAAGTTTGGGTGAACAGCAAGAAGCCCATGTAGATAGTAAGATGATCATAGGCTCAAATTCTCTGATCTCTAGTTTTCTAATCTATCCTCTAAATGGGGGATAATATTGTAAGGCTCAAATGAGAATGTATCCAAAGTGCTTCCTCAACAGTGAACTTTTATAAAGAGGCCATTTAATCAATTAACACTTTATTGAGGGCTTACTAACTGTGCTAGGTGATGGGAATACAAATGTAATAAATTAAGTAAGTCTTGCTTAAAAGGAGCTACAGTTTAATAAGTGAGACAATAAGAACATATAAGTTTGTAGAAAATAATAAAAATATACAGAATTTTCATTATTAGTACACTATGCTTGAAACCAGAAAGGACAAAGAAACTGACAAACCAAGGTGCTTATGAATTTAATATACACAGTCTCAGAGAGCTAACCAGAACAAGGAAACAGAGATCAGGGTATAAGAATTTACTGGATAGATTCAATTCTATCCTAAATAATACCCTGGGTTTGTAAAAAAGCTATTTATTATAGAGTTATGGAAATCAGGAACAGCACATTAAAAAATTAAATTTAGCAGGAATTGTCTTGAAAATGAGCACTGTGATAAAAAAGCAAAATTTGTCTGCATGAATAAACTACTACAAAAGAACAATCTCTCACCTGTCTCTTGTACGTTTCAAGCTGACTGCGAGCTGCATTGGCTTTCCTTAACTCCTCCTCTAGACTGACGGTATTCTGCATGTACATTGTGTTCTTCTCTTCTAAGAGTTTCACCTGCCGCCTTAAATCACCAAGATCTTCTAGTTTCTTTTTATACGATTCTACTTGGCCTTCAAGTTTAGCCACTTTATCAGAAGAATGCCTGGGTGAAATTGGGAATTAAAAATCATTTCCATGTGAACCCTTTTTAAAATTAGCTTTTTTCCCTTTAGTTATTATTTTTTTCTACAGGTAAAGATAAGTTTTCAACATTAATGTAAAATTTTCTCCCTCCTCTCTTCCCCCCCCCAAGACAGCAAACAATCTGATATAGATCATGTTATACATATATCCATAGATTATCAGTAAAAGAAGAATAAGAACAAAAGGGAGAAACCATGAGAAAGAAAAAGCAATAAAAACAAATGAAAATAGTATGCTTTGATCTGCATTCAGACTCCATAATTTTTTCTCTGTTTGATGCACACCAATCTTGCCCTATCTGAATTGCCCAGAATTCTGTCTATAGAATTTCAGTGTTAGGAAAGGCTGCAGTGAACACCCTATATATCTAATGGCAATTTGTATTTAAAAAAAAGAATCCTCGCTCAACCAAGTCCACAGGACAAATGCACCTCCTCCTGAGGTGGCCCATTTGAGTTTTATGCTGCACTAGCTGCCTTATATGGAGGATAAATGTGTGTCTCTCAACTTCTACCCATTGTTTCTACTTCTGCCCTCTTAGTAAGACACTCTTCTGTGTGACAGTTAAACACCTGAATCAGACAATCATCAGGCCTCTCTGAAGAATTTCCTACTCTAGGATAAACATTTTCAGTTAGTATAACCAGTCCTCATATGGAATAGACTCAAAGTCTTTCAGCCATTCCAGCTGCCGGCTCTTGGACGTTCCACATCTTATCAATGGCCTTCACCATAATATGGATAATGGAAGACACATTTCCAGAGCTGATAAAACCAGTATTAAGGGCAGAGGGACTATTAGCTTATACTTCTGAAATTAAATTGAGGCACAAAATTCAAAACACATTAATGTATTGAAAAGGTTAATAATCATTAATGAAAGGAGTCTTGACTCTTCAGTCTGTCAAAAAACCACAAGTTTGGGCTTACAAGCTTTCATAAAGCTTTAGGAAGTACAAGAGAACAAAGAATGGGGAGCATAAAATAAAATGACTAATAATAAAGAATCATAGATAGTGGAAAAACAATATGATTGGATGCAAGTCAGATGAAGGACTAGCAAAAATCCCTTCTTCCATCTTGTTGCTATGGAAAATTCAAAGCTGGTGTCCACCTAAATGGTTAAGAGTCACAGTGATAATCGTCCACTTTCCTGAAGGATGGCAAGCACTGAAGAGATAACAGCCTTCCTGATGCCAATCTGCATCCCTTAAAGATTGTTATCAAGACTAACAGATCTCCCTAAATTGTAAATAGAAAGTAAGATATGTAGAGAAAATATATTTCTTTGAATTAAGGTGATTTATGGGACAACTTAAGAGAGGAAGCAGAACCTCTGAAGATAGCTCAGAGATAAAGAAACATGGCTTAGACGATTTTAAAACATATTTCTTAGTTGCCATACCAGCCAAACTGCTGCAGATTAATCTCTAATTGTTTTAGATGAGTCTCTTTAGTCCTGTACAAGATCTAGAGAATTAATTGTGTCAAGTAACTTCTTTTGTATTTTCCCAGCCCAGGTCAAGTCTAGCTGCTCAGTGATGAGCACAAAGAAGGCACTTACAATGGGTAAAACTTGCTAGTTGGTCAAGCAACTAAGAGGTTCAAAGTCTCTATGGGTCTGCAAACAGCAGCTTACCTAAGAACATCTATTTCATCTTTCAAAGACTGAGCTTCATCTGCCAAAGTGGTTAGTTCTTCGTTTTGTTGCCGGAGTTCAGAGATTTCTTTGTCTAATTCTTCACAGCGTATTCGATAATCATCTTTGGCTGCTTCTAGTCTGGAAATCAAGACAAAATAAACTAAACATTATTTACTTCCCAAAATTTCCTTTGTCCATAGTGGAAAACTATAATTTAATTCAATTTAACATGCATAGGGAAAGATAAGAAAAGAAAAAAATTATCCTCCATCAAAATCTCCCCACTCAATAGACAGAGATGAAATTCTTTCTCCTTCATCAGCAAATATGAAAAAAGATACTACTGGATGAAAAGGGGTTTAGATCACTTAAAATAAAATTATTGCTCTTGAATGGATATATATATATATATATATATCCATTCAAGAGCAATAATTTTATTATATATATATATATGCTTAAATAGCATTTTCCTAAAGACTCTAAATTTAATTTTTAATAGAAATTGTCCTGGAAAAGAATATAAAGCTAATGCTTTAGCTATATGATGTTAAAGGAATATGTTAGCTACTGAGTCTTTACACAACTGTGATATAATCAAAATAATGAAATCAGAGTACTACTGTAACATACAACTTAAAGGGTATTCCTGAAAGTCAGATTCAGGTGCCTAATGATGAAATCAATAAGATAGAGATCTCTCTACAAGGCATTTTAACAAAAAAGTAAAAAGTGCAAAGAAAATAATTGCCTTCTTAAGTATTTAAAACTATCTTCTTTCAGATGTCTATGTTAGTAAAGAAGACACTTCCCTTCCTGGCTTCTCTCTGGACTTCACTACCATGATTCAGGAGCTTTCAACCCTTAATACAGCTGTCCTTCATGTCAGTGCCCTCTTCTCACTGGTGAGTCCTTTTCTAGAACTTCCATTTTGATGATGCCCTTTTTTGTCTAATCTTTTCTCTCTAGAATGTAAGCTCCTTAAGGGCAGGGACTGTTTTTTTTCCTTTATACTTGTATTTGTATCATCAGCACTTACAATTTATTTACTATGTATCTAGCTGCATAAAACCTTCATGTTTTATAATGAGAATCCAATACAGAAAAATCTTAATTTATTTTTAATTTTTATGGAAGTAGTAAGTTTAAAATAATACTAGAATTTACTGTTAATTCTGGGTTAGGGATAGAAAACTCCTTGTCAGTAAAACTTCGTCCAAAATATGCCACTTTTGTTTGAGAGAGTTGTCTATAGCACTAAGAGATTAAGGGACTTGAACCCAGATGATTACTAGTTTGAGAGTCTGTTTTCTACCCAATATGTACAATGCCTCTTTTTTTTTTAAGGTTTTTGCAAGGCAGATGGGGTTAAGTGGCTTGCCCAAGGCCACACGGCTAGGTAATTATTAAGTGTCCAAGACCGGATTTGAACCCAGGTACTCCTGACTCCAGGGCCGGTGCTTTATCCACTGCGCCACCTAGCCGCCCCATTACAATGCCTCTTAATAGTGTTATTTGACACTTTTATTGTTGATAGTAATAAAAACTCCATAGAAGACTGGCTTTAGACAGAACTGAGTTCAAATTCTGCATATGGCTAAACTTACTAGCTAGGTGGCTTCAGTTTCCTCATCTGTTAAGTTGGGATAACTGATTCACTTAACAGGGTCATTATGAGGCTTAAAGGAGATGTTATATGGAAGGTACCATATAAACTTTAAAGCACTGTAAATTATTGTTTATATTGGAGGGTTACATAATATTATTCCTATCTTACAAATGGAGAACTGAGGTCGGGGAGAAGAGGTTAAGTGACTTGCCCTAGGATCTGAGCATAGGTTTTTAAAAGCTGGGTTCCTCATCTTATTTACAAAACATAGGTTAAAGACATTAGGTTTAGAGTTGGAACCTCCCCAGAGCCTAGTTCTGAGAAAGACAATCTTCTTAAGTCCTCATAAAATCAAAGACCATCTTACATGCCCTTATCGTGATGGGAACTTAAACAATACCATGGCACAGAGATGCAGACTACAATTTGGTTACAATACAAAATAACCAAAAAGTCTTAGTATAAATAGATATAGATAGACGGTAATAGCTATAAAGAGCATAGATGTATCTATAGAAGGTATAGAGAGAAGTTATGAGCAAACCTGGTCCATATTTCATGAGGTTTGGGGTCTTTTTAATATCCTCAATTCAACTCAACTAATATTAAGCTTTTACTTGTGCATAAAGTGAAGTGAGGGGAGAGGAAGATGAAGATTAGTTTCAGACTTCAAAGAACTTAAGATTGAATGTGAAGATACAATTAGTATAAAAAAAAAACTAAAACTAACAAAATACCATAGTTAGAGTACACAAATGTATGAGATGGTAGCTAGATGACACAGTAGATACAGCACCAGTCCTTGAGTCAGGAGGACCTGAGTTCAAATCTGGCCTGAAACACTTGCCATTTTCTAGCTGTCTGACCTTAGCCGTAACCCTATATAGCCTTGAGAGTTAAAAAAAAGTACTCAAGAAAGTAAACTAGAAAAGACAAGTATAATCTCAGGGAAAACTTTGGGTGGGTGAGGTGGTGACTTGAAGGAAAGGGACTGACAATTCTAGGTAGAGGAAACACTATGTATAAAGGTAGGAAAGGATAAGTTATGTATAAGGGAGGATTAGTTCTTTATCAACCCAGCTATAGATTATCATAAAGTCAGGAACTTGGTCTGTGGAGAAATAGAGGGTTTTGATATGAATACCATTATCATGGAAACAGACTTCTATTTCAGTTAAAACAGAAAGTTAATTTTTTCTTTGTCTCAATTCCTTTAAGTCCTTGTTACTGTTATCTACTTGATTCCATGGTTGATAAAATAGAGAAGTCTTATTTCTGAAAAGTAGATTAGTAGACTGAAAAGGTTAAAATTAAAGGAAGCTAGCTGATACTATTTCTAGGGGAAGAGAGATGGTATATTAAACTCTTTTAAGAGGAAGAGAGAGAGAGAGAGAGAGAGAGAGAGAGAGAGAGAGAGAGAGAAAGAGAAAGCTTTCTTAAAAGAAAACATTTGTTTTCAGTATTTATTAAAGTTCTTGCTTATGAGCAAGATATTTATTTTACCTCAATTTTCTTTTTTCCCTATCACATTCAGAGGTTCACAGACTTAGCTGAGTGACTTAACTTTGGATATCCATCCCCTTCTACCTCCTCACTTTCCAGTTTCCTTTAATGTGTCTTCTCCCATTAGATTTTAAGTTTCTTCAAGGGTGGGATTGTCTTTTTTCTTATTATCTGTATCTTTTGTGCTCAGCACAATGCCTGGCACCACAAAGTAGGTGCTTAATAAATGTTTATCAAATTGAACAGATTTAGAAGAGACTTTAAGTAATCAATCAGGAGGAGATAGAGAGGTGAAATGCCTTACCTAAACTCATCTCTGACTAAACATCCAGGGCTCTTTCAATGGACCATGCTGCCTCTCAATTCTCTCAATTATACATTTTGGTGTACAGACCATTTTACTCAATCTCTCAAATTCTGTAGATTGCAATACTTAATACATGTTTGCTGAAGTCAACTGAATTCAGTTTGGTTGGGGTATAGTAGAGAATCTGGAAGAAGAAAAAGCTAGAAAAGAACTTACTGTTGTACTGACTGCTAAGAACAAAAAAATTCTCTTGGGAATTGAATTGAAATGTGTAGCATAGCTCCCAAAAGGATAAAAAAGAAAGGAGATAGGCCATTTTTTTAAAGGGGACTATGATGGATGCTCTTATTGTGAATGATGGCAACCTGAAAAGATATCACATGACATATATATCTGTGTCCTTATGTCAGAGCTAATGAAACTTTTAACTTCTACAATGCCTTCATTAACATTTAATCTTTGTAATTCTATATCATTCTATTAAAAAATTTTTTTTAAATTTATTTAAGGCAATGAGGTTAAATGACTTGCCCAAGGTCACACAGCTAGGTAATTATTAAATATCTGAGTCCAGATTTGAACTCAGGTATTCCTGACTCCAAGGCTGGTGGGTCTATCCACTTGTACCACCTAGCTGCCCCCCCATATCATTCTAATTATGTGCATAAGGATATAGTTTTGCTTTTTAGAATTATGTGGCAGCAATACCACTACTGGGTCTATAACCTGAAGAGATGATGAAAAAGGGTAAAAATATCACTTGTACAAAAATATTTATAGCTGCCCTGTTTGTGGTAGCAAAGAATTGGAAATCAAGTAAATGTCCTTCAATTGGGGAATGGCTTAGCAAACTGTGGTATATGTATGTCATGGAACACTACTGTTCTATTAGAAACCAGGAGGGACGGGATTTCAGGGAAGCCTGGAGGGATTTGCATGAACTGATGCTGAGTGAGAGGAGCAGAAAAACACTGTATACCCTAACAGCAACATGGGGGTGATGTTTAACCTTGAAGGACTCGCTCATTCCATCAGTGCAACAATCGGGAACAATTTTGGGCTGTCTGCAAAGGAGAGTGCCATCTGTATCCAGATAAGGAGCTGTGGAGTTTGAACAAAGTTTAAGGACTATTCCCTTTAATTTAGAAAAAAAACCCCAGATATCTTATTGTCTGATCTTGTTACCTCTTAGACTTCTTGTCTCTTCCTTAAGGATATGATTTCTCTCTCATCACACTCAATTTGGATCAAGGTACAACATGGAAACAAAGTAAAGACTGACAGATTGCTTTCTGTGGGGAGGGGTGGGGGGAGGAAAGTAAGATTGGGGGGGAAATTGTAAAACTCAAATAATATCTTTAAGGTCTCTTTTCTTTTCTCAATAATAATAATACCACAGATAATGTATTTTTATACATTATCTGTGTATAAGAACCCCCCGGCAACAAACAACCCTTGGAACCTTGCATCATAGACAGGACCCTCCAATGCTTCCTGAGCGAATCAAAGGATGTGCCCCTGGTCAGATTCTCATTTACCCTTAACAAACTGCTGTACTCAAAGACTTCCAAGTGTACATCTGAAAGAGGAGGCAGTGGATTACACTTTGAATGACTATTCTAGATACCCCCCAAAAGAAAGGAAAATCTCTACTAATTATCAAGGATTAGCTTTCTCTTCAACAAAGTCATCTTTTGCTGTCATATACCCCCAATCTGTGGAACTGCTATACTAGCACTCCACTCCATATGAATATTTGGACATCTGTAGAATTTTCATTCCCATTGCCACATGGCTGAAAATAATATTTTAAAATAGATCTTCTTTGCATAAGTTTCCTTTTCCCTTCATACCCTTTATTTGAATTAAAATACAATAACTCCTAGGGAGAGATATTTCATACCAAATGAAAGAAATGGAAATGAAGGGTGACTCTTAATTATGTCCTGCATCTTCTCTTATTTATATGTGCTCTCTTCCTCCTCTGAATTCCTGCCCTACCTGTACTATTAAGATATCATTTATCATATACCACTTATCAAGAGCTTCATACAGGGGCAGCTAGGTGGCACAGTGCATAAAGCACTGGCCCTGGAGTCAGGAGTACCTGGATTCAAATCCAGGCTCAGACATTTAATAATTACCTAGCTGTGTGGCCTTGGGCAAGCCACTTAACCCCATTTGCCTTGCAAAAACCTAAAAATAAAAAACAAAACCCCCCACAAAAACAAAAGCTCCATACAGAAATAAAAATCTTGATTCTGGTCAAATAAAAATTCCTGCACTCTTCTCCCTTTTTACCTGAATGTTTCTTCCTGGAGCTGTTCTAATTGAGTCTGAAGCTGAAGATGTCTTCGGCCAGCTGGACTGTTAGGATCTTCTATTGAATCAGATTGGTTCAATCTTTCCATTAATATCTGATTTTCTGCAAGTAAACTACTTTTTTCTTCCTGCAATGCTGCAACCTATTAAAGTAAAAAGGAAGAAAGATATAAATTTCAACTGCAGCATCATTATAACATGTGAGAGGACTGAAGGTTATATCTTATGAGGATAGGTAAGGATACTGGCTTAGGAGAAGAAAACATTTAAGAGGGGATATGTTAGCTAACTTTGTAAGGAAATCGAAATCAAGAGGTTAAATAATTTGTCTGTGCTCATATGCCTAGTTATTGTTAATGAGATCCAGACTGGATCTGAACTTGGGTCTCTACTAAATCTAAAGTGTACTTCATGGCTGTTTGAAGATCATCTATGAAGCTCTCTTATCACTTTTTTTCTTTTTAGGGTTTTTTTTTTTTGCAAGGGAAATGGGGTTAAGTGGCTTGCCCAAGGCCACACAGCTAGGTAATTATTAAGTGTCTGAGGCCAGATTTGAACTCCGGTCCTCCTGACTCTAGGGCCGGTGCTCTATCCACTGAGCCACCTAGCCGCCCCCTCTCATCATTCTTGCAGTAGCATTAATTATTATTAATGCTGAGGCTAATTTTAAAGATTAGTCATAACAGTAGTTCAGTTAATGTGTTTGCCAGGTGGCTTGGTAGATAGAGTGCTAAACTTGGAATCAGGAAGACTAAAGTTCAAGTCATGTCTCAGAAATTACAATGTGAAAGCAAGCAAGTCATTTAGTCTTTCTAGGTTTCATTTTCTTCATCTGCAAAATGGGAATAATAACAAAAATTTCAGGATTATCATGAAATAATATATTTAAAGTTCTATATAATGGTAGCTATTATTATTATTATTATTATTTTAAATCTAAATGAAAAAGTAGAATGAGAGAAATTATACATCTATATAAAATCTTTACAACTATGTAAAAAGTCTTAAGGAGTATGAACATTGGGCAGAAGATTTAGTCACATTCAGTGCAAAGGCATGAGAAAGAGCCTGCCAACTAGTCATATGAACATATGATATATAATCATATGCAAGCATGTATACTCAAATATATAAATTTTTAAATTTAAAATTGAATAAGCAGAGTAGAAAGAAGGTGGGGAGGATTTCATTCTATTGACTGCTAATCATAGAAACTCAAAGTTGAAAGAGACTTCAGAAGCCATATAATGAAACCTAATCCTGAATGAGAAACTGCTCTACAACTTAGACAAGCAGTTCCTGAGGCTTTCCTTAAAGATTTCCAGTGTGAACACTTGAGAGGGGATACCTATGACCTCCTGAGACAGTGCACTCTATCTCTGTATAGCTCTATTTGTTAGGAAGTTTTTCCTAATATCAACTTAGAGCAAACACCTGGCAACTTCCACTAAATATTTCATTAGGGTTAATTTAAAATATTGGTACTTTAAACTTTTCACCAAAGTTGATCCTTTACCTGCATGTCCAATTCATGGCATCTCTGTGCAATCTCTTCTTTTGCTGCTAAAGCTTCATTCAGTTCCTCTGTGGTTTTCTTCAACTAGTTAAATGAAATTAAACAACAACAAGACAGTCCATTATTAGGATCAAATGGAGTAAACTCTGGGATTCAAAACAGTCATCTACTAGAAATATGTTTTCCTCCTCATTTCCAAAATTAAACCAATTCTTTTCAAAAAACAAAAAGAGTTCATAAACTTAATTGTTTTACTGAGGATTATGTCTCATTTTTTCCACTCTTAATCATGTATCAATTTTCTAATGAACCTTTTTTGTATCAAAATCATTTAGACCTTAATTTGCCTTTATTCTTATACTAAAAACATAATAGGACTCCTCTGAATTATGCTTCATTTTTACTTACAGCTAAGCCAAAACTTCCAAAAAAATTTACTCTATCAACCCATATATCTGAGAAAGTACAGCCACATACTCAAGTCTCAAACAAATCAACAATAGCTCAAGTTGACATTATAAATCAAGTCTCTACAATGTGTGTGTGTGTGTGTGTGTGTGTGTGTGTGTGTATTTTTTTTTCTTTTTTGCAAGGCAATGGGGTTAAGTGGCTTGCCCAATGCTACCCAGCTAGGTAATTATTAAATGACTGATGGCAGATTTGAACTCAGGTACTCCTGACCCCAGGGCTGGCGCTCTATCCACTGCGTCACCAAGAAATATTCAGACATGACAAAGAAAATGAAAATAAAGACAGGAAACCTTGGGGAATGAAGGAGAAGGCAAGAAGACAACAGAAAAGCAAAACTTAGCCAATTCTGCCTCTGACTTTTCTTGCCCATAATATCCTTGATTACAAAGACTTACAAAAGATACAAAGGATTACAAACATTTGCTCAGAGTTTTTAAATGCTATAAAACAGAGAATAAAATTTAGACCTTATTAAAGATTTCAAACACCGGCTCCAACTTAGAAGTTGGAGATGAGATTGTGATTAGCAAAATCACTTTTCTTTATTGATAAAGCAATAAAACACTCAAGTATGTGAAATGTCCACTATTTCTATGTACAGATATGAATGGGAATGGGACCTCTATAACAGATCTAGAAAAACCACCAAAAGAATGGTTCTTCCAACCTCCCTTCATTAACTAGCCAGTGTTTTCCTGGGTAAACTTTGTAACCCTGGATATTTTTCTGTACCACTTTTTTTTTTTAGGTTTTTGCAAGGCAAATGGGATTAAGTGGCTTGCCCAAGGCCACACAACTAGGTAAGTGGCTGATTTCAGGATTTAAACCCAGGTACTCCTGACTCCAAGGCTGGTGCTTTATCCACTGCACCACCTAGCCGCCCCTCTGTACCACTTTTTAAAAGTTTTATTTATTTAAGGCAATGGGATTAAGAGTGACTTGCCCAAGGTCACACAGCTAGGCAATTATTAAGTATCTCAGGTCACATTTGAATTCAGATCCTTCTGACTCCAGGGCCAGTGCTCCTGGGTATTTTTAAGATTCATTTATTGAGAAGTAACATGATATATTGAATAAAAGGCTGGAAGTTATAAGTTCAGTCCTGACCGACAATTATCTTGTTAAATAAAAATGGCAAATCACTTAACCTCTAAGAGCTTCAAGCAAATTTGCTAAGATTTCAGTATAGAGAAAAGAATGCCAAGGAGTTATTACAGAAACAAATTCATTAGTCTTTGCTATGCTGATTTTTAAATTTTTTTATTTTTAAAACTATAAATATTTTATTTTATTTATTTTCCAACTACATACAACAGTAGCTTCTACAAATCATTTTTTACAAGGTTTTGAATTTTACAATTTCCCTCCATCCCTGCAAGAAAAGGTAATCATTGATAGTCTTTACATTTGTTTCCATATTATGTTGATTTTTGAAAAAAGAAAACTAGAAAAAACAACATCTATTAGAAAAATAAATTTTGGCTTAATGCTCAGAAGTCTATAGGCAAAGTTATTTACAAACTACTTCAAGTTCAGTTGATTGGTTTAAAGTACCAAATACCAAAAATTACCTTTTTGAGAATAATCTGACCACATAAAGATTGTTTTCACCTAAAATAAGAGAAAGCACAGGTTTCAAGGCAGAAGGATATGGTGTTAAATTCTGGTTGTGCCAATTATTAGCTGTCTGATTCTAAACAAACCAATGTCTTATAATAAAATGGAGTTGGTTAGTATTTCCAATATCCTTCTCAAAGGGTTATAAAGTTAATGCTCAATGAAAAGGTACTTAATTTATACTACTGAAGCACTATATAGGGGCGGCTAGGTGGTGCAGTGGATAAAGCACCAGCCCTGGAGTCAGGAGTACCTGGTGTCAGACATTTAATAATGACCTAGCTGTGTGGCCTTGGGCAAGCCACTTAACCTCATTTGCCTTGGAAAAAAACCTAAATATATATATATATAAAGTTGAAGCACTATATAAATGTGTATTATAGGAAGACTCCTAAAAATATTTTTATTAATGAAAGATTTTGAGTTTTACAAATTTACTCCTATTCTTGCTTTCTTCCCCCCAGCCTGCACAGAAGGCAGTTTGTTAGATTTTACATTGTTTCCATGGTATGCATTGATCTAAGTTGAGTGTGATGGGAGAGAAATCATATCCTTAAGGAAGAAAAGTAAACTATAAGAGACAGCAAAACTACATAATAAGATACTGGCTTTTTTCCCCCCCTAGATTGAAAGTAATAGTCTTTGTTCAAACTTCACAATTCTTTCTCTGGTATTCTCCATTGCAGATAGCCCAATTGTCCCTGATTGTTGCCCTGATGGAATGAGCAAGTCCATCAAGGATGATGATCACCTCCCTGTTGCTGTTTGAGTGTACAATGTTTTTCATGTTCTGCTCATCTCACTCAGCATCAGTTCATGCAAATTCTTCCATGCTTCCCTGAATTCCCAGCCCTCCTGTTTTCTTTTTTTTTGGGGGGGGTGTTAATATGACTTAATTTGTACATTACTAAAATATTCTTATTTAAGAGTAAACATAATACCCCCCTCCTCCACAAAAATATAGAACCTCATGAGAAATAAAGTAAAAGAAAGAGGAAAAAATGCATTTCAGTCTGTGTTCTGATACCATCAGCTCTGTCTTGGGTGGATCACATCTTTTTTTTTTTGTAAGGCAAAAGGGGTTAAGTGGCTTGCCTAAGGCCACACAGCTAGGTCATTATTAAGTGTCTGAGACCGGAATGGATCACATTCTTTAACATAAGTCCATCACAGAAATTACTTCCAGATTTTTCCACAGTTGCTGTTGCTGATTGTAATTCCCTCCATCCATTCCTCCACACTACCATATATTATATTTTCTCTCTCCTTTCATGCTGTCTCTCTTCTAAAATGTGCGTAGGGTGGCTGAGTGGCGCAGCAGACAGAGCACCGGCCCTCAGGCCAAAAAGTCCCAAGCCCACATACCACTCCAGAGACCCAGCAACCACCCAGCCTGGTGGTCTCAGACAAGTCACTCAATCTTGCAAAAAATAAAAAAGAAAATGTGTTTTATCTAACTACTCTCTCCTATGATCTACCATACTTTTTACTCTAGATGTCTATACCTGAGTGTATATGCTGTTTCCTCTCTGAGCCATTTCTGATGAGAATGAAGGTTCCCTCATTCCCCCTTCTCCTTACCCCGTTTTTCATATCATTGCAGAAAAAAAATTTTTTATATGAAATATCTCAGCCTATTCCACCTCTCCTTCCTCTTACTCCCAGTACATTTCCTTTTTAGCCACTGACTCCATTTTTACAATATATTGTATCTTCAAATTCAGCTCTCTCCTGTGCTTCATCTACAAAAGCTCCTTCTGCTCTATTAAATGAGAAGGTTCATATGAGTATTATCAGTTTCATTTTTCTATTTCTGGAATACATGCAGTTCATCATCATTAAGTCCCTCATAATTTACCTTTCTTCACTCTATGCTTCACCTAGGGTCCTGTACTTGAAGGTCAAACTTTCCCTTCATCTCTGGTAGTTTCATCAGGAACATTTGAAATTCCCGTTTCAATTGGATGTCTATCTTTTCTCCTGGAAGAGGATGTTCAGTTTTGCTGGGTAGTTGATTCTTGGTAGCATTCCAAGCTCTTTTGCCTTCTGGAATATTATATTCCAAGCCCTACAAGCCCTTAATGTAGTTGCTGCTAAGTCCTGTGAGATCCTGACTGCAGCTCCATGATATTTTAATTGTATCCTTCTGACTGCTTATAATATTTCTCTTTGACTTGGGAGTTCTGGAACTTGGCTATAATATTTCCAGGGTTTTTTTTTTGTTTGTTTGTTAGGTTTTTGCAAGGCAAATGGGGTTAAGTGGCTTGCCCAAGGCCACTCAGCTAGGTAATTATTAAGTGTATGAGGTCAAATTTGAACTCAGGTACTACTGACTCCAGGGTAGGTGCTTTATCCACTGCGCCACCTAGCTGCCCTCCAGGGTTTTTTTCTTGGATCTCTTTCCAGGGGAGATTAGAGGATTCTCTCAATTTCAATTTTGCCCTCTGCTTCTAGGATATCAGGGCAATTTTCCTGTAGGAATTCTTTAATTCTTTCCTAATCATGACTTTCAGGTACCCCAATAATTTTTAAATTATCTTTCCTGAATCTGTTTTCCAAATCAGTTGTTTTTTTTCAATGAGATGTTTCACATTTTCTTCTAATTTTTCATTGTTTTGGTGTTGAAGTATTTGTGTTTTGATTTCTCATAAAGTAATCATCTTCTTTTAGCTCCATTGTATACCTGAAGGATTTGTTTTCCTCAGAGTTTTCTTATCTCTTTTTCCATCTGGTCAATTCTGCTTTTTAAAGCAGTCTTCTCCTCAATAACTTTTTAACTGTTTTATCCATTTGACCTAAACTGGTTTTAAACATGTTATTTTCTTTAGCATTTTTTGGATCTCCCTGACGAAGCTGCTGACTCCAGTTTCATGGTTTTCCTGAATCTCTCTCATTTCTTTACCCAATTTTTCTTCTATCTCCCTTACTTGATTTTCAAAGTCTTTTTTTGAGCTCTGTCATAGCCTGAGTCCAACTTCCATTTTTCTTGGAGTCTTTAGATGCAGAAGCTTGTACTTCCTCATCTTCAGATTGAGTATTTTGA
Source organism: Macrotis lagotis (assembly GCF_037893015.1). Lineage (NCBI taxonomy): Eukaryota > Metazoa > Chordata > Mammalia > Peramelemorphia > Peramelidae > Macrotis > Macrotis lagotis. Next base: position 145,660,764 of record NC_133658.1, on the reverse strand, counting down.
TCCTTGGGATGATAGACAAAGTATTTGTCAATGGTCAAGTTCCTTTTTTTTGTTTCCTGCTTACTCATTTCCCCAGCCTGTACTTGGTTTTGGAGCACTTCCTGAGCTTTTGAGTTTTAGTAGGATACCCCTACAAGAACCTCAGTGTGTGAGGCTGCTTGCCTGGTCTGTGAATGACCACAAGAGTAGCTCTCTGCCACGGGGCTGAGGCAGGAAGATCCCTGTTCTATGGGGGGGCCTAGAATGAGATCATGAGTCAGAGCCCCAGAGTCCTGTTCCAGGGACAGACCTCAGAAGTCTCCCTCCACTCCCTTACTTTTGGTGGGCTGAGCACTCAGGGCACAGCTGCTTGGAGCTTCCTGCTTGCTGGCTCCATGGAGCGTCTGCTTCTGTTTCCTGAATCTGGGCTGCCAGCCACAGGCTGAGTATGCTGATGCTGTGACTACGCTCAGGACCTGGGCTTCTCCCTTGTCTGGCAGAGGTCTCCATGCTGATCTTCCAAGTTGGGTTTGGTTCTCTCTGGGAGGCAGGTTAGTAAACTGCTTCTGTTTCTAGGAGCCATGGCTCCCAGGCACCCTGGGGCTGTTCCTGGGAGGCTGAAGTTTCTTCACTCTGACAGGGTGACCCCTCTAACCCCATGAAACAGAATTTTCCCCACTATTTTCCAGGTTACCTTCGGTTGGAGAATTGCCTCAATGGATCTTTCTGTGGG